>NW_027195073.1:185000-490486 GCF_038502225.1 Cherax quadricarinatus
CTGTGTAGCCCAGTAGCACAGTTGCACTGTGTAGCCGAGTAGCACAGTTACACTGTGTAGCCCAGTAGCACAGTTGCACTGTGTAGCCCAGTAGCACAGTTGCACTGTGTAGCCCAGTAGCACGGTTGCACTGTGTAGCCCAGTAGCACAGTTGCACTGTGTAGCCCAGTAGCACAGTTGCACTGTGTAGCCCAGTAGCACGGTTGCACTGTGTAGCCCAGTAACACGGTTGCACTGTGTAGCCCAGTAGCACAGTTGCACTGTGTAGCCCAGTAACACGGTTGCACTGTGTAGCCCAGTAACACGGTTGCACTGTGTAGCCCAGTAGCACAGTTGCACTGTGTAGCCCAGTAGCACGGTTGCACTGTGTAGCCCAGTAACACGGTTGCACTGTGTAGCCCAGTAGCACAGTTGCACTGTGTAGCCCAGTAACACGGTTGCACTGTGTAGCCCAGTAGCACAGTTGCACTGTGTAGCCCAGTAACACGGTTGCACTGTGTAGCCCAGTAGCACAGTTGCACTGTGTAGCCCAGTAACACGGTTGCACTGTGTAGCCCAGTAGCACAGTTGCACTGTGTAGCCCAGTAACACGGTTGCACTGTGTAGCCCAGTAACACGGTTGCACTGTGTAGCCCAGTAGCACAGTTGCACTGTGTAGCCCAGTAACACGGTTGCACTGTGTAGCCCAGTAACACGGTTGCACTGTGTCGCCCAGTAGCACAGTTGCACTGTGTAGCCCAGTAACACGGTTGCACTGTGTAGCCCAGTAACACGGTTGCACTGTGTAGCCCAGTATCACAGTTGCACTGTGTAGCCCAGTAGCACAGTTGCACTGTGTAGCCCAGTAGCACGGTTGCACTGTGTAGCCCAGTAGCACGGTTGCACTGTGTAGCCCAGTAGCACGGTTGCACTGTGTAGCCCAGTAGCACGGTTGCACTGTGTAGCCCAGTAGCACGGTTGCACTGTGTAGCCCAGTAGCACGGTTGCTCTGTGTAGCCTAGTAGCACGGTTGCACTGTGTAGCCCAGTAGCACGGTTGCACTGTGTAGCCCAGTAGCACGGTTGCACTGTGTAGCCCAGTAACACGGTTGCACTGTGTAGCCCAGTAGCACAGTTGCACTGTGTAGCCCAGTAACACGGTTGCACTGTGTAGCCCAGTAACACGGTTGCACTGTGTAGCCCAGTAGCACAGTTGCACTGTGTAGCCCAGTAGCACGGTTGCACTGTGTAGCCCAGTAACACGGTTGCACTGTGTAGCCCAGTAGCACAGTTGCACTGTGTAGCCCAGTAACACGGTTGCACTGTGTAGCCCAGTAGCACAGTTGCACTGTGTAGCCCAGTAACACGGTTGCACTGTGTAGCCCAGTAGCACAGTTGCACTGTGTAGCCCAGTAACACGGTTGCACTGTGTAGTATCACAGTTGCACTGTGTAGCCCAGTAACAGTTGCACTGTGTAGCCCAGTACTGTTGCACTGTGTACGCACAGTTGCACTGTGTAGCCCAGTACGGTTGCACACTGTTGCACTGTGTAGCCCAGTAGCACAGTTGCACTGTGTAGCCCAGTAACACGGTTGCACTGTGTAGCCCAGTAACACGGTTGCACTGTGTAGCACCAGTAGCACAGTTGCACTGTGTAGCCCAGTAACACGGTTGCACTGTGTAGTATCCCAGTAACACGGTTGCACTGTGTAGCCCAGTATCACAGTTGCACTGTGTAGCCCAGTAGCACAGTTGCACTGTGTAGCCCAGTAGCACGGTTGCACTGTGTAGCCCAGTAGCACGGTTGCACTGTGTAGCCCAGTAGCACGGTTGCACTGTGTAGCCCAGTATCACAGTTGCACTGTGTAGCCCAGTAGCACAGTTGCACTGTGTAGCCCAGTAGCACGGTTGCACTGTGTAGCCCAGTAGCACGGTTGCACTGTGTAGCCCAGTAGCACGGTTGCACTGTGTAGCCCAGTAGCACGGTTGCTCTGTGTAGCCTAGTAGCACGGTTGCACTGTGTAGCCCAGTAGCACGGTTGCACTGTGTAGCCAAGTAGCACGGTTGCACTGTGTAGCCCAGTAGCACGGTTGCACTGTGTAGCCTAGTAGCACGGTTGCTCTGTGTAGCCTAGTAGCACGGTTGCACTGTGTAGCCCAGTAGCACGGTTGCACTGTGTAGCCCAGTAGCACGGTTGCACTGTGTAGCCCAGTAGCACGGTTGCACTGTGTAGCCCAGTAACACGGTTGCTCTGTGTAGCCCAGTAACACGGTTGCACTGTGTAGCTCAGTAACACGGTTGCACTGTGTAGCTCAGTAACACGGTTGCACTGTGTAGCTCAGTAACACGGTTGCACTGTGTAGCTCAGTAACACGGTTGCACTGTGTAGCTCAGTAACACGGTTGCACTGTGTAGCCCAGTAGCACGGTTGCACTGTGTAGCTCAGTAACACGGTTGCACTGTGTAGCTCAGTAACACGGTTGCACTGTGTAGCTCAGTAACACGGTTGCACTGTGTAGCTCAGTAACACGGTTGCACTGTGTAGCTCAGTAACACGGTTGCACTGTGTAGCCCAGTAACACGGTATTCGACAAACCCTGAAAGAATGGCTTCTAGACGACATAACGTAACAGTGACGCTCGAGTGTCTACAACAATAGCGCCACAAAACTGTACACTCAGTAACTCAAATGACCTTAACCTAAACACTATGTAACACTACTCATAACACTCTACATAAACACTATGTAACACTACTCATAAGACTCTACATAAACTCTATGTAACACTACTCATAAGACTCTACATAAACTCTATGTAACACTACTCATAAGACTCTACATAAACTCTATGTAACACTACTCATAAGACTCTACATACAATTAAGTACTAGAGGAAAGAAACTTTAAATTATTTAAACGAAGCGATATGACTATATATCGTGTCATCTCAGTTACAAGACAAGACACCCAATAAATATTGTCCTTTAAGGCAGAAGTTTGGCCATTATTTATTTCTCATTCTTGAAGAATTTAGTTTTTTTAATGTAAATCTCATATACTTAATATCTATTTGCTTCGGTTTGTTTATTTAATAAATCTTTTTAATATATAAGTTTTACAGGCCAAGAGCTCAGTTTTTAGCAAGCCGCTAACCAGACTGAGAGTCGAAGATCAAAATGAATTTTTTATGAGAGAGCCACAAAATTTGATTAACACAAGCCTATCCGATGTTATCCTGACGCCAAATGACTTCGAACAGGCGATAAATGACATGCCCATGCACTCTGCCCCAGGGCCAGACTCATGGAACTCTGTGTTCATCAAGAACTGCAAGAAGCCCCTATCACGAGCCTTTTCCATCCTATGGAGAGGGAGCATGGACACGGGGGTCGTCCCACAGTTACTAAAAACAACAGACATAGCCCCACTCCACACAGGGGGCAGTAAAGCAACAGCAAAGAACTACAGACCAATAGCACTAACATCCCATATCATAAAAATCTTTGAAAGGGTCCTAAGAAGCAAGATCACCACCCATCTAGAAACCCATCAGTTACACAACCCAGGGCAACATGGGTTTAGAACAGGTCGCTCCTGTCTGTCTCAACTATTGGACCACTACGACAAGGTCCTAAATGCACTAGAAGACAAAAAGAATGCAGATGTAATATATACAGACTTTGCAAAAGCCTTCGACAAGTGTGACCATGGCGTAATAGCGCACAAAATGCGTGCTAAAGGAATAACAGGAAAAGTCGGTCGATGGATCTATAATTTCCTCACTAACAGAACACAGAGAGTAGTCGTCAACAGAGTAAAGTCCGAGGCAGCTACGGTGAAAAGCTCTGTTCCACAAGGCACAGTACTCGCTCCCATCTTGTTCCTCATCCTTATATCCGACATAGACAAGGATGTCAGCCACAGCACCGTGTCTTCCTTTGCAGATGACACCCGAATCTGCATGACAGTGTCTTCCATTGCAGACACTGCAAAGCTCCAGGCAGACATCAACCAAATCTTTCAGTGGGCTGCAGAAAACAATATGAAGTTCAACGATGAGAAATTTCAATTACTCAGATATGGTAAACATGAGGAAATTAAATCTTCATCAGAGTACAAAACAAATTCTGGCCACAAAATAGAGCGAAACACCAACGTCAAAGACCTGGGAGTGATCATGTCGGAGGATCTCACCTTCAAGGACCATAACATTGTATCAATCGCATCTGCTAGAAAAATGACAGGATGGATAATGAGAACCTTCAAAACTAGGGAGGCCAAGCCCATGATGACACTCTTCAGGTCACTTGTTCTATCTAGGCTGGAATATTGCTGCACACTAACAGCACCTTTCAAGGCAGGTGAAATTGCCGACCTAGAAAATGTACAGAGAACTTTCACGGCGTGCATAACGGAGATAAAACACCTCAATTATTGGGAGCGCTTGAGGTTCCTAAACCTGTATTCCCTGGAACGCTGGAGGGAGAGATACATGATTATATACACCTGGAAAATCCTAGAGGGACTAGTACCGAACTTGCACACGAAAATCACCCACTACGAAAGCAAAAGACTTGGCAGACGATGCACCATCCCCCCAATGAAAAGCAGGGGTGTCACTAGCACGTTAAGAGACCATACAATAAGTGTCAGGGGCCCGAGACTGTTCAACTGCCTCCCAGCACACATAAGGGGGATTACCAACAGACCCCTGGCAGTCTTCAAGCTGGCACT
This sequence comes from Cherax quadricarinatus, assembly GCF_038502225.1. Taxonomy (NCBI): domain Eukaryota; kingdom Metazoa; phylum Arthropoda; class Malacostraca; order Decapoda; family Parastacidae; genus Cherax; species Cherax quadricarinatus. The sequence continues at coordinate 189,715 of NW_027195073.1, forward strand.
GGACAAGCACCTAAAGTCAGTTCCGGATCAGCCGGGCTGTGGCTCGTATGTTGGTTTGCGTGCAGCCAGCAGCAACAGCCTGGTTGATCAGGCTCTGATCCACCAGGAGGCCTGGTCTCAGACCGGGCCGCGGGGGCGTTGACCCCCGGAACTCTCTCCAGGTAAACTCCAGGTAATCTCATTTCAAAATTCAGCTCTAATGAATACTGCTGCCCCCAGGATGCGACCCACAACAGTCGACTAACTCCCAGGTACCTACTTGCTGCTAGGTGAGCAGGGCAGCAGGTGTAAAGAAACATGCCCAAAGTTTCCACCCGGCTGGAGATCGAACCCCGGACACTCAGTATGTGAGCTCAGTGCGCTACCACCCAAGCCACGGGACACTTGTTGAAACAATTGATTTTTAAATTACATAAGATCACAGTCGTTATATGAATGTCATTTATAATACTATAATTAAATGTTCGTCACGGTCATTTCAGCTTCACCAATCAATGTTTACATTACCAATCAATGTTTACATTACCAATCAATGTTTACATTACCAATCAATGTTTACCAATCAATGTTTACATCACCAATCAATGTTTACATTACCAATCAATGTTTACATTACCAATCAATGTTTACCAATCAATGTTTACATTACCAATCAATGTTTACATTACCAATCAATGTTTACATTACCAATCAATGTTTACCAATCAATGTTTACATCACCAATCAATGTTTACATTACCAATCAATGTTTACATTACCAGTCAATATTTACATTACCAATCAATATTTACATTACCAATCAATGTTTACATTACCAATCAATGTTTACATTACCAATCAATGTTTACATCACAAATCAATGTTTACATTACCAATCAATGTTTACATTACCAATCAATGTTTACATCACCAATCAATGTTTACATTACCAATCAATATTTACATTACCAATCAATATTTAGATTACCAATCAATGTTTACATTACCAATCAATGTTTAAATTACCAATCAATGTTTACATCACAAATCAATGTTTACATTACCAATCAATGTTTACATTACCAATCAATGTTTACATTACCAATCAATTTTTACATTACCAATCAATGTTTACATCACAAATCAATGTTTACATTATCAATCAATGTTTACATTACCAATCAATGTTTACATTACCAATCAATGTTTACATCACCAATCAATGTTTAAATTACCAATCAATGTTTACATTACCAATCAATGTTTACATTACCAATCAATGTTTACATTACCTATCAATGTTTACATCACCAATCAATGTTTACATTACCAATCAATGTTTACATCACCAATCAATGTTTACATTACCATTAAATGTTTACCAATCCTTGTTTACATCATCAATCAAAGTTTACATCAATGTTTACCAATCAATGTTTATATTACCAATTAATGTTTACATTAACAATCAATGTTTACATTACCTATCAATGTTTACATCACCAATCAATGTTTACATTACCAATCAATGTTTACATCACCAATCAATGTTTACATTACCTATCAATGTTTACATCACCAATCAATGTTTACATTACCAATCAATATTTACATTACCAATCAATATTTACATTACCAATCAATGTTTACATTACCAATCAATGTTTAAATTACCAATCAATGTTTACATCACAAATCAATGTTTACATTACCAATCAATGTTTACATTACCAATCAATGTTTACATTACCAATCAATTTTTACATTACCAATCAATGTTTACATCACAAATCAATGTTTACATTATCAATCAATGTTTACATTACCAATCAATGTTTACATTACCAATCAATGTTTACATCACCAATCAATGTTTACATTACCAATCAATGTTTACATTACCAATCAATGTTTACATTACCAATCAATGTTTACATCACCAATCAATGTTTACATTACCAATCAATGTTTACATCACCAATCAATGTTTACATTACCATTAAATGTTTACCAATCCTTGTTTACATCATCAATCAAAGTTTACATCAATGTTTACCAATCAATGTTTATATTACCAATTAATGTTTACATTACCAATCAATGTTTACATTACCTATCAATGTTTACATCACCAATCAATGTTTACATTACCAATCAATGTTTACATCACCAATCAATGTTTACATTACCAATCAATGTTTACATCATTAATCAATGTTTACATTACCAATCAATGTTTACATCACCAATCAATGTTTACATTACCAATCAATGTTTACATCACCAATCAATGTTTACATTATCAATCAATGTTTACATCATCAATCAATGTTTACATTACCAATCAATGTTTACATCACCAATCAATGTTTACATTACCAATCAATGTTTACATCACCAATCAATGTTTACATTACCAATCAATGTTTACATCACCAATCAATGTTTACATCACCAATCAATGTTTACATTACCAATCAAAGTTTACATCAATCAATGTTTACAAATCAATGTTTACATTACCAATTAATGTTTACATTACCAATCAATGTTTACATCACCAATCAATGTTTACACCACCAATCAATGTTTACATTACCAATCAATGTTTACCAATCAATGTTTACGTCACCAATCAATGTTTACATCTCCAATCAATGTTTACATCACAAATCAATGTTTACATTACCAATCAGTGTTTACAATACCAATCAATGTTTACATCACCAATCAATGTTTAGATCACCAATCAATGTTTACATCACCAATCAATGTTTACATCAATCAATGTTTACATCACCAATCAGTGTTTACACTACCAATGAGTGTTTACAATACCAATCAATGTTTGCATCACCAATCAATGTTTACATTACCAATCAGTGTTTACAATACCAATCAATGTTTACATCACCAATCAATGTTTAGATCACCAATCAATGTTTACATCACCAATCAAAGTTTACATCAATCAATGTTTACATCACCAATCAGTGTTTACATTACCAATCAGTGTTTACAATACCAATCAATGTTTACATCAATCAATGTTTGCATCACCAATCAATGTTTACATCACCAGTCAGTGTTTACAATACCAATCAATGTTTACATCACCAATCAATGTTTACATCACCAATCAATGTTTAGATCACCAATCAATGTTTACATCACCAATCAATGTTTACATCAATCAATGTTTACATCACCAGTGTTTACAATACCAATCAATGTTTACATCACCAATCAATGTTTACATCACCAATCAATGTTTACATCACCAATCAATGTTTACATCAATCAATGTTAACATCACCAGTCAATGTTTACAATACCAATCAATGTTTACATCACCAATCAATGTTTACATCACCAATCAATGTTTACATCACCAATCAATGTTTACATCACCAATCAATGTTTACATCACCAATCAATGTTTACATCACCAATCAGTATTTACATTACCAATCGGTGTTTACAATACCAATCAATGTTTACAATACCAATGTTTACATGACCAATCAATGTTTACATTGTCAGCATAGTTGGTGATCCCCTACATGTGTTGTATAGCTTATCTGAGTATCAAAGTTAGCACCATCCATATGTTTTACATAGTGTCTGTCTTACACCATCCAGCCTTGCCTGCCTAGCCAGTTTCCACCCCTGCTCTGCTCTCTGTTAAAGTTCTCAAGCCAGTCTGTGTGAAGGGTTAAGCCAAGCCATCCAGCAACTAACCCAGGTTACTTAACCCAGTACTCAGGCAAGGCACTTGAGTTCCAATCTTCACCGTCGCTTTGTGCTTCTAGTTCAAGTTGTTCTGAGTGTTTTACCATCCCTGTGGTGTTGTGGTATTTCGTGGGTAAGCCAGCCCGGGTTAGAATATTTTCGTGCCTAGTGTGGGTGTCCCCAGAGTGGTTTACACCGCTCATCCCATAGGCCCATTCACCACTGGAGGCGTCAACGTGTGGAGTGAGTGCCGCGCCAGCCACCAGACTCCAAACTACCTTCCTCACCCTCACCACTACCGCTCCAGTCATAATAAATATCCAAACTACCTTCCTCACCCTCACCACTACCGCTCCAGTCATAATAAATATCCAAACTACCTTCCTCACCCTCACCACTACCGCTCCAGTCATAATAAATATCCAAACTACCTTCCTCGCCCTCACCACTACCGCTCCAGTCATAAATATTTTTATTTATATAAACATTTGCGTGTGTTGACAGTGATTTCTTAGTGACATTCAGTGACTCTTGATCAGTGCTCGTTATATCCTGTTTGCAATATTTTTCCCTGTTGTATACAATATATAAGCAGTATAAAGTTGTGTTTACACTTCACAATTATCGTGTGTTCACAGTATTGTGTTTCTTGCCTAGTAATTTATGCAGTGAAATAATTCAGTAACTTGTTACCTTATATTCTGCATCACAACTCAGTGTTGTCTCAGTTATTTTTTTCTCTCCCAGCATTTGTGTCCTTTGCTGATTTAATATTATTATTATTATTATTATTATTATTATTATTCATTTGCTATTTTTTTCAGTGTGTTGAACATTCTTGTGTTAATTCCTTTCATTTAGCCAGTGTCTAATTTGTCTTATCTCCACAGACAACAGCGCCATTGTTTTGTTTGAAGCAAGACAATTATTTTCCAGTTTTTCACGCCCCAAGCTTCATGACTTAAGAAATCGTAATGACACGACTGCAAACAAACCATACCCCCGGCCGGGATAGAACCCGCGGTCAGGGAGTCTCAAAACTCCAGCCCGTCACGTTAGCCACTAGACCAGCTAGCCACAATAAGATTCGTCCAACTAGGTATATTTCTACACCATAGGAAGGTTAGCATAGGCCACCACTGTGACCACAAATGCAAGTTTTTACAGACGAATCTCCAGCTAGCGTGGCCGTGACGAACTCTAGCTAGAGTCCCTTCACTGCCGTCAACGTGACTTAAGAAATCGTAATGACACGATTGCAAACAAACCGCGGGTTCAATCCCGGCCGGGGGTATGGTTTCCCAATCTTCATTACAAGAAAATTCTCATAGTATTGTGTTTTGTTGCAGCATCACTGTGAGTGTTAACTTTCTTTGTTGTGTTTTTGCATCTATTATTTTTCATATTTCATTGAACAAATTCACTCTTAGTGCAATTTTTAACTTCTTTCTAAAGTAAATCATTGTTTTGCTTGTCCAGTAAGTGTTGCTTAAGCTGCAGTTAACAGTTAAAGTGTTCAATCAGTGCTATTGTTTTTATTATTGCAATATTGACCCATTGTGCAATAATTTTTGTGTAAACATTTTGCTGCCATTAAATTTTTTCTTTCAGAAATTTTTATGTATTGTTGTGCAATACTTTTGATTAAATTGTTATTAGGAATATTGCTACAGTTTATTTTATTGCAATATTTTGTGATTTAATTTTTACATTTCTTGTTTTGTGTATAATATCTTATTCTTGTGTCATTTTATTTTTTTTACATAGAATTGCTTTCCCAATTTGTTCTAATTTTTCACGAGATTTATTGATTCCATTTTATAATTTTTGTTTGATTTATCAATTTTTGTTGAATTTCTTTGTTGAATTGAGAGTAAAGACAACTCACTGTGCCAGTAATTCAGTCTAAAGTAAATTTGAGTAAATTTGATTTGAGTAAAGTACATTTTCTCTTGATTTTAAAAGTGTTGCTTATCCAGTTAAGTCTATTATTTTTATGTGAGTTTTCCTTGCTTACAGTGTGACTTATGCAGAATAGTTAAGTATTTTCTTCCCAATTAAGCTTATTGTGTCCTTCTCTCTATTTTTCTTGCTTTTATGTCCTCGAGTAAGTTCCCTGAGAAGATGTCCCAGTCATTTTTGTTTGTTCACTTAGTGTATCATGCCAGTCAAAGTCAATATGAATCAGTCCAGAGTACTAATAATCCCTTACTGACTGGAAGACAATACCTAGCTCCTGAGCAATGTGTTTGTTCTCACAGCTTGTATCTGAGATGTGTTAAAGTGCTGCGAAATGTGAAGTTCAGATTAAGCTCCTATAGATTCGTTTATTACTTATTAACGTAGTCGAGTGGTCAGGCACTAGTATGACTGTCACTCCTGTCTGGACTCCAGCCACAATATCGTGCACGCAGGATAGTGTACAGTTACCTTGGGTTTCAGAGGAACCTCAGACAACCCTGGGTGCTGAGACTACTATCCCTGCGATGGCGACTTGTTCAAGTAGTCGTTCCTTCCAGGGGACGCTTTGTGAAGAACGTTACTTGTAACGAGTTATGTCATCTCTTGCTGATGTCACAAGCTGTTGCAGAAAGACGTTTCTGTGGCTAGTGTACTCACTTGAGTGTTGTTGTTGTTCCTTGTGTTCCAGATGGTGATAACGTCCTAGTTGACAGTAATCCGTGCATTGTAAAAAGTTGTTTCTCCAGTAACTTTCACATGTTGCTAACGTTTGTAAGTGTAGTTTATATTTATAATTGATACCTCGTGTCACTGTGTGCGACTCAGATTGAATATAAGTATTGTTGACTGTGTTCATTTCTTTTCCCCTGTGCTTGCAGTGAGAGATAGTAGATCCGTTCTCTCTTGCTCATACTGCGTGTTATAGCGCTGCTTTTTTCATCCGGGGAGAGTCATCCACTCCACCGAGTTTGTTCATTCCTCCAGTAAGAAAAAACCGATCCCTTGTGGTATGGTGTGATTCGATTCCAGCTCCAGGAAGACCTTATTCTTACTGTGAAGCCACCAGCACCCATTAGTGACTTTGTCATGAGTCAAGAATTACTGTATCGAACAGCCGAGTTGGGTACTCCTAGCAGAAGAGTATACCAGTTAGTAATTCCACAGTCACTAGTGAACGTAGCTCTACAGCTAGTTCACGATGTACCAGGTGTTGCACACCCTGGTATGGATCGTTCTGTGAAACAAGCCAGAATGAAGTACTTTTGGCCACGTATGGAAACTGACATTTCAGAGTATGTTAAGAAATGTAGTGTCTGTATGCAGCATAAAGGAAATGTCAATGGTCCTAATCCAATCCAGGTGTATCCAACTACTAGCGAACCGTGGGAAAGAGTTGCGCTAGATCTGTTAACCAATTTTAAATGTTCCCTCCAAGGCAACAAACATCTGTGTGTTATGGTAGACCACTTCAACAGATATTGTGAGTTAGTTCCTATTGCAGATAAGACTGCCAAGACAGTAGCTAAAGCGTTTAAAGAACGCATTATCTGCAGGCATACCACCCCTAAGTCCCTAGTAACAGATAATGGAGGTGAATTCTGTAATGAGATTCTTGAAAATTTGTGCACCTTGTACAAGATCTCTAAATCCATCATTGTTCCTCATCATCCTGCCAGCAATGGGTTAGCAGAACGAACCAATAAGAAAGTACTAGATGTCTTATGAGCCACTATCAATCCCAATAGTGAAACCTAGAATGAAGTTATACCAGATGTTCAATGTGCCATAAATCCTGCTTACAATGCTTCCATAGGTGACATTCCACATTATGCATTGTACGGTGAAGACAAGCGTTTACCTTATGAGTTGTTATATTCCACTCCGAAACCCAATTATAATCCTGATGATTTCATAGCAACTCGTACCAGCATAGTTCAAAGTGTTTTTAGAAGAATCAGTGAAACACTTCACAAATCAACAGCATAATTTACTAGAGTAACTAACAGCCATGCTAAGCCGACAAAAGTTAAAGTGGGTTCGCGAGTTATGCTAATCTTAACAAAACATCCGCAAAGCTTAAGCTTGACCAAAAGTTTGTTGGCCCTTATCGAGTAGTTGAACATATCAATGGCAATAAGTATAAGGTTAGAGAAATTAGTGCTGGTCAGTATAAAGAATCGCATTTAGAGCATATGAAATTAGTATGTGATGTCGAGGATGATAATTCTACCCAGACTAATGTGTCAGTCGCTGACAATCCTCTTGATTCTGTACCTTCTACCTTTAATATTCAGCCAGATAATCTACCCGAATGTCGTTACTCTATGCGTACTCGACAAGTAATGAGAAACCCACAAGTATCTTTTGTAGATACTTGTTCAGATCTACCTCAGTCAAGGCATGTGTTAGCCATTGCAAAGGAATTCGATCCCCCCAAAGACGATAACCATTCTGCATATCTTACCCTCGCAGAGTTGGGTTTAAATGTACATAGTCTGTATAATTAGATGTCGAAGATGAATGAAGTTGTCAACTGTGTGTTTTGTTATTAGCTGATCAGTTTTTAAACAAAAAAAATTTTGTGTTCACGTTCCCTCCAAATTCTGTGAATTTAGCAGTAATGATCTGAGCGTGCCAGATCTGCCTTTGCTGTTAATTTACTTTCACCTTTGTAAATATATATTCATTCTTCCTCAGAATCCGTAGTGTGCATGAATACAGATCGATTAATCAATTCCATCCTTTATTATAATATGATTTGTACTTATAATTCATAATGCATTTCGTTAAAACTCCTTACGTGAACACCCATTAGGATGTGTACGAAATGGTATATAATACCGACAAGATGAGAGTAAGACACATGTGCAACATCTGGGTATCTTTATTGTAGACGTTTCGCCATCCAGTGGCTTTATCAATACAAATTCTAGGACATAACTTGAAGACAGTAGAACTATGTACAGAAGATGAGGTAATCAGTCCCTCAACCTAGGAGTAGGTGCGAACAGCACCATAGTCGTGGAGATTCTGAAGCAGAAGAAAGAATCCTGGCGCTTATATAGTAACGTCAGGTGTAGCAGACGAGGGCATAATCACTGGTAGGCGGGATTCCCCAGTGGAAGTAGGTCCTTCCCAAAGAGATGGGTTAGTTGTAGAGGTAGTTGTCATAGTCGTGAAGGTTATGTACATGTCCTCAGAATTAAGATTCCATGATGTTGCAGTGTCTGACACTTGTCAGACACTGCAACATCATGGAATCTTAATTCTGAGGACATGTACATAACCTTCACGACTATGACAACTACCTCTACAACTAACCCATCTCTTTGGGAAGGACCTACTTCCACTGGGGAATCCCGCCTACCAGTGATTATGCCCTCGTCTGCTACACCTGACGTTACTATATAAGCGCCAGGATTCTTTCTTCTGCTTCAGAATCTCCACGACTATGGTGCTGTTCGCACCTACTCCTAGGTTGAGGGACTGATTACCTCATCTTCTGTACATAGTTCTACTGTCTTCAAGTTATGTCCTAGAATTTGTATTGATAAAGCCACTGGATGGCGAAACGTCTACAATAAAGATACCCAGATGTTGCACATGTGTCTTACTCTCACCCATTAGGATGCCATCCATCAGTTCTAAGTTACTTATGTCTTTGCTATTGTACAGAATCAGCCCAGAGCCACCTGCCTGTTCAGCCTATAGCATATTATTGTATGTCGAGACGACATACGTAACATGACCGAGCTGTCAGCATGGTTGCTGATCCCCTACATGTGTTGTATAGCTTATCTGAGTATCATAGTTAGTACCATCCATATGTTTTACATACACGACCCCTTTGCTAGGCCTAGTGACTAGTTTGTATGACGTCATGTGATCCAGCATGAGTGTGTGGGACGCGCTACATCGGCCTCAGTTCCCGGTAATCCAAGCAGACGACAGGACAGGCAGTTTGTACTCTTCCCCTTTATACTCTGCAATATAGTGTAACCATCCAACATGTGTATTTAACTCCAACCATCATATCTCCTACGAACCCCCACTACAACATTACCAATCAGTGTTTACATTACCAATCAATGTTTACATCACCAATGTTTACATTACCAATCAGTGTTTACATCACCAATCAATGTTTACCAGTCAATGTTTACATTAACAATCAATGTTTACATCACCAATCGATGTTTACATTACCAGTGTTTACATCACGAATCAATGTTTACATCACCAATCGATGTTTACATTACCAATCAGTGTTTACATCACCAATCAATGTTTACATCAATCAATGTTTACATTACCAATCAATGTCTACTTCACCAATCAATGTTTACCAATCAATCTTTACATTATCAATGTTTACATCACCAATCAATGTTAACCAATTAATGTTTACATCACCAATCAATGTTTATCAATCAATGTTTACATTACCAATCAATGTTTACCAATCAATATTTACATTACCAATCAATGTTTATCAATCAATGTTTATATTACCAATCAATGTTTAAAAATCAATGTTTACATTACCAATCAATATGTTTATATTACCAATCAATGTTTGCATTACCAATCAATGTTTACCAATAAATGTTTACATTACCAATCAATGTTTACATTACCAATCAATGATTACATTACCAATCAATATTTACCAATCAATGTTCACATTGCCAATCAATGTTTACCAGTCAAGGTTTACATTGCCAATCAATGTTTACCAATCAATGTTTACATTACAATGGAACATTCAACAAATTGCGAATATTGAAAAAGTGATAAGTATTGGGCGAAACATTTATATATAATCCAGATTATAATAGTCTTAATAATATTGAATAAACTATAATAACGATAATAATAATAATAATCATAATAATAATAATAATAATAATAATAATAATAATAATAATAATAATAATAATAATAATAATAATAATAATAATAATAATAATAATATCATACTACTACAACTAATAATAACATCTGTGTTTACAACAAGTACAAGTACAAGTACAAGGTACAGACCGTAGCTGACATCAATGACACTAAAATATAACAAAAGAAAGTCACAATACCGTGACTGGAACGACACACAAATAACCCGCACATAGAAGAGAGGAGCTTACGACGACGTTTCGGTCCGACTTGGACCATTTACAGAGTCACACTAACGAGATACAAAACACTCGTGACCTAACGTGATTCCTCCAATTTTCTTCTTCTCCTTCTTCCCCTTTCCTCTTTCCATTTTATTCTTTGAGTTGTCTTTCTCCTGCCTTGTGTGTTTGTTCCTTCTTTATTTACTTATCTCGTTGTTCTTGCTCTTACTCTCAGTGGGCACCAGCTCTTCTGTGAGCACCAGCTCCCTTTTGAGCACCAGCTCACTTTTGAGCACCAGCTCTCGTATGAGCACCAGCTCCCCTGTGGGCACCAGCTCCATTGTGGGCACCAGCTCCCTTGTGGGCACCAGCTCCCACGTGGGCACCAGCTCCCTCGTGAGCACCAGCTCCCTCGTGAGCACCGGCTTCCTTGTGGGGACCATCTCCCTTATGGGTACAAGATTCCTTGTGGGCACCTTGCTCCCTTGTCGGCACCAGCTCCCTTGTGAGCTCCAGATCCCTTGTGGGCACCAGCTCCCTTGTGGGCACCAGCTCCCTTGTGGGCAACAGCTTCCTTTTGGACACCTAGCTATCTTCTGGGCACCAGTTCCCTTGCGAGCAACAGCTCCCTTGTAAGCACCAGCTCCCTTGTGAGCACCAGCTACCTTGTGAGCACCAGCTCTATTGTGAGCACCAGCTTCATTGTGAGCACCAACTCCCTTGTGAACACCAGCTCCCTTGTGAGCACCAGTTCCCTTGTGAGCACCAGCTCCCTTGTGGGCACCAGCTCATTTTTCAGCACCAGCTCTCTTGTGAGCACCAGCTCTCTTGTGGGCACCAGCTCTATTGTAGGCACCAGCTCCCTTGTGGGCACCAGCTCCCTTGTGGGCACCAGCTCCCTTTTGAGTACCAGCTCCCTTGTGAGCACCAGCTCCCTTGTTAGCACCAGCTCCCTTGTGAGCACCAGCTCCCTTGCGAGCACCAGCTCCCATGTGAGCACAAGCTCCCTTGTGAGCACCAGCTCCCTAGTGAGCACCAGCTCCCTTATGAGCACTAGCTACCTCGTGGGCACCAGCTCCCTCGTGAGCACCAGCTCCCTCGTGAGCACCAGCTCCCTTGTGGGCACCAGCTCCCTCGTGAGCACCCTTGAGAGCACCAGCTCCCTTGTGAGCACCAGCTCCCTTCTGAGCACCAGCTCCCTTGTGAGCACCAGCTCCCATGTGAGCACCAGCTAACTTGTGAGCACAAGCTCCCTTGAGGGCACCAGCTCCCTCGTGGGTACCAGCTCCCTCGTGAGCACCAGCTCCCTCGTGAGCTCCAGCTCCCTTGTGAGCACCAGCTCCCTTGTGAGCACCAGCTCCCTTGTGAGCACCAGCTCCCATGTGGCCACCAGCTCCCTTGTGAGTACCACCTCCCTTGTGAGCACCAGCTCCCTTGTGGGCACCAGCTCCCTCTTGAGCACCAGCTCTTTTGTGGGCACCTTGCTACCTTGTGGGCACCTAGCTACCTTGTGGGCACCAGCTCCCTTGTGAGCACCAGCTACCTTGTGGGCACCAGCTCCCTTGCGGGCACCTAGCTCCCTTGTGAGCACCAGCTCTCTTGTGGGCACCTAGCTCCCTTGTGGGCACCAGCTCTCTTGTGGGCACCTAGCTCCCTTGTGAGCAATAGCTCTGTTGTGGGCACCTAGCTCCCTTGTGAGCACCAGCACCCTTTTGAGTACCAGCTCCCTTGTGGGCACCTAGCTCCCTTGTGAGCACCAATTCCCTTGTGAGCACCAGCTCCCTTGTGTGCACCAGTCATCTTGTTAGCACCAGCTCCCTTGTGGTTACCTGCTCCTTCGTGGGCACCAGCTCCCTTCTGGACACCAGCTCCCTTGTGAGCACCAGCTCCCTTGTGAGTACCAGCTCCTTCGAGGGCTCCAGCTTCCTTGTGGGCACCAGCTCCTTCGTGGGCACAAGCTTCCTTGTGGGCACCTAGCTCCCTTGTGGGCACCAGCTCCCTAGTGGGCACCAGCTCCCTTGTGAGCACCAGCTAACTTGTGAGCACCAGCTCAATTGTGAGCACCAGCTACCTTGTGAGCACCAGCTTTCTTGTGAGCACCAGCTTCATTGTGAGCAGAAGCACCCTTGTGAGCACCAGCTCCCTCGTGAGGGCCAGTTCCCTTGTGAGCACCAGCTCCCTTGTTGGCACCAGCTAACTTGTGAGCACCACCTCCCTTGTGAGCACCACCTCCCTTGTGGGCACCAGCTGCATTGTGGGCACTAGCTCCCTTTTGGGCACCAGCTCCCTAGTGGGCACCAGCCCCCTTGTGAACACCAGCTCCCTTCTGAGCACCAGCTCTCTTGTTAGCACCAGCTCCCTTGTGAGCAACAGCTAACTTGTGAGCACCAGCTTACTTGTGAGCACTAGCTCCCTTGTGAGCACCAGCTACCTTGTGAGCACCAGCTCTCTTGTGAGCACCAGCTCCATTGTGAGCACCAGCTCCCTCGTGAGGGCCAGTTCCCTTGTGAGCACCAGCTCCCTTGTTGGCACCAGCTCCCTTTTGAGCACCAGCTCTCTTGTTAGCACCAGCTCCCTTGTGAGCACCAGCTCCCTTTTGAGCACCAGCTCTCATGTGAGTACCAGGTCCCTTGTGAGCGCCAGCTCCCTTGTTAGCACCAGCTCCATTGTGTGCACCAGCTCCCTCGTGGGCACAAGCTGCCTCGTGAGCACCCTTGTGAGCACCAGCTCCCTTGTGAGCACCAGCTCCCTTATGAGCACCAGCTCCCGTGTGAGCTCAAGCTCCCTTGTGAGCACCAGCTCCCTTTTGGGCACTAGCTCCCTTGTGGACACCAGCTCCCTTGTGAGCACCAGGTCCCATGTGAGCACAAGCTCCCTTGTGGGCACCAGCTCCCTCTTGAGCACCAGCTCCATTGTGGGCACCTAGCTCCCTTGTGGGCACCAGCTCCCTTGTGAGCACCAGCTCCCTTGTGGGCACCAGCTCCCTTTTGGGCACCTAACTCCCATGTGAGCACCAGCTCTCTTGTGGGCACCTAGCTCCCTTGTGGGCACCAGCTCCCTTGTGGCACATAGCTCCTTTGTGAGCACCAGCTCTTTTGTGGGCACCTAGCTCCCTTGTGAGCACCTGCTCCCTTTTGAGCACCAGCTCCCTTGTGGGCACCTAGCTCCCTTCTGAGCACCAACTCCCTTGTGAACACCAGCTCCCTTGTGAGCACCAGCTAATTTTTTAGCACCAGCTCCCTTGTGGGTACCAGCTCCCTTGTGGGAACCAACTCCCTTGTGGGTACCAGCTCTCTTGTGGGTAGCAGCTCCCTAGTGGGTACCAGCTCCCTTGTGGATACCAGCTCCTTTGTGGGTACCAGCTCCCTTGTGGGTACCAGCTCCCTTCTGGGTACCAGCTCCCTTATGGGTACCGGCTCCCTTGAGGGTACCAGCTCCCTTGTGAGCACCAGCTCCCTTGGGAGTACCAGCTCCCTTGTGGGTACCAGCTCACTTGTGGGTTCCAGCTCCCTTGTGAGCACCAGCTCCCTTGTGGGTACCAGCTCCCTCGTGAGCACCAGCTCCCTTGTGGGTACCAGCTCCGTTGTGAGCACCAGCTCCCTTGTGGATACCAGCTCCCTTGTGGGCACCAGCTCTTTTTTGGGTACGAGCTCCCATGTGGGTACCAGCTACCTTATGGGTGCCAGCTCCCTTGTTGGTACCAACTCCCTTGTGAGCACCGGCTCCCTTGTGGGTACCAGCTCCCTTGTGGGTACCAGCTCCATTGTGAGCACCACCTACCTTGTGGGTACCAGCTACCTTGTGGGTACCAACTCCATTGTGGGTACCAGCTCCCTTGTGAGCACCAGCTCCCCTGTGGGTACCAGCTCCCTTGTGAGCACAAGCTCCCTTGTGGATACCAGCTCTCTTATGGGTACCAGCACCCTTGTGGGTACCAGCACCCTTGTGAGAACCAGCTACCTTGTGGGTACAAGCTCCCTTGTGGGTACAAGCTCCCTTGTGGGTACCAGCTCCCTTGTGGGAACCATTTCCCATGTGGGTACCAGCTCACTTTTGAGCACCAGCTCCCCTGTTGGCACCAGCTCCATTGTGGGTACCAGCTCCCTTGTGGGTACCAGCTCTCTTCTGAGCACCAACTCCCTTGTGGGTACCAGCTCCAGTGTGAGCACCTGCTCCCTTGTGGGTGCCAGCTCCCTTGTGAGCACCAGCTACCATGTGGGTACCAGCTCGCTTGTGGGTACCAGCTCCATTGTGGGTTCCTGCTCCCTCGTGGTTACCAGATCCATTGTGGGTACCAGCTCCCACGTGGGTATAAGCTCCCTTGTGGGTACGAGCTCCCTTGTGGGTACCAGCTTCCTTGTGAGTACCAGCTCTCTTGTGAGCACCATCTCCCTAGTTGCTGCCAGCTCCCTTGTGGGTACCAACTCCCTTGTGAGCACTAGCTCCCTTGTGGGTACCAGCTCCCTTTTGGGTACCAGCTCACTTGTGGATACCAGCTCCCTTGTGAGCACCAGCTCCCTTGTGGGTACCAGCTCCCTTGTGAGCAACAGCTCTTTTGTGGGTACCAGCTCCCTTGTGAGCACGAACTCCCTTATGAGCACCAGCTACCTTGAGAGCACCAGCTCCCTTGTGAGCACCAGCTCCTTTGTGAGTACCAGCTCCCTTGTGGGCACCAGCTCCCTCTTGAGCACCAGCTCTTTTGTGGGCATCTTGCTCTTTTGTGGGCACCAGCTCCTTTGTGAGCACCAGCTCCCTTGAGGGCACCAGCTCCCTTGTGGGCACCTAGCTCCCTTGTGAAAACCAGCTCCCTTGTGGGCACCTAGCTCCCTTGTGGGCACCAGATCTCTTGTGAGCACCTAGCTCCCTTGTGAGCACCAGTTCATTTGTGGGCAACTAGCTCCTTTATGAGCACCAGCTCCCTTTTGTGCACCAGCTCCCTTGTGTGCACCTAGCTCCCTTGTGAGCACCAACTCCCTTGTGAGCACCAGCTCCCTTGTGTGCACCAGCCCCCTTGTTAGCACCAGCTCCCTTGTGGGTACCAGCTCCCTCTTGAGCACCAGCTCCCTTTTTGGCGCCTAGCTCCCTTGTGGGCACCAGCTTCCTTGTGAGCACCAGCTCCCTTGTGAGCACCAGCTCCCATGTTGGAACCAGCTCCCTTGTGGGCATAAGCTCACTTGTGAGCACCAGCTCCCTTGTGAGCACCAGCTCCCTTGTGGGCACCAGTTCCCTCTTGAGTACCAGCTCCCTTGTGGGCATCTAACTCCCTTGTGGGCATCTAACTCCCTTGTGGGCACCAGCTCCCTTGTGAGCACCAGCTCCCTTGTGGGCACCAGCTCCCTTGTGGGAAACTAGCTCCCTTGTGAGCACCAGCTCCATTGTGGCACTTATCTCCCTTGTGGGCACCAGCTCCCTTGTGGGCACCTAGCTCCCTTGTGAGCACCAGCTCTTTTGTGGGCACCTAGCTCCATTGTGAGCACCAGCTCCCTTTTGAGCACCAGCTCCCTTGTGGGTACCAGCTCCTTCTTGGGCAACAGCTTGCTTGTCGGCACCAGCTCCCTTGTTGGCACCAGCTCCCTTGTGGGCAGCAGCTGCCTTGTGAGCACCAGCTCCCTTGTGAGTACCAGCTCCTTCGAGGGCTCCAGCTTCCTTGTGGGCACCAGCTCCTTCGTGGGCACAACCTTCCTTGTGGGCACCTAGCTCCCTTGTGGAACCAGCTTCCTTGTGAGCACCAGCTCCCTTGTGGACACCACCTTCCCTGTGGGCACCAGATCCCTTGTGGGCATCAGCTCCCTTGTGAGCACCAGCTCCCTTGTGGGCACCAGCTCCCTTGTGAGCACCAGCTCTCTTGTGGACAACAGCTTCCTTGTGGGCACCTACCTATCTTAGGGGCACCAGCTCCCTTGTGAGCACCAGCTCCCTTGTGAGCACCAGCTAACTTGTGAGCACCAGCTCCCTTGTGAGCACCAGCTACCTTGTGAGCACCAGCTCTCTTGTGAGCACCAGCTCCATTGTGAGCAGAAGCTCCCTTGTGAGCACCAGCTCGATCTTGAGGGCCAGCTACCTTGTGAGCACCAGCTCCATTGTGAGCACCAGCTAACTTGTGAGCACCAGCTCCATTGTGAGCACCAGCTAACTTGTGAGCACCAGCTACCTTGTGAGCACCAGCTACCTTGTGAGCACCAGCTCTCTTGTGAGCACCAGCTCCCTTGTGAGCACCAGCTCCCTTGTGAGTACCAGCTCCTTCGAGGGCTCCAGCTTCCTTGTGGGCACCAGCTCCTTCGAGGCACAAGCTTCCTTGTGGGCACCTAGCTCCCTTGTGGAACCAGCTTCCTTGTGAGCACCAGCTCCCTTGTGGACACCACCTTCCCTGTGGGCACCAGATCCCTTGTGGGCATCAGCTCCCTTGTGAGCACCAGCTCCCTTGTGGGCACCAGCTCCCTTGTGAGCACCAGCTCTCTTGTGGGCAACAGCTTCCTTGTGGGCACCTACCTATCTTTTGGGCACCAGCTCCCTTCTGAGCACCAACTCCCTTGTGAACACCAGCTCCCTTGTGAACACCAGCTAATTTTTTAGCACCAGCTCCCTTGTGGGTACCAGCTCCCTTGTGGGAACCAACTCCCTTGTGGGTACCAGCTCTCTTGTGGGTAGCAGCTCCCTAGTGGGTACCAGCTCCCTTGTGGATACCAGCTCCTTTGTGGGTACCAGCTCCCTTTTGGGTACCAGCTCCCTTCGGGGTACCAGCTCCCTTATGGGTACCGGCTCCCTTGAGGGTACCAGCTCCCTTGTGAGCACCAGCTCCCTTGGGAGTACCAGCTCCCTTGTGGGTACCAGCTCACTTGTGGGTTCCAGCTCCCTTGTGAGCACCAGCTCCCTTGTGGGTACCAGCTCCCTTGTGAGCACCAGCTCCCTTGTGGGTACCAGCTCCGTTGTGAGCACCAGCTCCCTTGTGGATACCAGCTCCCTTGTGGGCACTAGCTCCCTTTTGGGTACGAGCTCCCATGTAGGTACCAGCTACCTTATGGGTGCCAGCTCCCTTGTTGGTACCAACTCCCTTGTGAGCACCGGTTCCCTTGTGGGTACCAGCTCCCGTGTGGGTACCAGCTCCATTGTGAGCACCACCTACCTTGTGGGTACCAGCTACCTTGTGGGTACCAACTCCATTGTGGGTACCAGCTCCCTTGTGGGCACCAGCTCCCCTGTGGGTACCAGCTCCCTTGTGAGCACAAGCTCCCTTGTGGATACCAGCTCCCTTATGGGTACCAGCACCCTTGTGGGTACCAGCACCCTTGTGAGAACCAGCTACCTTGTGGGTACAAGCTTCCTTGTGGGTACAAGCTCCCTTGTGGGTACCAGCTCCCTTGTGGGAACCATTTCCCATGTGGGTACCAGCTCACTTTTGAGCACCAGCTCCCCTGTTGGCACCAGCTCCATTGTGGGTACCAGCTCTCTTGTGGGTACCAGCTCTCTTCTGAGCACCAGCTCCCTTGTGGGTACCAGCTCCAGTGTGAGCACCTGCTCCCTTGTGGGTGCCAGCTCCCTTGTGAGCACCAGCTACCATGTGGGTACCAGCTCGCTTGTGGGTACCAGCTCCATTGTGGGTTCCAGCTCCCTCGTGGTTACCAGATCCATTGTGGGTACCAGCTCCCACGTGGGTATAAGCTCCCTTGTGGGTACGAGCTCCCTTGTGGGTACCAGCTTCCTTGTGAGTACCAGCTCTCTTGTGAGCACCATCTCCCTAGTTGCTGCCAGCTCCCTTGTGGGTACCAACTCCCTTGTGAGCACTAGCTCCCTTGTGGGTACCAGCTCCCTTTTGGGTACCAGCTCACTTGTGGATACCAGCTCCCTTGTGAGCACCAGCTCCCTTGTGGGTACCAGCTCCCTTGTGAGCAACAGCTCTTTTGTGGGTACCAGCTAACTTGTGAGCACGAACTCCCTTATGAGCACCAGCTACCTTGAGAGCACCAGCTCCCTTGTGAGCACCAGCTCCTTTGTGAGCACCAGCTCCCTTGTGGGCACCAGCTCCCTCTTGAGCACCAGCTCTTTTGTGGGCATCTTGCTCTTTTGTGGGCACCAGCTCCCTTGTGAAAACCAGCTCCCTTGTGGGCACCTAGCTCCCTTGTGGGCACCAGATCTCTTGTGAGCACCTAGCTCCCTTGTGAGCACCAGTTCATTTGTGGGCAACTAGCTCCTTTGTGAGCACCAGCTCCCTTTTGTGCACCAGCTCCCTTGTGTGCACCTAGCTCCCTTGTGAGCACCAACTCCCTTGTGAGCACCAGCTCCCTTGTGTGCACCAGCCCCCTTGTTAGCACCAGCTCCCTTGTGGGTACCAGCTCCCTCTTGAGCACCAGCTCCCTTTTTGGCGCCTAGCTCCCTTGTGGGCACCAGCTTCCTTGTGAGCACCAGCTCCCTTGTGAGCACCAGCTCCCATGTTGGAACCAGCTCCCTGGTGGGCACAAGCTCACTTGTGAGCACCAGCTCCCTTGTGAGCACCAGCTCCCTTGTGGGCACCAGTTCCCTCTTGAGTACCAGCTCCCTTGTGGGCATCTAACTCCCTTGTGGGCATCTAACTCCCTTGTGGGCACCAGCTCCCTTGTGAGCACCAGCTCCCTTGTGGGCACCAGCTCCCTTGTGGGAAACTAGCTCCCTTGTGAGCACCAGCTCCATTGTGGCACTTATCTCCCTTGTGGGCACCAGCTCCCTTGTGGGCACCTAGCTCCCTTGTGAGCACCAGCTCTTTTGTGGGCACCTAGCTCCATTGTGAGCACCAGCTCCCTTTTGAGCACCAGCTCCCTTGTGGGTACCAGCTCCTTCTTGGGCAACAGCTTGCTTGTCGGCACCAGCTCCCTTGTTGGCACCAGCTCCCTTGTGGGCAGCAGCTGCCTTGTGAGCACCAGCTCCCTTGTGAGTACCAGCTCCTTCGAGGGCTCCAGCTTCCTTGTGGGCACCAGCTCCTTCGTGGGCACAACCTTCCTTGTGGGCACCTAGCTCCCTTGTGGAACCAGCTTCCTTGTGAGCACCAGCTCCCTTGTGGACACCACCTTCCCTGTGGGCACCAGATCCCTTGTGGGCATCAGCTCCCTTGAGAGCACCAGCTCCCTTGTGGGCACCAGCTCCCTTGTGAGCACCAGCACTCTTGTGGACAACAGCTTCCTTGTGGGCACCTACCTATCTTTGGGGCACCAGCTCCCTTGTGAGCACCAGCTCCCTTGTGAGCACCAGCTAACTTGTGAGCACCAGCTCCCTTGTGAGCACCAGCTACCTTGTGAGCACCAGCTCTCTTGTGAGCACCAGCTCCATTGTGAGCAGAAGCTCCCTTGTGAGCACCAGCTCGATCTTGAGGGCCAGCTACCTTGTGAGCACCAGCTCCATTGTGAGCACCAGCTAACTTGTGAGCACCAGCTCCATTGTGAGCACCAGCTAACTTGTGAGCACCAGCTACCTTGTGAGCCCCAGCTACCTTGTGAGCACCAGCTCTCTTGTGAGCACCAGCTCCCTTGTGAGCACCAGCTCCCTTGTGAGTACCAGCTCCTTCGAGGGCTCCAGCTTCCTTGTGGGCACCAGCTCCTTCGAGGCACAAGCTTCCTTGTGGGCACCTAGCTCCCTTGTGGAACCAGCTTCCTTGTGAGCACCAGCTCCCTTGTGGACACCACCTTCCCTGTGGGCACCAGATCCCTTGTGGGCATCAGCTCCCTTGCGAGCACCAGCTCCCTTGTGGGCACCAGCTCCCTTGTGAGCACCAGCTCTCTTGTGGGCAACAGCTTCCTTGTGGGCACCTACCTATCTTTTGGGCACCAGCTCCCTTCTGAGCACCAACTCCCTTGTGAACACCAGCTCCCTTGTGAACACCAGCTAATTTTTTAGCACCAGCTCCCTTGTGGGTACCAGCTCCCTTGTGGGAACCAACTCCCTTGTGGGTACCAGCTCTCTTGTGGGTAGCAGCTCCCTAGTGGGTACCAGCTCCCTTGTGGATACCAGCTCCTTTGTGGGTACCAGCTCCCTTTTGGGTACCAGCTCCCTTCGGGGTACCAGCTCCCTTATGGGTACCGGCTCCCTTGAGGGTACCAGCTCCCTTGTGAGCACCAGCTCCCTTGGGAGTACCAGCTCCCTTGTGGGTACCAGCTCACTTGTGGGTTCCAGCTCCCTTGTGAGCACCAGCTCCCTTGTGGGTACCAGCTCCCTTGTGAGCACCAGCTCCCTTGTGGGTACCAGCTCCGTTGTGAGCACCAGCTCCCTTGTGGATACCAGCTCCCTTGTGGGCACTAGCTCCCTTTTGGGTACGAGCTCCCATGTAGGTACCAGCTACCTTTTGGGTGCCAGCTCCCTTGTTGGTACCAACTCCCTTGTGAGCACCGGTTCCCTTGTGGGTACCAGCTCCCGTGTGGGTACCAGCTCCATTGTGAGCACCACCTACCATGTGGGTACCAGCTACCTTGTGGGTACCAACTCCATTGTGGGTACCAGCTCCCTTGTGGGCACCAGCTCCCCTGTGGGTACCAGCTCCCTTGTGAGCACAAGCTCCCTTGTGGATACCAGCTCCCTTATGGGTACCAGCACCCTTGTGGGTACCAGCACCCTTGTGAGAACCAGCTACCTTGTGGGTACAAGCTTCCTTGTGGGTACAAGCTCCCTTGTGGGTACCAGCTCCCTTGTGGGAACCATTTCCCATGTGGGTACCAGCTCACTTTTGAGCACCAGCTCCCCTGTTGGCACCAGCTCCATTGTGGGTACCAGCTCTCTTGTGGGTACCAGCTCTCTTCTGAGCACCAGCTCCCTTGTGGGTACCAGCTCCAGTGTGAGCACCTGCTCCCTTGTGGGTGCCAGCTCCCTTGTGAGCACCAGCTACCATGTGGGTACCAGCTCGCTTGTGGGTACCAGCTCCATTGTGGGTTCCAGCTCCCTCGTGGTTACCAGATCCATTGTGGGTACCAGCTCCCACGTGGGTATAAGCTCCCTTGTGGGTACGAGCTCCCTTGTGGGTACCAGCTTCCTTGTGAGTACCAGCTCTCTTGTGAGCACCATCTCCCTAGTTGCTGCCAGCTCCCTTGTGGGTACCAACTCCCTTGTGAGCACTAGCTCCCTTGTGGGTACCAGCTCCCTTTTGGGTACCAGCTCACTTGTGGATACCAGCTCCCTTGTGAGCACCAGCTCCCTTGTGGGTACCAGCTCCCTTGTGAGCAACAGCTCTTTTGTGGGTACCAGCTCCCTTGTGAGCACGAACTCCCTTATGAGCACCAGCTACCTTGTGAGCACCAGCTCCCTTGTGAGCACCAGCTCCTTTGTGAGCACCAGCTCCCTTGTGGGCACCAGCTCCCTCTTGAGCACCAGCTCTTTTGTGGGCATCTTTCTCTTTTGTGGGCACCAGCTCCTTTGTGAGCACTAGCTCCCTTGAGGGCACCAGCTCCCTTGTGGGCACCTAGCTCCCTTGTGAAAACCAGCTCCCTTGTGGGCACCTAGCTCCCTTGTGGGCACCAGATCTTTTTTGAGCACCTAGCTCCCTTGTGAGCACCAGTTCATTTGTTGGCAACTAGCTCCCTTGTGAGCACCAGCTCCCTTTTGTGCACCAGCTCCCTTGTGGGCACCTAGCTCCCTTGTGAAAACCAGCTCCCTTGTGGGCACCTAGCTCCCTTGTGGGCACCAGATCTCTTGTGAGCACCTAGCTCCCTTGTGAGCACCAGTTCATTTGTGGGCAACTAGCTCCTTTGTGAGCACCAGCTCCCTTTTGTGCACCAGCTCCCTTGTGTGCACCTAGCTCCCTTGTGAGTACCAACACCCTTGTGAGCACCAGCTCCCTTGTGTGCACCAGCCCCCTTGTTAGCACCAGCTCCCTTGTGGGTACCAGCTCCCTCTTGAGCACCAGCTCCATTTTTGGCGCCTAGCTCCCTTGTGGGCACCAGCTTCCTTGTGAGCACCAGCTCCCTTGTGAGCACCAGCTCCCTTGTTGGCACCAGCTCCCTTGTGGGCACAAGCTCACTTGTGAGCACCAGCTCCCTTGTGGGCACCAGCTCCCTCTTGAGTACCAGCTCCCTTGTGGGCACCTAGCTCCCTTGTGGGCACCTAGCTCCCTTGTGGGCACCAGCTCCCTTGTGAGCACCAGCTCCCTTGTGGGCACCAGCTCCCTTGTGGGAAACTAGCTCCCTTGTGGGCACCAGCTCCCTTGTGGGCACCTAGCTCCCTTGTGGGCACCTAGCTCCCTTGTGGGCACCAGCTCCCTTGTGGGCACCTAGCTCCCTTGTGGGCACCAGCTCCCTTGTGGGCACCTAGCTCCCTTGTGGGCACCAGCTCCCTTGTGGGCACCAGCTCCCATGTGTGCACCTAGCTCACTTGTGGGCACCTAGCTCCCTTGTGGGCACCTAGCTCCCTTGTGGATACCAGCTCCCTTGTGGGCACCAGCTCCCTTTTGGGTACGAGCTCCCTTGTGGGTACCAGCTCCCTTATGGGCACCAGCTCCCTTGTTGGGCACCAACTCCCTTGTGAGCACCGGCTCCCTTGTGGGTACCAGCTCCCTTGTGGGTACCAGCTCCATTGTGAGCACAGCTACCTTGTGGGTACCAGCTACCTTGTGGGTACCAGCTCCCTTGTGGGTACCAGCTCCCTTGTGAGCACCAGCTCCCTTGTGGGTACCAGCTCCCTTGTGAGCACAAGCTCCCTTGTGGTACCAGCTCCCTTATGGGTACCAGCACCCTTGTGGGTACCAGCTCCCTTGTGAGAACCAGCTCCCTTGTGGGTACAAGCTCCCTTGTGGGTACAAGCTCCCTTGTGGGTACCAGCTCCCTTGTGGGTACCATATCCCATGTGGGTACCAGCTCACTTTTGAGCACCAGCTCCCCTGTTGGCACCAGCTCCTTTGTGGGTACCAGCTCCCTTGTGGGTACCAGCTCCCTTCTGAGCACCAGCTCCCTTGTGGGTACCAGCTCCAGTGTGAGCACCTGCTCCCTTGTGGGTGCCAGCTCCCTTGTGAGCACCAGCTACCATGTGGGTACCAGCTCGCTTGTGGGTACCAGCTCCATTGTGGGTTCCAGCTCCCTTGTGGGTTCCAGATCCATTGTGGGTACCAGCTCCCACGTGGGTACCAGCTCCCTTGTGGGTACGAGCTCCCTTGTGGGTACCAGCTTCCTTGTGAGTACCAGCTCTCTTGTGAGCACCATCCCCCTAGTTGCTGCCAGCTCCCTTGTGCGTACCAACTCCCTTGTGAGCACCAGCTCCCTTGTGGGTACCAGCTCCCTTTTGGGTACCAGCTCACTTGTGGATACCAGCTCCCTTGTGAGCACCAGCTCCCTTGTGGGTACCAGCTCCCTTGTGAGCAACAGCTCTTTTGTGGGTACCAGCTCCCTTGTGAGCACCAACTCCCTTGTGAGCACCAGCTACCTTGTGAGCACCAGCTCCCTTGTAAGCACCAGCTCCCTTGTGAGCACCAGCTCCCTTGTGGGCACAAGCTCCCTTGTGAGCACCAGCTCTTTTGTGGGCATCTAGCTCCCTTGTGGGCACCTAGCTCCCTTGTGAGCACCAGCTCCCTTGTGGGCACCTAGCTCCCTTGTGGAGCACCTGCTCCCTTGTGAGCACCTAGCTCCCTTGTGGGCACCTAGCTCCCTTCTGCACCAGCTCCCTTTTGTGCACCAGCTCCCTTGTGAGTACCAACACCCTTGTGAGCACCAGCTCCCTTGTGTGCACCAGCCCCCTTGTTAGCACCAGCTCCCTTGTGGGTACCAGCTCCCTCTTGAGCACCAGCTCCATTTTTGGCGCCTAGCTCCCTTGTGGGCACCAGCTTCCTTGTGAGCACCAGCTCCCTTGTGAGCACCAGCTCCCTTGTTGGCACCAGCTCCCTTGTGGGCACAAGCTCACTTGTGAGCACCAGCTCCCTTGTGGGCACCAGCTCCCTTGTGGGCACCAGTTCCCTCTTGAGTACCAGCTCCCTTGTGGGCATCTAACTCCCTTGTGGGCATCTAACTCCCTTGTGGGCACCAGCTCCCTTGTGAGCACCAGCTCCCTTGTGGGCACCAGCTCCCTTGTGGGAAACTAGCTCCCTTGTGAGCACCAGCTCCATTGTGGCACTTATCTCCCTTGTGGGCACCAGCTCCCTTGTGGGCACCTAGCTCCCTTGTGAGCACCAGCTCTTTTGTGGGCACCTAGCTCCATTGTGAGCACCAGCTCCCTTTTGAGCACCAGCTCCCTTGTGGGTACCAGCTCCTTCTTGGGCAACAGCTTGCTTGTCGGCACCAGCTCCCTTGTTGGCACCAGCTCCCTTGTGGGCAGCAGCTGCCTTGTGAGCACCAGCTCCCTTGTGAGTACCAGCTCCTTCGAGGGCTCCAGCTTCCTTGTGGGCACCAGCTCCTTCGTGGGCACAACCTTCCTTGTGGGCACCTAGCTCCCTTGTGGAACCAGCTTCCTTGTGAGCACCAGCTCCCTTGTGGACACCACCTTCCCTGTGGGCACCAGCTCCCTTGTGGGCATCAGCTCCCTTGTGAGCACCAGCTCCCTTGTGGGCACCAGCTCCCTTTTGAGCACCAGCTCACTTGTGGACAACAGCTTCCTTGTGGGCACCTAGCTATCTTTGGGGCACCAGCACCCTTGTGAGCACCAGCTCCCTTGTGAGCACCAGCTAACTTGTGAGCACCAGCTCCCTTGTGAGCACCAGCTACCTTGTGGGCATCAGCTCCCTTGTGAGCACCAGCTCCATTGTGAGCAGAAGCTCCCTTGTGAGCACCAGCTCGATCTTGAGGGCCAGCTACCTTGTGAGCACCAGCTCCATTGTGAGCACCAGCTAACTTGTGAGCACCAGCTCCATTGTGAGCACCAGCTAACTTGTGAGCACCAGCTACCTTGTGAGCCCCAGCTACCTTGTGAGCACCAGCTCTCTTGTGAGCACCAGCTCCCTTGTGAGCACCAGCTCCCTTGTGAGTACCAGCTCCTTCGAGGGCTCCAGCTTCCTTGTGGGCACCAGCTCCTTCGAGGCACAAGCTTCCTTGTGGGCACCTAGCTCCCTTGTGGAACCAGCTTCCTTGTGAGCACCAGCTCCCTTGTGGACACCACCTTCCCTGTGGGCACCAGATCCCTTGTGGGCATCAGCTCCCTTGTGAGCACCAGCTCCCTTGTGGGCACCAGCTCCCTTGTGAGCACCAGCTCTCTTGTGGGCAACAGCTTCCTTGTGGGCACCTACCTATCTTTTGGGCACCAGCTCCCTTCTGAGCACCAACTCCCTTGTGAACACCAGCTCCCTTGTGAACACCAGCTAATTTTTTAGCACCAGCTCCCTTGTGGGTACCAGCTCCCTTGTGGGAACCAACTCCCTTGTGGGTACCAGCTCTCTTGTGGGTAGCAGCTCCCTTGTGGGTACCAGCTCCCTTGTGGATACCAGCTCCTTTGTGGGTACCAGCTCCCTTTTGAACACCAGCTCCCTTGGGGCACCAGCTCCCTTGTGGGTACCGGCTCCCTTGAGGGTACCAGCTCCCTTGTGAGCACCAGCTCCCTTGTGAGTACCAGCTCCCTTGTGGGCACCAGCTCCCTTGTGGGTTCCAGCTCCCTTGTGAGCACCAGCTCCCTTGTGGGTACCAGCTCCCTTGTGGGCACCAGCTCCCTTGTGGGTACCAGCTCCGTTGTGGGCACCAGCTCCCTTGTGGATACCAGCTCCCTTGTGGGCACTAGCTCCCTTGTGGGTACGAGCTCCCATGTAGGTACCAGCTACCTTATGGGTACCAGCTCCCTTGTGGTACCAGCTCCCTTGTGAGCACCGGTTCCCTTGTGGGTACCAGCTCCCTTGTGGGTACCAGCTCCTTGTGAGCACCAGCTACCTTGTGGGTACCAGCTCCCTTGTGGGTACCAGCTCCATTGTGGGTACCAGCTCCCTTGTGGGCACCAGCTCCCTTGTGGGTACCAGCTCCCTTGTGAGCACAGCTCCCTTGTGGATACCAGCTCCCTTATGGGTACCAGCTCCCTTGTGGGTACCAGCTCCCTTGTGAGAACCAGCTACCTTGTGGGTACAAGCTCCCTTGTGGGTACAAGCTCCCTTGTGGGTACCAGCTCCCTTGTGGGAACCATTTCCCATGTGGGTACCAGCTCACTTTTGAGCACCAGCTCCCCTGTTGGCACCAGCTCCATTGTGGGTACCAGCTCCTCTTGTGGGTACCAGCTCCCTTCTGAGCACCAGCTCCCTTGTGGGTACCAGCTCCAGTGTGAGCACCTGCTCCCTTGTGGGTGCCAGCTCCCTTGTGAGCACCAGCTACCATGTGGGTACCAGCTCCCACGTGGGTAACAGCTCCCTTGTGGGTACGAGCTCCCTGGTGGGTACCAGCTGCCTTGTGGGTACCAGCTCCCACGTGGGTATAAGCTCCCTTGTGGGTACGAGCTCCCTTGTGGGTACCAGCTTCCTTGTGAGTACCAGCTCTCTTGTGAGCACCATCTCCCTAGTTGCTGCCAGCTCCCTTGTGGGTACCAACTCCCTTGTGAGCACTAGCTCCCTTGTGGGTACCAGCTCCCTTTTGGGTACCAGCTCACTTGTGGATACCAGCTCCCTTGTGAGCACCAGCTCCCTTGTGGGTACCAGCTCCCTTGTGAGCACGAGCTCCCTTGTGGGTACCAGCTCCCTTGTGAGCACCAACTCCCTTGTGAGCACCAGCTACCTTGTGAGCACCAGCTCCCTTGTGAGCACCAGCTCCCTTTGTGAGCACCAGCTCCCTTGTGGGCAACAGCTCCCTCTTGAGCACCAGCTCTTTTGTGGGCATCTGGCTCCTTGTGGGCACCAGCTCCTTGTGAGCACCAGCTCCCTTGTGGGCACCAGCTCCCTTGTGGGCACCAGCTCTCTTGTGAGCACCAGCTCCCTTGTGGGCACCTAGCTGGGCACCTTTTGTGGGCACCTAGCTCCCTTGTGAGCTAGCTCCCTTTTGTGCACCAGCTCCCTTGTGGGCACCTAGCTCCCTTGTGGGCACCAGCTCCCTTGTGTGAGAGCTCCCTTGTGCACCAGCACCAGCTCCTCCTTGTGAGCACCAGCTCCCTTTTGTGCACCAGCTCCCTTGTGGGCACCTAGCTCCCTTGTGGGCACCTTGCTCCCTTGTGGCACCAGCCCCCTTGTGGGCACCTAGCTCCTTGTGAGCACCAGCTCCCTTGTGAGCACCAGCTCCCTTGTGAGCACCAGCTCCCTTGTTGGCACCAGCTCCCTTGTGGGCACAAGCTCACTTGTGAGCACCAGCTCCCTTGTGGGCACCAGCTCCCTCTTGAGTACCAGCTCCCTTGTGGGCATCTAACTCCCTTGTGGGCATCTAACTCCCTTGTGGGCACCAGCTCCCTTGTGAGCACCAGCTCCCTTGTGGGCACCAGCTCCCTTGTGGGAAACTAGCTCCCTTGTGAGCACCAGCGCTATTGTGGCACTTATCTCCCTTGTGGGCACCAGCTCCCTTGTGGGCACCTAGCTCCCTTGTGAGCACCAGCTCTTTTGTGGGCACCTAGCTCCATTGTGAGCACCAGCTCCCTTTTGAGCACCAGCTCCCTTGTGGGTACCAGCTCCTTCTTGGGCAACAGCTTGCTTGTCGGCACCAGCTCCCTTGTTGGCACCAGCTCCCTTGTGGGCAGCAGCTGCCTTGTGAGCACCAGCTCCCTTGTGAGTACCAGCTCCTTCGAGGGCTCCAGCTTCCTTGTGGGCACCAGCTCCTTCGTGGGCACAACCTTCCTTGTAGGCACCTAGCTCCCTTGTGGAACCAGCTTCCTTGTGAGCACCAGCTCCCTTGTGGACACCACCTTCCCTGTGGGCACCAGATCCCTTGTGGGCATCAGCTCCCTTGTGAGCACCAGCTCCCTTGTGGGCACCAGCTCCCTTGTGAGCACCAGCTCTCTTGTGGACAACAGCTTCCTTGTGGGCACCTACCTATCTTTGGGGCACCAGCTCCCTTGTGAGCACCAGCTCCCTTGTGAGCACCAGCTAACTTGTGAGCACCAGCTCCCTTGTGAGCACCAGCTACCTTGTGAGCACCAGCTCTCTTGTGAGCACCAGCTCCATTGTGAGCAGAAGCTCCCTTGTGAGCACCAGCTCGATCTTGAGGGCCAGCTACCTTGTGAGCACCAGCTCCATTGTGAGCACCAGCTAACTTGTGAGCACCAGCTCCATTGTGAGCACCAGCTAACTTGTGAGCACCAGCTACCTTGTGAGAGCACCAGCTACCTTGTGAGCACCAGCTCCCTTGTGAGTACCAGCTCCTTCGAGGGCTCCAGCTTCCTTGTGGGCACCAGCTCCTTCGAGGCACAAGCTTCCTTGTGGGCACCTAGCTATCTTGTGGAACCAGCTTCCTTGTGAGCACCAGCTCCCTTGTGGACACCACCTTCCCTGTGGGCACCAGATCCCTTGTGGGCATCAGCTCCCTTGTGAGCACCAGCTCCCTTGTGGGCACCAGCTCCCTCGTGAGCACCAGCTCTCTTGTGGGCAACAGCTCCCTTGTGGGCACCTACCTATCTTTGGGGCACCAGCTCTCTTGTGAGCACCAGCTAACTTGTGAGCACCAGCTCCCTTGTGAGCACCAGCTACCTTGTGAGCACCAGCTCTCTTGTGAGCACCAGCTCCATTGTGAGCAGAAGCTCCCTTGTGAGCACCAGCTCGATCTTGAGGGCCAGCTTCCTTGTGAGCACCAGCTCCATTGTGAGCACCAGCTAACTTGTGAGCACCAGCTCCATTGTGAGCACCAGCTAACTTGTGAGCACCAGCTCCCTTGTGAGCACCAGCTCTCTTGTGGGCAACAGCTTCCTTGTGGGCACCTACCTATCTTTTGGGCACCAGCTCCCTTGTGAACACCAGCTCCCTTGTGAACAGAAGCTCCCTTGTGAGCACCAGCTCGATCGTGAGGGCCAGTTCCCTTTTGAGCACCAGCTCACTTGAGGGAACCAGCTCCCTTTTGAGCACCAGCTCTCTTGTGAGCACCAGCTCCCTTGTGGCCACAAGCTCCATTGTGGGCACTAGCTCCCTTGTGGGCACCAGCTCCCTAGTGGGCACCAGCCCCCTTGTGAACACCAGCTCCCTTCTGAGCACCAGCTTTCTTGTTAGCACCAGCTCTCTTTTGAGCACAAGCTCCTTTGTGAGCACCAGCTCTCATGTGAGCACCAGGTCCTTTGTGAGCACCAACTCCCTTGTTAGCACCAGCTCCCTTGTGTGCACCAGCTCCATCGTGGGCACAAGCTCCCTCGTGAGCACCCTTGTGAGCACCAGCTCCCTTGTGAGCACCAGCTCCCTTATGAGCACCAGCTCCCTTGTGAGCACCAACTCCCTTTTGGGCACTAGCTACCTTGTGGGCACCAGCTCCTATGTGAGCACCAGCTCCCTTGTGGGCACCAGCTCCCTCTTGAGCACCAGCTCCATTGTGGGCACCTAGCTCCCTTGTGGGCACTAGCTCCCTTGTGAGCACCAGCTCCCTTGTGGGCACCAGCTCCATTTTGGGCAAGTAGCTCCCATGGGAGCACCAGCTCTCTTGTGGGCACCTAGCTCCCTCGTGGGCACCAGCTCTTTTGTGAGCACCTGCTCCCTTTTGAGCACCAGCTCCCTTGTGGGCACCTAGCTCCCTTGGGAGCACCTGCTCCCTTTTGAGCACCAGCTCCCTTGTGGGCACCTAGCTCCCTTCTGAGCACCAACTCCCTTGTGAGCACCAGCTCCCTTGTGAGCACCAGCTCCTTTTTTAGCACCAGCTCCCTTGTGGGTACCAGCTCCCTTGTGGGCACCAGCTCCCTTGTGGGTACCAGCTCCCTTGTGGGTATCAGCTCCCTAGTAGGTACCAGCTCCCTTGTGGATACCAGCTCCTTTGTGGATACTAGCTCCCTTGTGGGTACCAGCTCCCTTCTGGGTACCAGCTACCTTATGGGTACCAGCTCCCTTGAGGGTACCAGCTCCTTTGTGAGCACCAGCTCCCTTGGAAGTACCAGCTCCCTTGTGGGTACCAGCTCACTTGTGGATTCCAGCTCCCTTGTGAGCACCAGCTCCCTTGTGGATACCAGCTCCCTTGTGAGCATTAGCTCCCTTGTGGGTACCAGCTCCGTTGTGAGCACCAGCTCCCTTGTGGATACCAGCTCCCTTGTGGGTACCAGCTCCCTTTTGCGTACGAGCTCCCTTGTGGGTACCAGCTCCCATATGGGTACCAGCTCCCTTGTTGGAACCAACTCCCTTGTGAGCACCGGCTCCCTTGTTGGTACCAGCTCCCTTGTGGGTACCAGCTCCATTGTGAGCACGAGCCACCTTGTGGGTACCAGCTACCTTGTGGGTACCAGCTCCAATGTGGGTACCAGCTCCCTTGTGAGCACCAGCTCCCTTGTGGGTACCAGCTCCCTTGTGAGCACAAGCTCAATTGTGCGTACCAGCTCTTTTATGGGTACCAGCACCCTTGTGGGTACCAGCTCCCTTGTGAGAACCAGCTCCCTTGTGGGTACAAGCTCCCTTGTGGGTACAAGCTCCCTTGTGGGTACCAGCTCCCTTGTGGGTACCATTTCCCATGTGGGTACCAGCTCACTTTTGAACACCAGCTCCCCTGTTGGCACCAGCTCCTTTGTGGGTACCAACTCCCTTGTCGGTACCAGGTCCCTTCTGAGCACCAGCTCCCTTGTGAGTACCAGCTCCAGTGTGAGCACCTGCTCCCTTGTGGGTGCCAGCTCCCTTGTGAGCACCAGCTACCATGTGGGTACCAGCTCGCTTGTGGGTACCAGCTCCATTGTGGGTTCCAGCTCCCTTGTGGGTTCCAGATCCATTGTGGGTACCAGCTCCCACGTGGGTACCAGTTCTCTTGTGGGTACGAGCTCCTTTGTGGGTACCAGCTTCCTTGTGAGTACCAGCTCTCTTGTGAGCACCATCCCCCTAGTTGCTGCCAGCTCCCTTGTGCGTACCAACTACCTTGTGAGTACCAGCTCCCTTGTGGGTACCAGCTCCCTTTTGGGTACCAGCTCACTTGTGGATACCAGCTCCCTTGTGAGCACCAGCTCCCTTGTGGGTACCAGCTCCCTTGTGAGCAGCAGCTCTTTTGTGGGTACCAGCTCCCTTGTGAGAACCAACTCCCTTGTGAGCACCAGCTACCTTGTGAGCACCAGCTCCCTTGTAAGCACCAGCTCCCTTGTGAGCACCAGCTCCCTTGTGGGCACAAGCTCCCTCTTGAGCACCAGCTCTTTTGTGGGCATCTAGCTCCATTGTGGGCACCAGCTCCTTTGTGAGCACCAGCTCCCTTGTTGGCACCTAGCTCCCTTGGGAGCACCTGCTCCCTTTTGAGCACCAGCTCCCTTGTGGGCACCTAGCTCCCTTCTGAGCACCAACTCCCTTGTGAGCACCAGCTCCCTTGTGAGCACCAGCTCCTTTTTTAGCACCAGCTCCCTTGTGGGTACCAGCTCCCTTGTGGGCACCAGCTCCCTTGTGGGTACCAGCTCCCTTGTGGGTACCAGCTCCCTAGTAGGTACCAGCTCCCTTGTGGATACTAGCTCCCTTGTGGGTACCAGCTCCCTTCTGGGTACCAGCTACCTTATGGGTACCAGCTCCCTTGAGGGTACCAGCTCCTTTGTGAGCACCAGCTCCCTTGGAAGTACCAGCTCCCTTGTGGGTACCAGCTCACTTGTGGATTCCAGCTCCCTTGTGAGCACCAGCTCCCTTGTGGATACCAGCTCCCTTGTGAGCATTAGCTCCCTTGTGGGTACCAGCTCCGTTGTGAGCACCAGCTCCCTTGTGGATACCAGCTCCCTTGTGGGTACCAGCTCCCTTTTGCGTACGAGCTCCCTTGTGGGTACCAGCTCCCATATGGGTACCAGCTCCCTTGTTGGAACCAACTCCCTTGTGAGCACCGGCTCCCTTGTTGGTACCAGCTCCCTTGTGGGTACCAGCTCCATTGTGAGCACGAGCCACCTTGTGGGTACCAGCTACCTTGTGGGTACCAGCTCCAATGTGGGTACCAGCTCCCTTGTGAGCACCAGCTCCCTTGTGGGTACCAGCTCCCTTGTGAGCACAAGCTCAATTGTGCGTACCAGCTCTTTTATGGGTACCAGCACCCTTGTGGGTACCAGCTCCCTTGTGAGAACCAGCTCCCTTGTGGGTACAAGCTCCCTTGTGGGTACAAGCTCCCTTGTGGGTACCAGCTCCCTTGTGGGTACCATTTCCCATGTGGGTACCAGCTCACTTTTGAACACCAGCTCCCCTGTTGGCACCAGCTCCTTTGTGGGTACCAACTCCCTTGTCGGTACCAGGTCCCTTCTGAGCACCAGCTCCCTTGTGAGTACCAGCTCCAGTGTGAGCACCTGCTCCCTTGTGGGTGCCAGCTCCCTTGTGAGCACCAGCTACCATGTGGGTACCAGCTCGCTTGTGGGTACCAGCTCCATTGTGGGTTCCAGCTCCCTTGTGGGTTCCAGATCCATTGTGGGTACCAGCTCCCACGTGGGTACCAGTTCTCTTGTGGGTACGAGCTCCTTTGTGGGTACCAGCATCCTTGTGAGTACCAGCTCTCTTGTGAGCACCATCCCCCTAGTTGCTGCCAGCTCCCTTGTGCGTACCAACTACCTTGTGAGTACCAGCTCCCTTGTGGGTACCAGCTCCCTTTTGGGTACCAGCTCACTTGTGGATACCAGCTCCCTTGTGAGCACCAGCTCCCTTGTGGGTACCAGCTCCCTTGTGAGCAGCAGCTCTTTTGTGGGTACCAGCTCCCTTGTGAGAACCAACTCCCTTGTGAGCACCAGCTACCTTGTGAGCACCAGCTCCCTTGTGAGCACCAGCTCCCTTGTGAGCACCAGCTCCCTTGTGGGCACAAGCTCCCTCTTGAGCACCAGCTCTTTTGTGGGCATCTAGCTCCATTGTGGGCACCAGCTCCTTTGTGAGCACCAGCTCCCTTGTTGGCACCAGCTCTTTTGTGGGCATCTAGCTCCCTTGTGGCCACCAGCTCCTTTGTTAGTACCAGCTCCCTTGTGGGCACCAGCTCCCTTGTGGGCACCTAGCTCCCTTGTGAGAACCAGCTCCCTTGTGGGCACATAGCTCCCTTGTGGGCACCAGATCCTTTGTGAGCACCTAGCTCCCTTGTGCGCACCAGCTCTTTTGTGGGCACCTAGCTCCCTTGTGAGCGCCAGCTCCCTTTTGAGCACCAGCTCCCTTGTGTGCACTTAGCTCCCTTGTGAGCAACAACTCCCTTGTATGCACCAGCTCCCTTGTGTGCACCAGCCCCCTTGTCAGCACCAGCTCCCTTGCGGGTACCAGCTCCTTCGTGGGCACCAGCTTCCTTGTCGGCACCAGCTCCCTAGTGGGCACCAGCACCGTTGTGAGCATCAGCTCCCTTGTGGGCACCAGCTCCCTCTTGAGCACCAGCTCCCTTCTTGGCGCCTAGCTCCCTTGTGGGCACCAGCTCCCTTGTGAGCACCTGCTCTTTTGTTGGCATTGGCTCCCTTGTGGGCACCAGCTCACTTCTGAGCACCAGCTCCCTTGTGAGCACCAGCTCCCTTGTAGGCACCAGCTAACTCTTGAGCACCAGCTCCATTGTGGACACCTAGCTCTTTTGTGGGCACCAGATCCCTTGTGAGCGCCAACTCCCTTGAGGGCACCAGCTCCCTTGTGGGCAACTTGATCCCTTTTGAGCACCAGCTCCACTGTGGCACTTAACTCCCTTGTGGGCACCAGCTCCCTTGTGGGCACCTTGCTCCCTTGTGATCACCAGCTCTTTTGTGGGCACCTAGCTCCATTGTGAGCACCAACTCCCTTGTGAGCACCAGCTCCTTGTGTGCACCAACCCCCTTGTTAGCACCAGCTCCCTTGTGGGTACCAGCTCCTTCGTGAGCACCAGCTTCCTTGTGGGCACCAGCTCCCTTGTGAGCACCAGCTCCCTTGTGAGCACCAGCTCCCTTGTGAGCACCAGCTCCGTTGTTGGCACCACCTCCCTTGTGGGCATCAGCTCCCTTGTGGGCACCAGCTCCCTTCTGAGCACCAGCTCCCTTGTGAGCACCAGCTCCCTTGTGGGCGCCAGCTCCCTTGTTGGCACCATCTCCCTTGTAGGCACCAGCTCCCTTGTGAGCACCAGCTCCCTTGTGGGCACCAGCTCCCTTGTGGGCACTTAGCTCCCTTGTGGGCACCAGCTCCCTTGTGAGCACCAGCTCCCTTGTGGGCACCAGCTCCCTTGTGGGCAACTTGCTCCCTTGTGAGCACCAGCTCCGTTGTGGCACTTAGCTCCCTAGTGGGCACCAGCTCCCTTGTGGGCACCAGCTAACTTGTGAGCACCAGCTCCCTTTTGAGTACCAGCTCCTTCGTTGGCTCCAACTTCCTTGTGGGCACCAGCTCCCTCGTGGGCTCAAGCTTCCTTGTGGGCACCTAGTTCCCTTGTGGCACCAGCTTCCTTGTGAGCACCAGCTCCCTTGTGAGCATCAGCTCCCTTGTGGGCAACAGCTTCCTTGCGGGCATCTACCTATCTTTTGGGCACAAGCTCCCTTGTGAGCACCTGCTCCCTTGTGAGCACCAGCTAACTTGTAAGCACCAGCTCCCTTGTGAGCACCAGCTACCTTGTGAGCACCAGCTCTCTTGTGAGCACCAGCTCCATTGCGAGCAGAAGCTCCCTTGTGAGCACCAGCTCCCTTGTGAGGTCCAGTTCCCTTGTGAGCACCAGCTCCCATGTGGGCACCAGCTCCCTTTTGAGCACCTGCTCTCTTATGAGCACCAGCTCCATTGTGGGCACCAGCTCCCTTGTGGGCACTAGCTCCCTTGTGGGCACTAGCTCCCTTATGGGCACCAGCCCCCTTATGAACACCAGTTCCCTTCTGAGCACCAGCTCTCTTGTTAGCACCAGCTCCCTTGTGAGCACCAGCTCCCTTGTGAGCACCATCTCTCATGTGAGTACCAGTTCCCTTGTGGGTACCAGCTCACTTGTGGATTCCAGCTCCCTTGTGAGCACCGGCTCCCTTGTGGATACCAGCTCCCTTGTGGGTACCAGCTCCCTTTTGCGTACGAGCTCCCTTGTGGGTACCAGCTCCCTTATGGGTACCAGCTCCCTTGTTGGAACCAACTCCCTTGTGAGCACCGGCTCCCTTGTGGGTACCAGCTCTCTTGTGGGTACCAGCTCTATTGTGAGCACCAGCTACCTTGTGGGTACCAGCTACCTTGTGTGTACCAGCTCCATTGTGGGTACCAGCTCCCTTGTGAGCATAAGCTCCCTTGAGGGTACCAGCTCTTTTATGGGTACCAGCACCCTTGTGGGTACCAGCTCCCTTGTGAGAACCTGCTCCCTTGTGGGTACCAGCTCCCTTGTGAGCACCAACTCCCTTGTGAGCACCAGCTACCTTGTGAGCACCAGCTCCCTTGTGAGCACCAGCTCCCTTGTGGGTACCAGCTCCCTTGTGAGCAGCAGCTCTTTTGTGGGTACCAGCTCCCTTGTGAGCACCAACTCCCTTGTGAGCACCAGCTACCTTGTGAGCACCAGCTCCCTTGTGGGTACCAGCTCCCTTTTGGGTACCAGCTCACTTGTGGATACCAGCTCCCTTGTGAGCACCAGCTCCCTTGTGGGTACCAGCTCCCTTGTGAGCAGCAGCTCTTTTGTGGGTACCAGCTCCCTTGTGAGCACCAACTCCCTTGTGAGCACCAGCTACCTTGTGAGCACCAGCTCCCTTGTGAGCACCAGCTCCCTTGTGAGCACCAGCTCCCTTGTGGGCACAAGCTCCCTCTTGAGCACCAGCTTTTTTGTGGGCATCTAGCTCCATTGTGGGCACCAGCTTTTTTGCGAGCACCAGCTCCCTTGTTGGCACCAGCTCCCTTGTGGGCATCTAGCTCCCTTGCGGGCACCAGCTCCTTTGTGAGCACCAGCTCCCTTGTGGGCACCAGCTCCCTTGTGGGCACCTAGCTCCCTTGTGAGAACCAGCTCCCTTGTGGGCACATAGCTCCCTTGTGGGCACCAGATCCTTTGTGAGCACCTAGCTCCCTTGTGCGCACCAGCTCTTTTGTGGGCACCTAGCTCC
The DNA here is from genome assembly GCF_038502225.1 of Cherax quadricarinatus. Taxonomy (NCBI): domain Eukaryota; kingdom Metazoa; phylum Arthropoda; class Malacostraca; order Decapoda; family Parastacidae; genus Cherax; species Cherax quadricarinatus. Next base: position 226,413 of record NW_027195073.1, read on the forward strand.
CTTGTGAGCGCCAGCTCCCTTTTGAGCACCAGCTCCCTTCTGTGCACTTAGTTCCCTTGTGAGCACCAACTCCCTTGTAAGCACCAGCTCCCTTGTGTGCACTAGCCCCCTTGTTAGCAACAGCTCCCTTCTGGGTACCAGCTCCGTCGTGGGCACCAGCTTCCTTGTCGGCACCAGCTCCCTAGTGGGCACCAGCACCGTTGTGAGCACCAGCTCGCTTGTGGGCACCAGCTCCCTCTTGAGCACCAGCTCCCTTCTTGGCGCCTAGCTCCCTTGTGGGCACCAGCTCCCTTGTGAGCACCTGCTCTTTTGTTGGCATCGGCTCCCTTGTGGGCACCAGCTCACTTGTGAGCACAAGCTCCCTTGTGAGCACCAGCTCCCTTGTATGCACCAGCTAACTCTTGAGCACCAGCTCCCTTGTGGGCACCTAGCTCTTTTGTGGGCACCAGATCCCTCGTGAGCGCCAACTCCCTTGTGGGCACCAGCTCCCTTGTGGGCAACTTGATCCCTTGTGAGCACCAGCTCCACTGTGGCACTTAACTCCCTTGTTTGCACCAGCTCCCTTGTGGGCACCTAGCTCCCTTGTGATCACCAGCTCTTTTATGGGCACCTAGCTCCATTGTGAGCATCAACTCCCTTGTGAGCACCAGCTCCTTGTGTGCACCAACCCCCTTGTTAGCACCAGCTCCCTTGTGGGTACCAGCTCCTTCGTGGGCACCAGCTTCCTTGTCGGCACCCGCTCCCTTGTGGGCACCAGCTCCCTTGTGAGCACCAGCTCCCTTGTGAGCACCAGCTCCGTTGTGAGCACCAGCTCCCTTGTTGGCACCACCACCCTTGTGGGCACCAGCTCCCTTGTGGGCACCAGCTCCCTTGTGAGCACCAGCTCCCTTGTGAGCTCCAGCTCCCTTGTGAGCACCAGCTCTCTTCTTGGCACCAGCTCCCTTGTGGGCACCAGCTCCCTTGTGAGCACCAGCTCCCTTGTGGGCACCTAGCTCCCTTGTGAGCACCAGCTCCCTTGTGAGCACAAGCTCCCTTGTGGGCACGTGCTCCCTTGTGGGCAACTTGCTCCCTTGTGAGCACCAGCTCCATTGTGGCACTTAGCTCCCTAGTGGGCACCAGCTCCTTTGTGGGCACCAGCTAACTTGTGAGCACCACTCCCTTGTGGGTACCAGCTCCTTCGTGGGCAACAGCTTCCTTGTCGGCACCAGCTCCCTTGTTGGCACCAGCTCCCTTGTGAGCGCCAGCTCCCTTGTGGGCACCAGCTCCCTTGTGGGCACGAGTTCCCTCGTGGGCACTAGCTGCCTCGTGAGCACATGCTAAATCGTGAGCATCAGCTCCATCGTGGGCACCAGCTCCCTCGTGAGCAACCTTGTGAGCACCAGCTCCCTTGTGAGCACCAGCTACCTTGTGAGCACCAGCTCCCTTGTGAGCACCAGCTCCCTTTTCGGCACTAGCTCCCTTGTGGGCACCAGCTCCCTTGTGAGCACCAGCTCCCTTGTGGGCACCAACTCCCTCTTGAGCACCAGCTCCATTGTGGGCACCTAGCTCCCTTGTGGGCACCAGCTCCCTTGTGAGCATCAGCTCCCTTGTGGGCACCAGCTCTTTTTTGGGCACCTAGCTCCCATGTGAGCACTAGCTCTCTTGTGGGCACCTAGCTCCCTTATGGGCACCAGCTCCCTTGTGGGTACCAGGTCCCTTGTGGGTAGCAGCTCCCTAGTGGGTACCAGCTCCCTTGTGGGTACCAGCTCACTTGTGGGTACCAGTTCCTTGTGGGTTCCAGTTCCCTTTTGGGTACCAGCTCTTTTGTGAGTACCAGCTCTCTTGTGGGTACCAGCACCCTTGTGGTTACCAAGTCCTTTGTGGGTACCAGCTCCCTTGTGCGTACCAGCTCACTTGTGGGTTCCAGCTCCCTTGTGAGCACCAGCTCCCTTGTGGGTACCAGCTCCCTTGTGAGCACCAGCTCCCTTGTGGGTACCGGCTCCCTTGTGGGCACCAGCTCCCTTGTGGATACCAGCTCCCTTGTGGGTACCAGCTCCCTTATGGGTACCAGCTCCCTTGTTGTTACCAACTCCCTTGTGAGCACCGGCTCCCTTGTGGGTACCACCTCCTTTGTGGGTACCAGCTCCATTGTGAGCACCAGCTACCTTGTGGGTACCAGCTACCTTGTGGGTACCAGCTCCATTGTGGGTACCAGCTCCCTTGTGAGCACCAGCTCCCCATGTGGGTACCAGCTCCCTTGAGAGCACAAGCTCCCTTATGGGTACCAGCACCCTAGTGGGTAACAGCACTGTTGTGAGAACCAGCTCCCCTGTTGGCACCAGCTCCATTGAGGGAACCAGCTCCCTTGTGGGTACCAGCTCTCTTCTGAGCACCAGCTCCCTTGTGGGTACCAACTCCAGTTTGAGCACCTGCTCCCTTGTGGGTGCCAGCTCCCTTGTGAGCACCAGCTCCCATGTGGGTACCAGCTCGCTTGTGGGTACCAGCTCCATTGTGGGTTCCAGCTCCCTTGTGGGTACCATATCCATTGTGGGTACCTGCTCCCACGTGGGTACCAGCTCCCTTGTGGGTACGAGCTCCCTTGTGGGTACCAGCTTCCTTGTGAGTGCCAGCTCTCTTGTGAGCACCATCTCCCTAGTTGCTGCCAGCTCCCTAGTGGGTACCAGCTCTCTTGCGGGAACCAGCTCCCTTGTGAGCACCAGCTCTTTTGTGGGTACCAGCTCCCTTGTGAGCACCAACTCCCTTGTGAGCACCAGCTACCTTGTGAGCTCCAGCTCCCTTGTGAGCGCCAGCTCCCTTGTGAGCACCAGCTCCCTTGTGAGCACCAGCTCCCTTGTGAGCACCAGCTCCCTTGTGGGTACCAACTCCCTTGTGGGTACCGGTTCCCTTGTGAGTACCAGCTCCTTTGTGGGTACCAGCTCCATTGTGGGTACCAGCTCCCTTGTGGGTACCAGTTCCCTTGTGCATACCAGCTCCCTTGTGGGTACCAGCTTCCTTGTGAGTACCAGCTCCCTTGTGGGTACCAGCTCTTTTGTGGTTTCCAGCTCCCTTGTGGGTACCAGCTCCCTTGTGGGTACCAGTTCCCTTGTGGGTACCATCTCCCTTGAGGGTACCAGCTCCCTTGTGGGTACCAGCTCCCTTGTGGGTACCAGCTCCCTTGTGGGTACCACTTCCCTTGTGGGTACCAGCTCCCTTGTGGGTACCAGCTCCCTTGTGGGTACCAGCTCCCTTGTGGGTACCAACTCACTTGCGGGTACCGGTTTCCTTGTGGGTACCAGGTCCCTTGTGGGTACCAGCTCCTTCGTGGGTACCAGCTCCTTTGTGGGTACCAGTTCCCTTGTGCGTACCAGCTCCCTTGTGGGTACCAGCTCCCTTGTGGGTACCAGCTCCCTTGTGGGTACCAGTTCCCTTGTGCGTACCAGCTCCCTTGTGGGTACCAGCTCCCTTGTGAGTACCAGCTCCCTTGTGGGTACCAGCTCTTCTGTGGGTTCCAGCTCCCTTGTGGGTACCAGCTCCCTTGTGGGTACCAGTTCCCTTGTGGGTACCAGCTCCCTTGTGGGTACCACTTCCCTTGTGGGTACCAGCTCCCTTGTGGGTACCAGCTCCCTTGTGGGTACCAGCTCCCTTGTGGGTACCAACTCCCTTGTGGGTACCGGTTCCCTTGTAAGTACCAGCTCCCTTGTGGGTACCAGCTCCATTGTGGGTACCAGCTCCCTTGTGGGTACCAGCTCCCTTGTGGGTACCAGTTCCCTTGTGGGTACCAGCTCCCTTGTGGGTACCAGCTCCCTTGTGGGTACCAGTTCCCTTGTGGGTACCGGCTCCTTTGTGGTTACCAGCTCCCTTGTGGGTACCAGTTCCCTTGTGGGTACCAGTTCCCTTGTGGGTACCAGCTCCCTTGTGGGTACCAGCTCCCTTGTGGGTACCAGTTCCCTTGTGGGTACCAGCTCCCTTGTGGGTACCAGCTCCCTTGTGGGTACCAGTTGCCTTGTGGGTACCAGCTCCCTTGTGGGTACCAGCTCCCTTGTGGGTACCAGCTCCTTTGTGGGTACCAGTTCCCTTGTGGGTACCAGTTCTCTTGTGGGTACCAGCTCCCTTGTGGGTACCAGCTCCCTTGTGGGTACCAGTTCCCATGTGGGTACCATCTCCCTTGTGGGTACCAGCTCCCTTGTGGGTACCAGTTGCTTTGTGGGTACCAGCTCCCTTGTGGGTACCAGCTCCCTTGTAGGTACCAGTTCCCTTGTTGGTACCATCTCCCTTGTGGGTACCAGCTCCCTTGTGGGTACCTGTTGCCTTGTGGGTACCAGCTCCCTTGTGGGTACCAGCTCCCTTGTGAGCACCAGCTCCCTTGTGAGCACCAGCTCCCTTGTGGGCACCAGCTCCCTTGTGAGCACCAGCTCCCTTGTGAGCACCAGCCCCCTTGTGGGTTCCAGCTCCCTTGTGAGCACCAGCTCTTTTGTGGGTACCAACTCCCTTGTGAGCACCAACTCCCTTGTGAACACCAGCTTCATTGTGAGCACCAGCTCCCTTTTGAGCACCATCTCCCTTGTGAGCACCAGCTCCCTTGTGGGCACCAGCTCCCTTTTGAGCACCAGCTCATTTGTGAGCACCAGCTCCCTTGTGGGTACCAGCTCCCTTGTGGGTACCAGTTCCTTGTGGGTACCAGTTCTTTTGTGTGTACCAGCTCCCTTGTGAGTACCAGCTCTCTTGTGGGTACCAGCTCCCTTGTGGGTACAAGCTCCCTTGTGGGTACCAGCTCCCTTGTGGGTACCAGTTCCATTGTGGGTACCAATTTCCCTGTGGGTACCAGCTTCCTTGTGGGTACCAGCTCCCTTGTATGTACCAGTTCCCTTGTGGGTACCAGTTCCCTTGTGGGTACCAATTTCCCTGTGGGTACCAGCTTCCTTGTGGGTACCAGTTTCCTTGTGGGTACCATCTCCCTTGTGGGTACCAGTTCCCTTGTGGGTACCAGTTCCCTTGTGGGTACCATCTCCCTTGTGGGTACCAGTTCCCTTGTGGGTACCATCTCCCTTGTGGGTACCAGCTCCCTTGTGGGTTCTAGCTCCATTGTTAGTGCCAGCTCCCTTGTGGGTACCAGTTCCCTTATGGGTACCATCTCCATTGTGGGTACCAGTTCCCTTGTGGGTACCAGTTCCGTTGTGGGTACCAGATGCCTTGAGGGTACCAGCTCCCTTGTGAGTACCAGCTCTCTTTTGGGTACCAGTTCTCTTGTGGGTACCAGCTCCCTTGTGGGTACCAGTTCCCTTGTGAGTACTAGCTCCCTTGTGGGTACCAGCTCCTTTGCGGATACCAGCTCCCTTGTGAGTACCAGGTCCCTTGTGGGTACCAGCTTCTTCGTGGGTACCAGCTCCTTTGTGGGTACCAGCTCCATTGTGGGTACCAGCTCCCTTGTGGGTACCAGTTCCCTTGTGGGTACCAGCTCCTTCGTGGGTACCAGCTCCTTTGTGGGTACCAGCTCCATTGTGGGTACCAGCTCCCTTGTGGGTACCAGTTCCCTTGTGCGTACCAGCTCCCTTGTGGGTACCAGCTCCCTTGTGAGTACCAGCTCCCTTGTGGGTACCAGCTCTTTTGTGGGTTCCAGCTCCCTTGTGGGTACCAGCTCCCTTGTGGGTACCAGTTCCCTTGTGGGTACCAGCTCCCTTGAGGGTACCAGCTCCCTTGTGGGTACCAGCTCCCTTGTGGGTACCAGCTCCCTTGTGGGTACCACTTCCCTTGTGGGTACCAGCTCCCTTGTGGGTACCAGCTCTTTTGTGGGTACCAGCTCCCTTGTGGGTACCAACTCACTTGTGGGTACCGGTTCCCTTGTGGGTACCAGGTCCCTTGTGGGTACCAGCTCCTTCGTGGGTACCAGCTCCTTTGTGGGTACCAGTTCCCTTGTGCGTACCAGCTCCCTTGTGGGTACCAGCTCCCTTGTGGGTACCAGCTCCCTTGTGGGTACCAGTTCACTTGTGCGTACCAGCTCCCTTGTGGGTACCAGCTCCCTTGTGAGTACCAGCTCCCTTGTGGGTACCAGCTCTTTTGTGGGTTCCAGCTCCCTTGTGGGTACCAGCACCCTTGTGGGTACCAGTTCCCTTGTGGGTACCAGCTCCCTTGTGGGTACCACTTCCCTTGTGGGTACCAGCTCCCTTGTGGGTACCAGCTCCCTTGTGGGTACCAGCTCCCTTGTGGGTACCAACTCCCTTGTGGGTACCGGTTCCCTTGTGAGTATCAGCTCCCTTGTGGGTACCAGCTCCCTTGTGGGTACCAGCTCCCTTGTGGGTACCAGCTCCCTTGTGGGTACCAGTTCCCTTGTGGGTACCAGCTCCCTTGTGGGTACCAGCTCTCTTGTGGGTACCAGTTCCCTTGTGGGTACCGGCTCCTTTGTGGTTACCAGCTCCCTTGTGGGTACCAGTTCCCTTGTGGGTACCAGTTCCCTTGTGGGTACCAGCTCCCTTGTGGGTACCAACTCCTTTGTGGGTACCAGTTCCCTTGTGGGTACCAGCTCCCTTGTGGGTACCAGCTCCCTTGTGGGTACCAGTTGCCTTGTGGGTACCAGCTCCCTTGTGGGTACCAGCTCCCTTGTGGGTACCAGCTCCTTTGTGGGTACCAGTTCCCTTGTGGGTACCAGTTCTCTTGTGGGTACCAGCTCCCTTGTGGGTACCAACTCCCTTGTGGGTACCAGTTCCCATGTGGGTACCATCTCCCTTGTGGGTACCAGCTCCCTTGTGGGTACCAGTTGCCTTGTGGGTACCAGCTCCCTTGTGGGTACCAGCTCCCTTATAGGTACCAGTTCCCTTGTGGGTACCATCTCCCTTGTGGGTACCAGCTCCCTTGTGGGTACCAGTTGCCTTGTGGGTACCAGCTCCCTTGTGGGTACCAGCTCCCTTCTGGGTACCAGCTCCCTTCTGGGTACCAGATCCCTTGTGGGTACCAGCTCCTTTTTGGGTACCAGCTCCCTTGTGGGTATCAGTTCCCTTGTGGGTACCAGTTCCCTTGTTTGTACCAGCTCCCTTGTGGGTACCAGCTCCCTTGTGGGTATCAGTTCCCTTGTATGTACCAGCTCCCTTGTGGGTACCAGTTCCCTTGTGGGTACCAGCTCCCTTGTGGGTACCAGCTCCCTTGTGGGTACCAGTTCCCTTGTGGGTACCAGCTCCCTTGTGGGTACCAGCTACCTTGTGGGTACCAGTTCCTTTGTGGGTACCAGTTCCCTTGTGGGTACCAGCTCTCTTGTGGGTACCAGCTCCCTTGTGGGTACCAGTTCCCTTGTGGGTACCAGTTCCCTTGTGGGTACCAGCTCCCTTGTGGGTACCAGTTCCCTTGTGGGTACCAGCTCCCTTGTGGGTACCAGCTCCCTTGCAGTGCTCCTGTTTCTTAGTATTTGACAGTCCCCTCCGTCTCTTACTACCTCCCCACTACTGCTTCCTTCCACCTTCACTACTACCACTACTACTACTACTACTACTAGTACTACTTCTACTACCACTACTACTACTACTACTACTACTGCTGCTGCTACTACTAGTACTACTACTACTACCACTACTACTACTACTACTACTGCTACTGCTACTGCTACTGCTACCACCTCCTGCCTATATATATCCGTCCTGCTCTTCTTGTTAGTGTGACTTTGTAAATGGTCCAAGTCGGACCGAGAGAGATAAGATTTCGTTCGGATTTTTAACCCCGGAGGGTTAGCCACCCAGGATAACCCAAGAAAGTCAGTGCGTCATCGAGGACTGTCTAACTTATTTCCATTGGGGTCCTTAATCTTGTCCCCCAGGATGCGACCCACACCAGTCGACTAACACCCAGGTACCTATTTTCTGCTAGGTGAACAGGACAATAGGTGTAAGGAAACGTGTCGAAATGTTTCCACCCGCCGGGAATCGAACCCGGGCCCTCCGTGTGTGAAGCGGGAGCTTTAGCCACCAGTCCACCGGGCCACCGAAACGTCGTCGTAAGCTCCTGTCTTCTATGTGCGGGTTATTTGTGTACATACTACTGTTTAGAAAGTCCTTGTTATGCTGAGCATTTCCCGCATATTAAGTCAGTTTTGTCCCAGGGTGCGACCCACACCAGTCCACTAACACCCAGGTACCCATTTTACTGATGGGTGAACATGGACAACCGGTGTAAGGAAACACGTCCGATGATTCCACCCCGTCGCCGGGAATCGAACCCTAACCCTCAACGTGTGAAGCGAGAGTTTGTGCCACCAGGCCTCGTATCACTGCATCTACTTGACAAAGTTGAGCAGAGTTGTTGAAATAGCAGGATTAGAAATAAAGAAATGGCTGCATAATAAATTTGACCTTTCAAATTAATTAATCTCTCTCAAGAAATACTGCATCAAGAAATATTTTACCTATTTAATTATAATAGGAGAATGTAATTTGGGACAGACCTGCCATGTATATATTTGCCAGAGGAGGAAACTGTCTTGTAGGAGTTTGGGAACTTTGGTATAAAACTTGACATAAATTATCCAGTACCATTGAGAGTAGTCCATGACTCTTGTTCTCTCAGGCAGCATCGACAACGACTTCACTAACACGTCCACCTCCTGAACACAATACAAAATAATATACCGTTAGAAATACACTTCTCAGTCATATTAAATAATATTTTTGTACTGAGTTTCTTAACCTTCCTTACTTAACACATTGAGATTTTGGGAGTTTTAGGAGTTTTAGTTATTATACATATTTGTTTATATATTAATATGTATGATGCTTCACCAATTAGATGATGAGTGGTTTCCCTAAAAGTTGTTTTAAAAGTATAAGGAGGTGATAAAAAGAGTGAGGAAAAAATCCACAGAGATGTGATTCTGTACAGAAGAGGATGATTTTGGAAGAGTGAGAGAGGATTTATGTATATGAAGGTAATTACTTAAATGGAAGGTGAATCATAAATACAGAGGGTGAGGAAGATGTGTTTAAGATTTAATTAATAAGTCTTGGACTCAACTATAGTTTAGATAAAGGCAAAAACAGTACTTAAGGTCTTCATTTCAATATATTTATGAGATCGAGGCGAATATTGGCAGAGCTAGAGACTGGGAGCTTGCCAGGAGGAGCTACTTCTGTATCCTCTGGTAATCCTGGTGGGATAACGAGATGACGGCAGGATTATACATCACAGCAGACTGCAACATGTGATCCATGACACAACGAATGAAATATATTGAAAAATGTGGTTGTTATTCACTCATTGAACATGACGTCAAAAATCATGATACGATCGTCACTATCAACTTGCTCAGCAAGTTGATAGTGACGATCGTATCGTGATTTTTGAGGCCATATTTAATGAGTGAATAACTATATATATATATATATATATATATATATATATATATATATATATATATATATATATATATATATATATATATATATATATATAGAAGAGGGAGAGAGAAATAATTAGGTATATCTTAAATAACAAAAAAAAAGCCACAATACCGTGACTGGAACAATACACAAATAACTGGCACTTAGGAGAGAGAAGTATATCTTCTAATCGTCCCATAACAAGTGGCACTGGAGGTCATAATTCTTTTGTACAGAGGCTGACCTCCCTTTTCAACCTTCCTTGGTAATTAAATACATAAGGAGCATATATTCTCTTTCACAAAAGTGGCATTTCCAGGAAAATAATTGGGAATGATCACTTTAATAAGACGATATACTCCATCATATTTGCTGAGAATGTAGAATGTGAGGTTAAGAGTTGAGAAATTCCCTTACAGTTCAGACTTGTGGACTTAAAAAGCAAGGTAGACATGGCACCTTTGTTTGTAACTTTCAGGAAATGTTCTCTATTTATTTCTCGATTTATGGAACTCGTGAGGATCGTGAGGGCTATCACAACGTTTCGCCTACACAGTAGGCTTCTTCAGTCGAATACAGAAAGTATGCAGGAACATTAGAGATGTGAAGACGATGTAATCAGTCCTTCACCCTTAAAGTCGTAGATTTGAGGTTGCCAGTCCCTCAGCCTGGAGAAGTTCAGTTCCATAGTCAGGAACTATCTGAAGATCAAGCAACGAACGAACGAACGATCGAACGATAGTACAGGTAAGATCCCGAATGGGATAAGCGAAGAAGACGGGACAGACGAAGAATAGTGCTGGAGAGGAGTGTTCGTAGTCGTAGAAATAGAGCCAGGGCTTAACCCAGCAGCGAAGGCGATCGTGGGACAGATATTGAGAAGAGAAATTCAGGCTCTTCTATTGGAACTCCGGTGGGGTGAGCGGGGAGGACGGGACAGGCAAAGATTAGAGGGGAGTGTAGAACTGAGCCATGTCTTAACCCTAAAGCTAAGGCGAAAGCGGGTCAGAGAATGGTACCTGTCATAGAAGGTACCTGTCAGAGAATCCAAGGTTATTTGTAAATAGGGTTAGGAGCAGGATCATGCAAGGAGTAGAAAAGGTTGTGTTGGTTTGTGGGTCTGCGAATGTCTTCGTCAAGGAGAGAGGTCCAGTAGTCGTGTCGTGTCTCAAGTTTGTATATCTGTCTGTCACTGAGCGTCTTCCAGTACAGATTCAGCGCAGGGATGTCTAATTGGGTATGGAGAGACTCGCTTGTGGTGAAGTCCTCCCATCAGACATCAAGCACCCAACGCAGCGCCTTGTTCTGGACACTCTGCAGTTTAAGTAAGTTTGTTTTAGCTGCAAGAGATAGAGCTAGAGGAGAGTAAGTTATCAGAGGACGTATTAGGGATTTGTAGAGGTGTAGTTTGGCGCGTTGGGAGACATGTTGAAGCTTGTAAAGGCCCACAAGGGCCTTACTAGCATTGCATGTCTTGAGTGAATGTGTCCGTGTAAGCGAAGAAGGTAGTCAAGACTAACGCCAAGGACAGTGACAGATTGTGTGATGGGGATGTAAGTGCGGGTGTCAGCTGTTCTGAGCTCGACTGGTAATGGAGGATCACGTTTTCTGTAGTTAAAATATGTAATGCTGGATTTAGCTGCATTGGTTTTGATCCTTCATTTTTGTTCCCAGATGGCTATCCTGTCGACCTCATTTTGTTTTGTGTGTGAGTGTATCTATATTGGCATGAGTGATAAGTTGTGTAATGTCGTCTGCATAGGCTAGTGTGATGGAGGTTTGGTATACAGGTGTTGGAATGTCGTTAGTGTATGAAATGTAGAGGGTAGGGGAGAGGACAGATCCCTGGGGTACTCCAGCATTTAATGTGAAGTAGTCAGAGTAACAGCCTTGGAATTTGATTCTCATGGTACGGCCGTCTAGGAAGATGCAGAGGAGTTTACGAGTAGTGAGAGGCAGGTTAAAGTTAGTGCAGAGTTTGTACTTGAGCTCTTGGTGCCAGACAGTGTCAAAAGCTTTTTCAACGTCTTTTGCAACCAGGGCTGTCCTGTTTCTTTGTTCTGTGTTTATGTGGATGTAGTTGAGAATGATGTTAATGGCATCCTGTGTGGATCTGTGTGTTCTGAAGCCAAACTGGCCATCAGAAAGTAGAGAGTTGTATTCCAGGTATCTGCGAAGGCGATGGTTGATGAGTTTTTCAAAGAGTTTTCCTAAAGTTTCGAGGAGGCTGATAGGGCGATAGTTTCTACAGCTAGTGTTGGCTCTCCTCATCGCTCATAGCCTGAGTTGCTCTCTTCACCGAGTAGTGGTTACTGGACCTTCGTCTTCACCATCAGGATTGGTGCGTCGGTGGCTGCCTACCCAAGGGCAGGAAGCCTCCCTCTGCACTCCTGTTGCTGTCTGAAGTGGTCTGCACACCATACAGCCAGTGTTGCCTCTCCTCGCCGTTCAGGGCATACAGTGCTCCATCAAGCTACAGCTCACCACCTCAGTTTCCTGTGCCTCCAGAGACGGACTCCACAAGAAACTTTAAAGTTGTAGCCAGGCAAGTACGTGTGTCTACTTCACACGTACTTGCCTAGCCAATTATTCTCACAGATTTAGCCCCCACATCTAATTTACGATGCCTTCAATGCCTTCCACTTCCTTTCCCCTTACCACTCCTCCTCTACTGCCAACACATGCCTCTACTCTGTCTACTCCTGCCTCTAAGGCCTACCCTGCCTCTACCTCTTCCAAACCCAATTCTTTTTCGCTTAACCTCAAATACTCTAAATCTGATCATGCCACTATCTGTCCTGGAAATTTATTGTACCAGATCACTGGCGCTCTTCAGCTGAAAGTCCTTAAAACCAACTCAGGATTCAAACTACTTCTTGACAGACATTCTTACGAAACGTACACCTCAACCGAGACCAGACAAAAACTTCTCAACGCAGGCTTCACTTTTATTTGGACTCCTGAGCACCGCACCAAATGCACAGTGATCGCAAAACACGTAGACTTTTCTCTCCTGACTGCCTATGACACAGACAAAGTAGACTTAATCAAAGACATTAGTACTAAGAACACAGTCTCTGTTGACGATATTTACAGACCTGAAAACTCTACCATCCTCAAAATACGCTGTTCAACTCCTTCTGACTTCTCTACACTCTTCAATCAAGGAATCCTTGCCAAGACCATCCGCGTTCTTCCAAACACCCTCTTCACTCCAAACTTTCACCCCATCACACAATGTCTGAAATGCTACAAATTCGGCCACGACAAAATCTCATGCACTTCCACACAAATCTGCTCCAGATGTTCAGCAACTGGCCACTTCTGGAACACTTGCAACCTCCCCCTTAAGTGTTCTAACTGCGGCAGGTCACACACTGCAGTTGCAAATTCCTGCCCTACTAGAAAAGACATTCTCTCCACCCTCAGAGCAAACCAACCTCCCTCCCTCCCCAACCTCTTCCCTGCACCTCCCCCCCATACAATACCTTCCACCCATACCCCCAATGCCTGGGTTGCTCCACGCACTTGGTCTACCTCTCCTACTCTACACACTTCAAACACCAACACACAGACTACAATCACCTCTCCTTCTACACCTACACCCACACTAGACTACAAAACTAACTGCCAACTCGCCACTGCTGCCCACTCTGCGATGATAATCTCTCAAGATTACCAATCAGACTACTCACATGTCCTTAATCTAATCTTGTCTGCTAACAATCTTCCCTCTTCAATTATCCCTCCTTCTTGTTTCTCTTCTAAGCCCCCTACAACCTCTACCTCCTCCCTCTCTCCCATCCCCCCACTTCCTACACCCACCAGCTCTCCTCCTCCCTCACCCCTCTTCACTACTTCCATCCCTCCCTCCAACACCCCTACTGATGCTGCTACGACCACCCCTCCCCATACCTCCTTACCCACTTCCTCATCCCCATCCAAAGCTTCCACTTCCTCATCCACTACCAAAGCTTCCACTTCCTCTGCATCTACCTTCGCCCACTCCTCCACCACAACCAAAACTTCATCCAGGTCCAACTCCACCTCCAGACAAAATCCACTCAAACCTAAACCTGCTCCAACCTCTGACAGACAGACAAAAGAACATAAAAACAGATCCATCTCTTCCTCCCCCTCCAGGAAACGGGTCCGTAGCACCTACAAACACACATCCACTAATGGCACCACTATCACGGGCTTTAATCCAGACTCCTCCCCCGACATTAACTTTGCTATGACGAAACCATTAAATCATGTTTAAAGTGATTCAGTTCAATGTACGTTCTTACTTTACAATTAGACACCTACTGGCCGAGCTCCTTGAAGCAGAGAGACCAGATATTGTTTTGCTAAACAGTACCTGCCTCAAAGCCCCTCAATGTATCCATCTTTATGGTTATACTGCACTACAGTCCCCCTATGATCCCCACGATGGGGTTGCCATCCTTGTCAAATCCAACATAAAACACGAATCTATCCCAATCCCTTTATTCACCAACACTGTCTTGCAGTCAGAATACACACCCACCTTGGCCCCTTTATCTTTTTCACCACCTATGCTCGCCCAAGCACTATTCTCAACATACACGACCTCTCCTTAGTCTTCAACTACACAAACACACCAACATACCTACTAGCTGACATGAATGCCAAACACACCGTCTTTCATTACACCAGTAACAACCAACTTGGTCACCAATTACTCAACTTCACAAACCATAACCACCTAATTCATCTCGGCCCAGACTTCAATACCTTCTTCAACCACACGGGCCAAGGCAAACCAGACATCATTCTGGCAAACCGAGCCAGCTCTCTATTTCAACACTACATCTCACCTGGCCCTATTACAGGCTCTGATCACATCCCAGTCATCTTACACATCTCCTCCAACCCTATCCTCATTCCAACCACACCTTCCTTCTCCTACAAGAACGTTAACTTGGATGCTTTCAAACAACACATAGACAATATTAACCTCACCTATGACTACAACAACAAACCCATCTCTGACATCGATACTCAACTTGATCTCATCCAGGACACCATTACACAAGCAGCCAACAACGCAATACCAAAGAAAACTCACACCACTCGTTATTCCTTCTAACCGTCACTCAGAACAAGAAGACTAATTATCTGCTACCACAACCGCTTCCTCTACAACACACACAGATTTAATAAAGTCCGATTAGATCTCACTTACCTGAAAAACAACGTTCTACACAGTCTAGACCAAGAGCACAACAATCACTGGTCACAACTCATACAACAAGCTGACAAACAGCGTATTAAAAACGCTAAAGCCTTCTGGAACTTTATCAAACTTCCACCAACAAATTCAAACACATCACCCACAACAACACACACATCTCAGACCCACAGGCTGCTACCAACATCTTCAAACACATCTGGGAGAACATCTTTCACCCTCACCCACCTCACCCTAACGTTATTCAACACATTCAGAACATAGAACATTGGAACACTGCACACACACAAGAAACAACACCAGATAGCCACATACATCTAGACTCTCTTACCTCCTCCCAAGAACTCGACACTCCTTTCACCAACACAGACATTAAAACTCTCCTCAGACACCTTCCTCCCACGGCTCCTGGTGCCTCTGGCCTAAACCATATTATCCTAAAACACCTTCCTGACTCTATCATTACTGCCTACACAAATCTCCTCAATGCCTCCCTTGCCTCTGGATACTTCCCTTCCCTCTTCAAAGCTGCTACTGCTATCCTCCTTCCTACCCCCCCCCCCAAAAAAAAAAAGATCAAGCGACAGTGTTAAGACTTAAATACTGTCGGAAAGAGGTGCAGAGTAGTAGTAGTGAGAATGTAGCCACTGAGAGGTCATGTTCCTCTCAGATCAAACAGTTCTCACTTGAAAAAATTGTCCAAGGTGTTTTCTCTTATCTACCAACCTGTCGGTATTGTATACCATTTGATATTCACTCTGTCAGACACTGCAACACAATGGCATCTCGGTACAGAAAACACCTTGGACAACTTTTTCAAGTGAGAATTGTTTGATCTGAGAGGGACGTGACCTCTCAGTGGCTACTACTACTACTCTGCACCTCTCCTTCCCGCAGTATTTAAGTCTCAACACTGTCGCTTGATCTTCAGTTAGTTCCAGACTTTGGAACAGAACTTCTCCAGGCTGAGGGACTGACAACCTCAAATCTACGTCTTCAAGGGTGATGGACTGATTACATCGTCTTCACATATCTACTGCTCTCGCCTACTTTCTGAACTCGACTGAAGAAGCCTACTGTGTAGGCGAAACGTTTCGAAATAAAGTTGCCTAAATGTTGCCTATGTGTCTTATCTATAAATTGTTGCAGTCATTACAAGGGATTATGTATACCCCTGCAGAGGGTGGAAGCTTGTCCTGTCTACCACTGGTAATGTCCTTGATGGTCGTGGTTGTGGAGGTAGATACTTGGAATGAGGTATTGGAAAAGATGTTGGAAACGTGTTTGGCAATGGAGAATTCCTGAGAGCTGGTGGGGAGCACTGCCTATTCCTGGTATCCCACTGAGGCCCATATCCTCAGGAATAGGCAGTGCTCCCCACCAGCTCTCAGGAATTCTCGCAAAACATCTCTCTAAACTCTTGGGCACTATCAGTCTAGCATATCTCAAACACTCGGGTGATCTTCTCAATCGCATTCGCAACATCAACATCAGGAACAAGAAACTTTCCAGCCTTGATGTAACTTCCCTATTCACCAAAGTACCTACTACACAAGCCATCGATCTCTTGAGCAGGTAAATTGACGATTCAATTGATCTTCCTATTCCACCCAACGATTTCATCGACCTTGTTGAACTATGTGTTGGCTTTACGTGTCTCTCTTTCGAAAATCACCTCTTTCAGCAGACTTTTGGACTACCCATGGGTTCGCCACTCAGTGCGGTCCTGGCGAACCTATACATGGAACATCTGGAAGCCGAACGTTTCTCCACCATTATTCCTTCGTCTGTCACTTGGCTCCGTTATGTTGACGACATTCTCCTCATAACTCCCAGATGCTTCAACGTTCAAGCTCTCCAAGACAAGCTCAACCAGGTCGAGCTCTCAATCCAGTTCACACTTGAAGAAGAAGTCGACAACACTCTTCCTTTCCTTGATGTTCTTCTCCGCAAAGCTGACCATGAACTTCGTTTTAAAGTCTATCGAAAACCCACCAACAAAAACGATCTTCTCCACTTCTACTCTCACCACGACACCAAAACTAAACTTGGTGTAATTATAGGCTTCTTCCTGCGCGCACTCAGAATCTGCAGCAATGAGTTTCTTGAGGAAGAATGCACTATAATTGAACAAGTATTTTCTAAACTCCACTATCCTCGTCACTTCATCAGAGACTGCAGACGACGGGCATTAAACATCTTCAACACACCCAGAGAATGTAATAAAGTTGGTAGAATTACCGACAATATGTAAAGTAAAAGGACTCAAGTGCAACTAATGTGACATTTTATTGTGGCAACGTTTCGCTCTCCAGGAGCTTTATCAAGCTCACATTAGTTGCACTTGTGTCCTTTTACTTTACACCCAGAGAAGACACTGCCGAGAAGAGATACATAGTCCTCCCCACCAACTCCATTGCCAAACACGTTTCCAACATCTTTTCCAATACCTCATTCCAAGTATCTACCTCCACAACCACGACCATCAAGGACATTACCAGTGATAGACAGGACAAGCTTCCACCCTCTGCAGGGGTATACATAATCCCTTGTAATGACTGAAATGTGCTCGATTTTAAATAATTATATTCTCTCGGTTTTTACACAAGAAGACACTAACAATATTCCAGTAATTAATTTTTATAGTGGGCCTGAAGAAGATAAATTATGTAACATCACAGTCACTATTGAAATGGTTGTGAAGCAGATAGACAGACTGAAGCAAAATAAGTCGCCGGGTCCTGATGAGGTTTTTTCAAGGGTTCTTAATACTTGGGAATTCTTCACTTGCCTAACCCTTGGGCACGACCTACTTCCACATTGAACAAATGTGACACCACCTACGACTGCTGCACCTCTCCTGCCATACGGTTTATAAGCTCCTTCTCCGCACATATGCCGTATTCTATTCAAGATTGATGGACTGACCACATCGACTCAAGGTTGAGGGACTGATTACCTCATTCTCCTCCTGTTCTTCAAGATTCTCCTTTGTATGGACTGATGAAGCCACTGTGTGGCGAAACGTTTCCTCAATAAAGATACCCAAGAGTTGCACATGTGTCTAATTTATCAACATGTCGGTTCTCTGAACCATTGATCTACAACCCGGTGAGAATGGTAAAGCATTGCATACCTTGTTCCAAGGTTCGTAGGTTCGAGTCTCCTTCGGCCAGAGATCAGTGTATATATATAATTTTGGCCAATTTTCGGCAGATATCAGTACCGACAGAAAAATAAAGTTCTTTCTTAACGTGTAAAAACAGATATTAGATGTCATTTGTGTGGACTGATGAAGCCACTGTGTGGCGAAACGTTTCCTCAATGATATTAGATGTCAATTTTTTTTCGTTATTCTAACAGAAACATCAATTATTTGTGATTTACTGGAACACAAAAACACTTACCCTACGTTGTATCAAGCCAATTGCACCTTTATATGTTCCATTGGGCATCATATCCAAGGCTCCAAAACTTGGACTGTTCTTTATAGTGAAGTTATATTTCCTCATAGTGGCCACCAATATCCCTCCCAGCATTTCGTCCTATAACACAAAAAATACTAATTACCAAAGATTTTTTCTTAATGTCAGCAGGAATGATGGGAAATATGGACATTTCACATCATGTTCAGGATCAGTTATTTCACATTATGCTATAAATTCTGTCAATGGTTCGATAAGTGTTTAATTAATCTCTAAGTTATAAAGTTCCAGTCAATTATAAGTATTTCTGTCTCACTCATCATGGTAATCTACTTCAATATTTCTTACATCTAAAAAAATTGTCAATATATTTTAGTTTTTGTAATAGGTAATTGTAGTTAAGCAATCCCTCTTTGTCTCTGTCTGTCTGTCTCTCTATTTGCTTGTCTGTCTGCTTCTATTACACTGTACGTCTGTATCTCTCTCTGTGTATATATATATATATATATATATATATATATATATATATATATATATATATATATATATATATATATATATATATATATAAATATATATATGCAAAACAACCACTCTGAAAGAATAGAGAAATTCCAAGCGCTTTCGTGACTACTCACATTATCAAGGAACTATGAAAGTGAAGCATCCAAGGAAGCTATATAAGGGGTCGGCCAGCACCTCACTATCAGATCCCACAACGGTTAAACACGTGACGCGCGGCGAGCCAACTTGGACAGGTCCTTTGCAAAACTCACCCCCAAGCTATTTATTTGTCCAGTGTATTATTAAATTCTACCCAAATCTTGTTTCATAAAAAGCAGTTTTGACAATAATATGAATATTTCCTTTGGTTTATATAAATTAGATCCATTTATAATTAATAGAATTTGGGTAGAATTTAATAATACACTGGACAAATAAATAGCTTGGGGGTGAGTTTTGCAAAGGACCTGTCCAAGTTGGCTCGCCGCGCGTCACGTGTTTAACCGTTGTGGGATTTGATAGTGAGGTGCTGGCCGACCCCTTATATAGCTTCCTTGGATGCTTCACTTTCATAGTTCCTTGATAATGTGAGTAGTCACGAAAGCGCTTGGAATTTCTCTATTCTTTCAGAGTGGTTGTTTTGCATATTTTGAAATCACCTGTTTACTGTGATCTTATTGCATATATATATATATATATATATGTATGTATATAACCTGGTTGGTCAAACTTGTAATTCTCTTGGTTGGCAGGATCTCGGAGGAACTTGTTTAAAATAATGTTGATCTTACTGAAAGGCTCCAGAAATTAAATATCCCACATGACTTTACCAAATATTCCGTTATGGGAAACTGGAGGAGGTAATAATTAGAACTAAGTGTATTACAAACTCTGATAATACAATTGAGCGAAAAAATAATGTGAGGAACCTGGGAGTGGTAATGTCTGAGGATTGTAGATGAATGGTTCAGAAAGCCGACAAGTTGATACATAAGACACATGTGCAACACTTGGGTATCTGATGAAGCCACTGTGTGACGAAACGTTAAGATACCCAAGTGTTGCACATGTGTCTAATTTATCAATGTCTGAGGATCTTTCAAGGATCACAACAGTGCCACGATCACAACTGCAAAGAAAATGATAGAATGGATATTGAGAAAGTTAAAAGAAGAGATGCCAAGCCAAGGATAATCCTTTGCAAATCAGTTGTTCTGTCTAGGCTGCAATACTACTGAACATTAACATCTCCGTTCAAAGAAGGTGAAATTGCAAATCTAGAGAGTGTATAGAGAACCTTTATTGCACATATAATTTCCATCAAACATCTTAACAACTGGGAATGCTTGGAAGCACTTGACTTGTACTCACTGGAATGCAGGCGAGAGAGATATATCATAATCTACACTTGGAAAATCCTAGAAGGAATGGTCCCGAGTCAACACACAGAAATCACTCCCTACGAAATTAAAAGACTGAGCAGGCGGTGTCCGAGGCATAAGACCGTTCAACAGTCTTCCACCATGCATAAGGGGAATTACCAGTAGGCCCCTGGATGTCTTCAAGAAGGAGCCAGACAGATACATAAAGTCGATGCCGGATCTGCTGGGCTGTGGTTCTTAAATTGAACTACATGCGGTCAACAGTAACTGCGTGGTTGAACAAGCCCTGTTCCACTGGGAGACGTGGTCGTGGACCGGGCCGTGGGGGCGTTGATCCCCGGAATACCCTCCAAGTAGACTCTAGGTAGTGAACTTTGACGTCACAGTTCTTTTCACCAGTGTCCCTGTCCCTGACTTGCTTACGTACCTTGAAGATCAACTAGAAAGCTTCTCCCTGCCCTTCTCTACGAACAAAATAGCTGAACTGATCAAACTTTGTTATTAAATGCAAGTTTATGATTGAAGGGAAATACTTCGCTCAAAAGCTAAGCATGGCAATGGGAAATCCCGTTAACCCCTTACTCAGCAACTTGTTTATGGAATTCTATGAGACTAGAATTCTTAAAGACATTCTCCCAGATAAAGCTAGTTGGTTCAGATACGTAGATGATCTTTGCCTATGGCCTAGAGATCACAACATTGATGAGTTCCTACCCAGACTCAATGGGCTAGAACCTTCCTTTAAGTTCAGAACAGAACATGAAATAAACAAGACTTTGCCATTCCTAGATGTTTGACTCCATCGTGTTGAGAGAAAATTCAAATTTACCGTCTATAGAAAGTCCCCCAATGTGTCGTCATATATTCACTACTATTCCTATCACTAAGCTAGGGTAAAAAGTAGTGTGTTCCTCACAATGTTTATGAGAGAATTGTGCATCTGCCTTCCAGAGTATTTAGAGGACGAAATCAGCAAGATACTCAACATAGCCACAAAACTATGATAACTTAGGAATTTTGTCGAGAAGGCACTAATGTCAGGAAGAAAGATTTTCTACAGGCCTGAACCTAAGAAGAAAAGTACTAGTTTTACCATATAATGAGAACCTGTTCTGCATACGTGAGGCATTAAAAAATATCAATATAAATCTTGCTTTCAAAAACCCTGGGACAGTGTAACAGAGGTGATTGTAAACACATCCTGTAACAAAGTTGGTGGGGTTTGCAAGGTCCCCATTGACCCGGTGTCCTCTTTTGTATATTGGTCAAACAGGTAAACCTCTGGAAACTAGGAAAGCTCAACATAAATACTAAATCAGGACAGGGCAGAAGTCAAACGCTATCTTCAACCGCGTCAGTTCTTGCAATTACCCACCAGGGTGAGCTGATGCTCAGATTATTGCAACCAACAGTGTAGTTATAGAAACATAATTGAATCTTGAAATTGAAAACTGAAATTGAAACATGAAAAAAACACTGTATATAACTCAAATTATGGATTATACAAGTTAGATAAGATTGCTCATGATGCCAGGTGGTTTCATGGTGGTGCTTGAACAGTTTGTGTGCTCCAAACTCTTGCTACGTATGTCGAGAATGATGGCTTACTATATAACCTATTTAGCTGTTACTGTACCATACATGGACAAGTATACAAGATTAAGTGGTAACAGAAATAGTGGAGTTAAAGGATATTCGAAAAAGAAAATTAGGATCATTGAAATATTATCGAAAAAGCATAGAAGATACCAAAATAAGGCATGTTAATCTATACTGAGAAGACTGGAAGGTAATATTTTCGAATATATTTAGGAATATATGGAGAGATACTTCTGAATACCCGGGGAACATTCCAGAGCCCAAGACTATGGCTTGTGAATGAATGAAGAGTTGATACATCTCTTTTTTTTTTTTAATCAGTTAAGTGGTTACAGAGAATAATAGGAATCCATATTTATATTATCCATAGAGAAGCGCATTCTCAAAAGTCACATGACCTGTTCTAGGCGACTAGAAGAAACTTGGGGCTTGCTATTGTATTTTCTAATTTCCTATTCCATGACTGCTGAAACCCCAGAGCCCGTCTCCTGCCCCATGTGGGAGGGGGGACGGAAAGGGTCGATGGACGGTTGGCACACCGACAGTGGCCTCACATTGACAGAGAAAGTAGCTTGTGTCAACCCTCACTGTGCTACTCTGTGATAAAACTTCCCCTCAGTCCTTCAGTTGCTGCCTTGCAACATTGCACAGTTCCTGATGACTCACTGAGAAGTGTGAAAGTATTTGAGCTAAAGATTTGCACTCGCCTTTCTGCGAGTATGTAAAACTGGCCAGTTAGCAAGAACTCAATCAAAATTAAGTCCTTTCAAAAATTTTCTCTAATGCATTTACAGATATATATTTTTCATTTATGTAAATAATTTTGTACCAAAAGAACCTTAGAAAATTTAGCTTACCTAATAATAACAAGTACAATTTAATTTAGCCTAATCCAACGAAATATATTTTAGGTGAGTTTACAATAATTTAATAATAAACAAACAAAATGAAATATTTTTTTTGCGAAATTATTACATACACAAATTTTTTCTTGCCTTATTCGGCAAGAAGAGCTTTGCTATTTAATCGAAAATCGCAAGTTTTACCTATTTGGGACGACATGTATCTTTAAGCATATAAGAAATTATTTTAGTAACGAGTCAATTTTAAATTAGTTCATGCTACTTGACCAATTTTACCTACTCGGCATGGGCATGATATATATATATATATATATATATATAACTTGACTCGGGCTGGAGTTTTGAGACTCTATGACCGCGGGTTCAATCCCGGCCGGGGGTATGGTTTATATATATATATATATATATATATATATATATATATATATATTATATATTATATATTATATATATATATATATATATATATATATATATATATACTGTCCTGAGCTGTCTGGGTATTAGCGTGGGGTGTACTTCTTCAGGAGGGAAATAGAAGGCTGAAGCTTCGCCTAGATGTGTTTGGGAGTGAGTGAGATAGCTGCAGCTGGAAATAAGGAAATGCTTACCACCAGTGATAGGGGCAGCCACTGTCAGCATAGGTGCCGATCCCCTTACATGTGTACCACCAGGTGTTTATATAGAAGATCCCTAGGCTTAGTGACTGTATGACGTCATGGGATGTGCATGAGTGAGTGGGACCCGCTACCTCGCTCTCACTCCACGCTTAGACATACAGCAGGCAGTAACACTGCAGGCTGGGCCCCTTCCTTACCACAGTCTGACAATATGTAGCGTTACCATCCACAAGTGTGTTTATCTTCAACCATCATATCTCCTTCCGAACCCCCACGACACCACTTTATGTGGCAAGTGGTTCACAGTTCAGGAAGAAGGAAGATAGGGAGGGTTAATAAAGAAGATGTGAAGGTAGGAAATCGATTCTCTGTTCTCCAGGTCGAGTGTACTTCAGTGGTTAGTGAGATTAAAGGTACCTCTGACTCCCCTGCTAATCGAGGTAAGAATATTCTGATTTTGGGAGACTCTCAGGTAAGATATATGGACTGTCCTTTTTGTAACAGATAGAAAAGTCAGACAGAAAGTGTGCCTTCCAGGAGCTGGTGTTGGCGACATAGTCAGCCGGTTGGATAATATTATGGCAGGTAATGGGAACAAGCCCATTATCTGTCTTAGTGCTGGGGGTAATGACATTGGAAAGGGCAGGAGAGAGGAGCTGCTGGATAAGTACATGTCAGCCATAGAAGTAGTTAGGTCTAAGGGAGGGATCCCAGTCATATGTAGCATCTTGCCTAGAAAGGGAGTGGGCAGTGAATGGATGTCTAGGGCAACTGGTATAAATTGCTGGCTAGACAGGTACTGCAAGGAACTTGCAATCCCATTCATTGATAACTGGGACAAATTCTATGGCAAACGTGATATGTATGCAAGGGATGGGGTTCATCTCTCTGGGGATGGAGTGGTTGCATTAGCCAATTTGATTGAGGGAGTAATTGATGACTTGTCTAGGAATTTAAAACTGATAGCTTATAGAGGTATGAGTGTGGGAAACAATCAGGCTGCAGTATTATTGTTGGAAACAGCAGATATTACCGGGATACCTCAGGGAAATGTTTAAAAGACAATATTCAAAATAAAGTTCCTAATAAATGCAAAGTAATTGATCAACAAAGAGAGATAGTAGAGGGCAACGAGTGACTAGCTCCCTTAAGATTTACTATACAAATAGTAAAAGTCTAAGAAATAAGATAGATGACCTAAGATTATTCGCACGTGCAGGTAATATAGATATTATTGCTATAACTGAGACCTGGATCAACATGAAGGATAGAGAAATGCCTTCTGAATGCAACATAAAAGGTTATAAACTATTCCACACTGATAGGGTCAACAGGAAGTGTGGTGGAGTGGCGATGTATGTCAGAGATAATTTAAATTGTTGTGTTTGACATGATATTCGAATAGAAACATCGGACACAGAATCTGTTTGGCTACAGTTTCTCGAAGGGCATGAAAAATTAATTTTGGGTGTGATATATAGGCCCCCAAACCTTGATAGGGAGCGCAGTAAGCTCTTATGGTCGGAAATTCATTAGGCATCCAGATATGAAAATGTTGTGATAATGAGAGATTTTAACTTTAGACAAATTGATTGCAACAATATGACAGGAAATCTTGAGTCTAGTGACTTTCTTGATACGGTTCAGGATTGCTTTTTAGAACAGGTTGTGACAGAACCAACTAGAGGAAACAATATGCTTGACTTGGTTCTTGCCAACAAAGAGTCACTAATTAATAATCTTGAGGTTAATGATGGGCTTGGGGAAAGTGATCACAAATCACTTAATCTCATTATATTATGGAATTACCCAATAAACTGCAATCAAGTCTCAGTCCCAGACTTTCGATTGGCTGAAAAATTACCTGGGTGGGCTAAATTGGGATGTCCTGACTATGGATCAGGTAGCTGGTGCTGGTTGCCAATATGACGTTTTTCAGAACATAGTTCTAGCTGCCCAGACAACTTTTGTTCCGAGTAGGGAAATTGGACCTAACAAAAATGATCCCAAATGGATGAACAATAGATTAAAACAAATAATTAGTCAAAAGAGAGGCATTTTTAGGCGAATCAAAAGAGGGGATGGGCAGTTAAGAAATCAATATATTCAATTAAAGAGAGAAATAAAAAAAGGAGTAAGAAAAGCAAAAAAGGATTGTGAGGCTAAGATCGCAAGGGATTCAAAGACTAACCCAAAAGGGTTCTTTCAGGTATACAGAAGTAAGATTAGAGACAAGATTGGCCCACTTAAGAGTAACTCTGGTCAGATCACTAACAGTGATTAGGATATGTGTAAAATTTTCAGTTTTTACTTATTCTCAGTTTTACTCAGGAAGATACTAGCGAAATTCCAGAAATAATAAATTATGTAGAGCAGGACGATAATAAACCATTCACGATTGCAGTAACTAGTGACATGGTCCTCAGACAAATAGAGAAACTAAAACCTAACAAATCCCCAGGTCCTGATGAACTGTTTGCAAGGGTGTTATAGGAATATAAAGAAGAACTTAGCAAACCTTTGACTAATCTTTTCCACATATCACTACAAACTGGCATAGTGCCTGATAAGTGAAAAATTGCAAGTGTAATATCAGTTTACAAGGCAGTTGACAGGTCCTTAGCTTCGAACTATAGACCAATAAGCTTTACCTCCATAGTGGGAAAATTTATGGAATCAATAATTTCCGAGGCAATTCGAAGCCATCTTGAGAGGCATAAATTAAGTAATGAATCTCAACACGGTTTTACAAAGGGGCGTTCCTGTCTTACGAATTTACTAACTTTTTTCACTAAGGTGTTTGAGGAGGTAGATCATGGTAATGAATATGATATTGTGTATATGGACTTCAGTAAGGCTTTCAATAGAGTTCCACACCAGAGACTTTTGAGGAAACTTAAGGCACACGGAATAGGAGGAGAAATTTTTTCCTGGGTAGAGGCATGGTTGGCAAATAGGCAGGAAAAAGTTTAAACAAATGGGGAGAAATCAGAATGAAGGCACGTCACAAGCGGTGTTCCACAAGGGTTAGTGTTGGGCCCCTTGTTGTTCACAATTTACATAAATGATACAGATGAGGAATAAATAGCGACATAAGCAAATTTGTTGATGATGACACCAAAATAGGCCGTCCAGTTCATTCCATAGATGCAGTGGTCGGAGAAGTGGCAGATGCAGTTTAAGATAGATAAATGAAAAGTGTTAAATGTTGGACAGGACAATAATCATGCCACTTATAAACTGAAAAGTGTAGATCTTAATACTACTGATTGCGAAAAGGATTTAGGAGTTCTGGTTAGCAGTAATCTGAAACCAAGACAACAGTGTATAAGTGTTTGAAATAAAGCTAACAGAATCATTGGCTTCATATCAAGAAGTACAAATAATAGAAGTCCTCAGGTTGTTCTTCAACTCTATATATCATTGGTTAGGCCTCATTGAGACTATGCTGCTCAGTTCTGGTCACCGTATTACAGAATGGATATAAATGCGCTGGAAAACGTACAGAGGAGGATGACAAAGATGATCCCATGTATCAGAAATCTTCCCTATGAGGATAGACTGAGGGCCCTGAATCTGCACTCTCTAGAAAGGCGTAGAATTAGGGGAGATATGATTGAAGTGTATAAATGGAAAACAGGAATAAATAAAGGGGATGCAAATAGCGTGCTGAAAATATCCCGCCAAGACAGGACCCGAAGCAATGGTTTCAAATTGAAAAAATTCAGGTTCAGGAAGGACATAGGAAAACACTGGTTTGGTAATAGAGTTGTGGATGAGTGGAACAAACTCCCGAGTACCGTCATAGAAGCTAAGACCTTGTGTAGTTTTAAAAATAGGTTGGACAAATACATGAGTGAGTGTAGGTGGGTGTGAGTTGGTCCTGACTAGCTTGGGCTACCAGGTCTGGTGCAGTGCTCCTTCCTTAAGTGGAAGTTACCTGACTAGGTGGTCATTGTTCAAGGCCGGGGGGTGGCATGGACCTGCTTTGCATAGGTCAGTATGCCGGTTGCAGTGTTCCTTCTTTCTTATGTTCTTATATATATATATATATATATATATATATATATATATATATATATATATATATATATATATATATATATATATATATATATAGTGCCGAATAGGCAGAACTTGCGATCTTGGCTTAAATAGCAACGCTCATCTTGCCATATAGGACAAGTGAAAATTTGTGTATATAATAATTTCGCCAAAATCTTTCTAAACCTAACGAAAAAAAATATATTTGATTGTGTTTGTTTAGTACTAAATTATTGTAAACGTATTTAAAATATATTTAGATGGGTTAGGCTAAAATAAATTGCTCTTGTTATAATAAGGTTAGGTAAGTTTTCTAAGATTCTTTTGGTGCAAAATTAAAAAATTTTACATTAACATTAATGAAAAAAATATATCTTTAAACGTATAAGAGAAAATTTCAGAAAGGACTTAATTTTAAATGAGTTCTTTATAATTGACCAGTTTTACATATTCGGCACGACATATATATATATTTTTTCATTAATGTTAAAGTAAAAATTTTTAATTTTGCTCCAAAAGAATCTTAGAAAACTTACCTAACCTTATTATAACAAGAACAATTTATTTTAGCCTAACCCAACTAAATATATTTTAGATTTGTTTACAATAATTTAATACTAAACAAACACAGTGAAATATATTTTTATCGTTAAGTTCAGAATGATTTTGGCGAAATTATTGCATACACAAATTTTCGCTTGTCCTATATGGCAAGATGAGCGTTGCTATTTAAGCCAAGATCGCAAGTTCTGCCTATTCGGCACGACATATATATATATATCTTCCGTATTGCAGTGACTTTGCGCCTTGCTGCCCCAATTCACACGGAATATATGTATATTTGCAGCGAATCGCAAGCCGACCAATACGGTCTATATGGTCTCAATTGTTCCAAAACCAAGGGCTGGCATGCAAGACACAATGAGGTCAACGACATCATAAAGAGAACCCTTGCTATAGCTGGATGCCCAGCCGAGAGGGAGCCCCTATCACTAGCAGCCAACAATACCCACAACCCAGCGAACCGCACCGACAGGATCACCATCTATCCTTGGAAGAATGGCAAGCTCTTAGCATGGGACTATACCTGTGTGTCCACACTGGCTGACACCTATATCCATCACAGTGTGGGGCGACAGGGAGGAGCTGCTGACCACAGGGAGGAGTACAAGATCAGCAAGTACAGGGACATAAGCCAACAGTATCAATTTGTCCCAGTGGGATCAGAGACCTTGAGATCATGGGGAAAAAAAAGTCACACGTTTCCTTAAAGAATTGGGTTCCAGACTCATCTACACCACCAGAGACCCAAGGGCAGCCACTTTCAAGTTCCAGCGCCTAAGAGTGGCCATCCAGAGGGGAAATGTTTGCTGCATACTGGGCTCACCTCAGGCTTCAGAGAAGCTGGAGGAAATTCATTACCTTTAATATTTTATAAAAATGTATTCAAGTTTGTGTTTTCTGTAAATGTATTCTGTTTATTAGTAAATGTTCACATAGAATATAAAATATATAGGGGGTGGTAGGAGAAGAAAATATTCAAACAGCTCCGGGGAGAACCTTGAGTTTTCCCTGAGGTACGTTTATTGTCTTCTCTGAGGATGAGGGTCCCCAGTAAAGTTCTAGAGGTGGTACCTATTAGTATTAGACACATGTGTAACACTTGGGTATCATTACTGAGGAGACGTTTTGCCACACAGTGGCTTTATACAAAGGACAAACGTGAAGAATAGGAGGAGTTTGAGGTAATGCAGTCAGTCCATCAATCTTGAAAAGAATACAGCATATGTGAGAAGAAGTAGCTTATATACTATAGGTAGGTGAAGTGCATCAGTCATAGGTGCTTTCTCATTTGACCAAAGTGGAAGTAGGTCATCGACTGATTCCCACCAAGGCAGGGTGGCCCGAAAAAGAAAAACTTTCATCATCATTCACTCCATCATTATCTTGCCAGAGGGGTGTGTTACACTACAGTTATAAAACTGCAACCTTAACACCCCTCCTTCAGAGTGCAGACACTGTTTTTCCATCTCCAGGACTCAAGTCCGTCCTGCCGGTTTCCCTGAATCCCTTCATAAATGCTACTTTGCTCACACTCCAACAGCACGTCAGAAACATTTGTCTCCATTCAATCCTGTCAAATACGCTCACACATGCTTGCTGGAAGTCCAAGCCCCTGGCACACAAAACCTCCCTCCAACCTTTCGTAGGCCGACCCCTACCCCGCCTTCCCTCCGCTACAGAGTTATACACTCTCGAAGGTCATTCTGTTTCGATCCAGTCTCTCTATATGCCCGGACCACCTCAACATCCCATCCTCAGCCCTCTAGACAACAGTTTTGGTAATCCCGCACCTCCTTCTAACTTCCAAACTACGAATTCTCTGTATTATATTCACACCACACATGGCCCTAAGACATGACATCTCCACTGCCTCCAGCCTTCTCCTCGCTGCAGCATTCATCACCCATGCTTCACACCTATATAAGAGCGTTGGTAAAACTATACTCTCATAAATTCCCCTCTTTGCTTCCAAGGACAAAGTTCTTTGCCCTCTTCTTTCATCGACCCATCTGCTGACACGTCCCCTCCCAAATATCTATATACATTTACCTCCTTCATACTCTCTCCCTCCAATCTGATATCCAATCTTTCGTCACCTTATCTTATTGTTATCCTCATCACCTTACTCTTTCCTATATTCACTTTTAATTTTCTTCTTTTACATACCCTACCAAATTCACCCACTAACCTCTGCAACTTCTCTTCAGAATCTCCCAAAAGCACAGTGTCATCAGCAAAGACAGACTGTGACAACACCCAATTTGTGCTTGATTCTTTATCTTTTAACACCACACCTCTTACCAAGATCCTCGCTTTCACTTCTCTTACAGTCCCATCTATAAATATATTAAGCAACCACGGTGACATCACACATCCTTGTCTAAGGCCTACTTTTACTGGAAAATAATCTCCCTCTTTCCTACATACTCTAACTTGAGCCTCACTATCCTCGTAAAAACTCTTCACTGCTTTCAGTAACCTACCTCCTACACCATACACCTGCAACATCTGCCACATTGCCCCCCTATCTACCCTGTCATACGCCTTTTCCAAATCCATAAATGCCACAAAAACCTCTTTAACCTTACCTAAATACTGTTCACCTATATGTTTCACTGTAAACACCTGGTCCACACACCCCCTACCTTTCCTAAAGCCTCCTTGTTCATCTGCTATCCTACTCTCCGTCTTACTCTTAATTTTTTTAATAATAACTCTACCATACACTTTACCAGGTATACTAAACAGATTTATCCCCCTATAATTTTTGCACTATCTTTTATCCCCTTTGCCTTTATACAAAGGAACTATGCATGCTCTCTGCCAATCCCTAGGTACCTTACCCTCTTCCATACATTTATTAAATAATTGCACCAACCGCTCCAAAACTATATCCCCACCTGCTTTTAACATTTCTATCTTTATCCCATCAATCCCGGCTGCCTTACCCCTTTCATTTTACCTACTGCCTCACGAACTTCCTCCACACTCACAACTGGCTCTTCCTCACTCCTACAAGATGTTATTCCTCCTTGTCCTATACACGAAATGACAGCTTCCCTATCTTCATCAACATTTAAAAATTTTTCAAAATATTCCCTACATCTTCCCAATACCTCTAACTCTCCATTTAATAACTCTCCTCTCCTATTTTTAACTGACAAATCCATTTGTTCTCTTGGCTTCCTTAACTTGTTAATCTCACTCCAAAGCTTTTTCTTATTTTCAACAAAATTTGTTGATAACATCTCACCCACTCTCTCATTTGCTCGCTTTTTACATTGCTTCACCACTCTCTTAACCTCTCTTTTTCTATCCCATCACTTTTACTTTGTAAAAACCTCTCATATGCTAACTTTTTCTCCCTTATTACTCTATTTACATCATCATTCCACCAATCGCTCCTCTTCCCTCCCGCGCCCACTTTCCTGTAACCACAAACTTCTGCTGAACACTCTAACACTACATTCTTAAACCTACCCCATACATCTTCGACCCCATTGCCTATGCTCTCACTAGCCCATCTATCCTCCAACAGTTGTTTATATTTTACCCTAACTGCCTCCTCTTTTAGTTTATAATTCTTCACCTCTCTCTTACTTCATGCTTCTATTTCCCATGTATCCCATCTACCTTTTACTCTCACTGTAGCTACAACTAAAAAGTGATCTGATATATCTGTGGCCCCTTTATAAACTTGTACATCCTGAAGTCTACTCAATAGTCTTTTATCTACCAATACTTATTCCAACAAACTACTGTTATTTCGCCCTATATCATATCTAGTATACTTATTTATCCTCTTTTTCTTAAAATATGTATTACCTATAACTAAACCCCTTTTTATACAAAGTTCAATCAAAGGGCTCCCATTATCATTTACACCTGGCACCCCAAACTTACCCACCACACCCTGTCTAAATGTTTCTCCTATTTAAGCAGTTAGGTCCCCTACCACAATTACTCTCTCACTTGGTTCAAAGGTTCCTATACATTCACTTAACATCTCTCAAAACCTATCTCTCTCCTCTACACTCCTCTCTTCTCCAGTTGCATACACGCTTATTATGACCAACTTTTCCCATCCAACCCTTATTTTAATCCACATAATCCTTGAATTTATACATTTATATTCCCTCTTCTCCTTCCATAACTGATCCTTCAACATTATTGCTACCCCTTCCTTAGCTCTAACTCTCTCAGATACTCAAGATTTAATCCCATTTATTTCCCCCCACTGAAACTCCCCTAACCCCTTCAGCTTTGTTTCGCTTAGGGCCAGGGCATCCAACTTCTTTTCATTCATAACATCAGCAATCATCTGTTTCTTGTCATCCGCACTACATCCACGCACATTCAAGCATCCCAGTTTTATAAAGTTTTTCTTCTTCTCTTTTTTAGTAAATGTCTACAGGAGAAGGGGTTACTAGCCCGTTGCTCCCGGCATTTTAGTCGCCTCATATGACACGCATGGCTTACGGAGGTAAGATTATTTTCCACTTTCTCATGGACAATAGAGGAAATAAAGGAGAACAAGAGCTATTTAGGAAAAAGAAGAAAAACCTAGATGTACGTATGTATATATATGCATGTGCGAGCCTGTGTAGTGTGACCTAAGTGTAAGTAGAAGTAGCAAGATATACCTGTTATCCAGTGTGTTTATCAGACAGAAAAAGACACCAGCAATCCTACCATTGTGTAAAACAGTTACAGGTTTCTGTTTCACAGTCACCTGACAGGACGGTAGTACTTCCCTGGGTGGTTGTTGTCTACCAACCTACTACCTACAATATATATATATATATATATATATATATATATATATATATATATATATATATATATATATATATATATATATATATATATATATATATATAGGGAGGTACCACCTCTAGAACTGTCCTAGGGACCCTCATCCTCAGAGAAAAGAATAAACTTGCTTGCCAAACATTCACAAAAATACAACAGAAAGAAAAACAACATAGGTAACTCAGAGCTACATCTCGAATACTTCGTCCAGCTCCCCTGCGGTGGGCCGAGTGCCCAGAATGCAGCAGGCATTTCCTCTCTGGATCGCAACAATGAGTCTCTGAAAGAGGAAGGTGGTCGCCCTGTGGTCCTTGGTGTCTATGATGAGCTTTTCACCCAGCTCTTTGAGGAACTTTAGAGCACACTTGCCCCTTGCTCCAAGGGTCTCCGACCCTATTGGAATGAAGTTATAGCAAGGGGGAAGGTCTTCATATTTTCGGATCTTCTGGATCTCCCTGTGGCTGGCAGCTCCACCCCCTTCCACTACAGAGTATGGCAAGTAGGTGTCTGCCAATGTGGCAGCACAGCTGTAGTCCCAGGCAATCTGCTTTCCATCCTTCCAGGGTAGGATATATATATATATATATATATATATATATATATATATATATATATATATATATATATATATATATATATATATATATATATATATATATATATATAAATATAAGCATACTCATAGATATACATATATACATCTAGTTCTCAGGGTCTATCTCCAACCTTACCTTTGGGGTTGTATAAGAGACTTTTATCTCACTTCCTTCGAGGGAGGTTATAGGGCGAAAGAGAGAAGCCGTAAGAAGCAGCCGACCTTGTTGCAAACAGCCGACAGAATGCAGTTTGTAGCTGCCACCCTCAGCTAGTCTTGCCTCCCTCAACAGTCCCTTGCACCTCCTTGTACCATCCTTTTGCACCGTCCATTGGGCCAGTTCCATCAAGAAATATATTCAAGTGTTAGTAAGAATTGTTAGTCATTATGTCATCAATGGATATCAGTTGTGAGCAGCAACTATATACTGAACCAACATCTGGCTCACCTTATCATATGGCTCCTCAAGCAGGATCAGACGTACGGCTGGAGGAATGTTGGAGCACAAATCTTGAGCCAGAATATTGCCTCCCACTGGGGCCAGAATCAGTGTGTCGCTCTGAAGACAAGCATAAACAATATTCACTGCCTAGTAACTGAACTGTCTATGCAATGCTCTTCAAAAATTGTCAGAATTAACAATTAAGATAGACCATTTGCTTGCTAGTTCAAAGATATATAAGCAAGGAGTTAAAAGAATTTTTCGACAAAGAAGTATCTATTGGTAGGATGTGACCAGTTATTCAGTGCTCTTCTACTAGGTAAATGTATTTAAAAAAAAAATTACAAAATTATATTGAATCTTTGATGTCTGAGTGTGTTAATTACATGTTTAAAATAGTTAATGTTAACAATCCCAAATGCATAATTATTCACCACATATGTAGTGCACTTCTACTCGTCCATATATTTAATTTCTAGGTCACTGAAACACTTTATTTTCACGTCTATATATATTAAATCTTACACGTTCACATACGTTAATTATCACACGTACAAATATATAATTCCCAGTTCAGTCACCATAATACAAGACAAATAAGTTAAAGTTTACTAGACAAAATAAAAGTCCAAACAGGATAATACTTACACTGCCAAATACACTTCCAGACAGAAGCTGAAAGTAAACAATTGAAATATTTTAATAATTATTTAGTCCCAGTTAAAATTATTTTTTAGATATTGAAATTTTTTCATATTCTCATCACTTTGAGATCAAAACCAAGCATCCATTGTTTACATCCATATTTTTTTTCAATGATTTTTCTCCAGCTCGTCCCCCTCCCCACTGGTCTGTATATAAACTGGCCAGAAGGAACCTGCACATGCCTATTGCTCATTAAACCTGCACTTAAGAATTTTTCACCAGTTTGGGATATCTGAAGACGAACAGATAATGTGTTCAAAATTACAAACGAGAATTTATGAGGAAATTAATGGATGATAAGAGCATGAACAAAATAATGTAGAAGATTGAGACATTATCCAACATATGTTGCATAAGTGTGTCAGTCTTCAACCTGTCTATTTTAAACCAATTATCACACAAAATAATGTATTGACTTTGGTATAAAAAGAATATTAGAGGTTATATGTAACAAATTAGGGCAATTTTAAGGGTGGAGATCTTTCAGGGACTCTGTGCTCCTGTAAGCACACAATAACAATGAGCTAAAATCGACACCATGCCCAGCCCTTTTAGGGTAAGGTAGGTGCCTGAGCCAGACCTTGTACCTCACAAGACTGTCTTTCCTATTAGCCCCTTTGGGGCGGGGATGGCAGACCAGAGAGGCCTAGCTTCTCCCTACGATCCCCGTGAGGGCGGGGAATGTGGCTAGGCCTGGGGACAGTTGAGGGGGTACTTGTGCCTCCTGCCATGGCAGACTTAGGTCTCAGACACTCCCCCAAGAGGGAGCCAAGCCCGGGCCACCACTTGGAAAAGGCCCGGGCCAGTAGAATACCGGTAAATCAACAAGAAGAAGAACAATGAGCTCAGTAATTACTTTATGGTGACGGTCTGGAAATCTTTTCAGAAGTGGTAGAATGTTCCAACTAATTATAGTAACTTTATAAGAGTCTTGTCTCATTATAAAAGTCTAGGGAGAGCACTTACGTTCTCAGTGTAATTATATATATAATATATATATATAATATATATATAATATATATATATATAATATATATATATATATAATATATATATATATAATATATATATGTAGGAAAGAGGGAAATTTTTTCCCAGTAAAAGTAGGCCTTAGACAAGGATGTGTGATGTCACCGTGGTTGTTTAATATATTTATAGATGGGGTTGTAAGAGAAGTAAATGCGAGGGTCTTGGCAAGAGGCGTGGAGTTAAAAGATAAAGAATCACACACAAAGTGGGAGTTGTCACAGCTGCTCTTTGCTGATGACACTGTGCTCTTGGGAGATTCTGAAGAGAAGTTGCAGAGATTGGTGGATGAATTTGGTAGGGTGTGCAAAAGAAGAAAATTAAAGGTGAATACAGGAAAGAGTAAGGTTATGAGGATAACAAAAAGATTAGGTGATGAAAGATTGAATATCAGATTGGAGGGAGAGAGTATGGAGGAGGTGAACGTATTCAGATATTTGGGAGTGGACGTGTCAGCGGATGGGTCTATGAAAGATGAGGTGAATCATAGAATTGATGAGGGAAAAAGAGTGAGTGGTGCACTTAGGAGTCTGTGGAGACAAAGAACTTTGTCCTTGGAGGCAAAGAGGGGAATGTATGAGAGTATAGTTTTACCAACGCTCTTATATGGGTGTGAAGCGTGGGTGATGAATGTTGCAGCGAGGAGAAGGCTGGAGGCAGTGGAGATGTCATGTCTGAGGGCAATGTGTGGTGTGAATATAATGCAGAGAATTCGTAGTTTGGAAGTTAGGAGGATGTGCGGGATTACCAAAACTGATGTCCAGAGGGCTGAGGAAGGGTTGTTGAGGTGGTTCGGACATGTAGAGAGAATGGAGCGAAACAGAATGACTTCAAGAGTGTATCAGTCTGTAGTGGAAGGAAGGCGGGGTAGGGGTCGGCCTAGGAAGGGTTGGAGGGAGGGGGTAAAGGAGGTTTTGTGTGCGAGGGGCTTGGACTTCCAGCAGGCATGCGTGAGCGTGTTTGATAGGAGTGAATGGAGACAAATGGTTTTTAATACTTGACGTGCTGTTGGAGTGTGAGCAAAGTAACATTTATGAAGGGATTCAGGGAAACCGGCAGGCCGGACTTGAGTCCTGGAGATGGGAAGTACAGTGCCTGCACTCTGAAGGAGGGGTGTTAATGTTGCAGTTTAAAAACTGTAGTGTAAAGCACCCTTCTGGCAACACAGTGATGGAGTGAATGATGGTGAAAGTTTTTCTTTTTCGGGCCACCCTGCCTTGGTGGGAATCGGCCGGTGTGATAATAAAAAATAATAAATATATATATATATATATAATATATATATATATATATATATATATATATATATATATATATATATATATATATTATATTATATATAAATATAAATATATATAAATATAAATATATATATATATATATATATAAATATATATATATATATAAATATATATATTAGTAGTAGGTTGGTAGACAGCAACCACCCAGGGAGGTACTACCGTCCTGCCAAGTGAGTGTAAAACGAAAGCCTGTAATTGTTTTACATGATGGTAGGATTGCTGGTGTCTTTTGTCTGTCTCATAAATATGCAAGATTACAGGTACGTCTTGCTACTTCTACTTACACTTAGGTCACACTACACATACATGTACACGTTTATTTATACACACTCATCTGAGTTTTCTTTGATTTTATCTTAATAGTTCTTGGTCTTATTACTTTTCCTTTTATATCCATGGGGAAGTGGAATAAGAATCTTTCCTCCGTAAGCCATGCGTGTTGTAAAAGTCAACGAAAATGCCGGGAACAATGGGCTAGTAACCCCTTTTCCTGTAAAGATTACTAAAAAGAATAAGAAGAAGAAAATTGTCAAAGTGGGAAGTCTGAATGTGCGTGGATGTTGTGCAAATGATAAGAAAGAGATGATTGTGGATGTTATGAATGAGAAGAAACTGGATGTCCTGGCTTTAAGTGAAACAAAGCTGAAGGGGGTGGGAGAGTTTCAATGGAGAGGAATAAATGGGATTAGGTCAGGGGTTTCAAATAGAGTTAGAGCTATAGAAGGAGTAGCAATAATGTTGAAGGATAAGCTATGGCAGGAAAAGAGGGACTACAAATGTATAAATTCAAGGATTATGTGGAATAAAATAAAGATTGGATGTGAAAAGTGAGTTATAGTAAGCGTGTATGCACCTGGAGAAGAGAGAAGTGTAGAGGAGAGAGAGAGAGATTCTGGGAAATGTTGAGTGAATGCGTGGGGAGTTTTGAATCAAGTGTGAGAGTAATGGTGGTTGGGGATTTCAATGCTAAAGTGGGTAAAAATGTTATGGAGGGAGTAGTAGGTAAATTTGGGGTGCCAGGGGTAAATGTAAATGGGGAGCCTTTAATTGAGCTATGTGTAGAAAGAGATTTGGTAATAAGTAATACATATTTTATGAAAAAGAGGATAAATAAATATACAAGGTATGATGTAGCACGTAATGAAAGTAGTTTGTTAGATTATGTGTTGGTGGATAAAAGGTTGATGGGTAGGCTCCAGGATGTACATGTTTATAGAGGGGCAACTGATATATCGGATCATTATTTAGTTGTAGCTACAGTTAGAGTAAGAGGTAGATGGGAAAAGAGGAAGGTGGCAACAACAAGTAAGAGGGAGGTGAAAGTGTATAAACTAAGGGAGGAGGAAGTTCGGGCGAGATATAAGTGACTATTGGCAGAAAGGTGGGCTAGTGCAAAGATGAGTAGTGGGGGGGTTGAAGAGGGTTGGAATAGTTTTAAAAATGCAGTATTAGAATGTGGGGCAGAAGTTTGTGGTTATAGGAGGGTGGGGGCAGGAGGAAAGAGGAGTGATTGGTGGAATGATGAAGTAAAGGGTGTGATAAAAGAGAAAAAGGTAGCTTACGAGAGGTTTTTACAAAGCAGAAGTGTTATAAGAAGAGCAGAGTATGTGGAGAGTAAAAGAAAGATGAAGAGAGTGGTGAGAGAGTGCAAAAGGAGAGCAGATGAAAGAGTGGGAGAGGCACTGTCAAGAAATTTTAATGAAAATAAGAAAAAATTTTGGAGTGAGTTAAACAAGTTAAGAAAGCCTAGGGAAAGTATGGATTTGTCAGTTAAAAACAGAGTAGGGGAGTTAGTAGATGGGGAGATGGAGGTATTAGGTAGATGGCGAGAATATTTTGAGGAACTTTTAAATGTTAAGGAAGAAAGGGAGGCGGTAATTTCATGCACTGGCCAGGGAGGTATACCATCTTTTAGGAGTGAAGAAGAGCAGAATGTAAGTGTGGTGGAGGTACGTGAGGCATTACGTAGAATGAAAGGGGGTAAAGCAGCTGGAACTGATGGGATCATGACAGAAATGTTAAAAGCAGGGGGGGATATAGTGTTGGAGTGGTTGGTACTTTTGTTTAATAAATGTATGAAAGAGGGGAAGGTACCTAGGGATTGGCGGAGAGCATGTATAGTCCCTTTATATAAAGGGAAAGGGGACAAAAGAGATTGTAAAAATTATAGAGGAATAAGTTTACTGAGTATACCAGGAAAAGTATACGGTGGGGTTATAATTGAAAGAATTAGAGGTAAGACAGAATGTAGAATTGCGGACGAGCAAGGAGGCTTCAGAGTGGGTAGGGGATGTGTAGATCAAGTGTTTACATTGAAGCATATATGTGAACAGTATTTAGATAAAGGTAGGGAAGTTTTTATTGCATTTATGGATTTAGAAAAGGCATATGATAGAGTGGATAGAGGAGCAATGTGGCAGATGTTGCAAGTATATGGAATAGGTGGTAAGTTACTAAATGCTGTAAAGAGCTTTTATGAGGATAGTGAGGCTCAGGTTAGGGTGTGTAGAAGAGAGGGAGACTACTTCCCGGTAAAAGTAGGTCTTAGACAGGGATGTGTAATGTCACCATGGTTGTTTAATATATTTATAGATGGGGTTGTAAAAGAAGTAAATGCTAGGGTGTTCGGGAGAGGGGTGGGATTAAATTATGGGGAATCAAATTCAAAATGGGAATTGACACAGTTACTTTTTGCTGATGATACTGTGCTTATGGGAGATTCTAAAGAAAAATTGCAAAGGTTAGTGGATGACTTTGAGAATGTGTCTAAAGGTAGAAAGTTGAAAGTGAACATAGAAAAGAGTAAGGTGATGAGGGTATCAAATGATTTAGATAAAGAAAAATTGGATATCAAATTGGGGAGGAGGAGTATGGAAGAAGTGAATGTTTTCAGATACTTGGGAGTTGACGTGTCGGCGGATGGATTTATGAAGGATGAGGTTAATCATAGAATTGATGAAGGAAAAAAGGTGAGTGGTGCGTTGAGGTATATGTGGAGTCAAAAAACGTTATCTATGGAGGCAAAGAAGGGAATGTATGAAAGTATAGTAGTACCAACACTCTTATATGGATGTGAAGCTTGGGTGGTAAATGCAGCAGCGAGGAGACGGTTGGAGGCAGTGGAGATGTCCTGTCTAAGGGCAATGTGTGGTGTAAATATTATGCAGAAAATTCGGAGTGTGGAAATTAGGAGAAGGTGTGGAGTTAATAAAAGCATTAGTCAGAGGGCAGAAGAGGGGTTGTTGAGGTGGTTTGGTCATTTAGAGAGAATGGATCAAAGTAGAATGACATGGAAAGCATATAAATCTATAGGGGAAGGAAAGAGGGGTAGGGGTCGTCCTCGAAAGGGTTGGAAAGAGGGGGTAAAGGAGGTTTTGTGGGTGAGGGGCTTGGACTTCCAGCAAGCGTGCATGAGCGTGTTAGATAGGAGTGAATGGAGACGAATGATACTTGGGACCTGACGATCTGTTGGAGTGTGAGCAGGGTAATATTTAGTGAAGGGATTCAGGAAAACCGGTTATTTTCATATAGTCGGACTTGAGTCCTGGAAATGGGAAGTACAATGCCTGCACTTTAAAGGAGGGGTTTGGGATATTGGCAGTTTGGAGGGATATGTTGTGTATCTCTATACGTATATGCTTCTAAACTGTTGTATTCTGAGCACCTCTGCAAAAGCAGTGATAATGTGTGTGTGTGGTGAAAGTGTTGAATGATGATGAAAGTATTTTCTTTTTGGGGATTTTCTTTCTTTTTTTTTGGGTCACCCTGCCTCGGTGGGAGACGACCGACTTGTTGAAAAAAAAAAAAATAAATATATATATATATATATATATATATATATATATATATATATATATATATATATATATATATATATATATATATATATATATATATACACACACAAACACTGATCTCTGGCTGAAGGAGACTCGAACCTACGAACTTTGGAACAAGGTACGCAGTGCTATACCAAACTCAGCACACTGGACAATACCTTGGAGTCCAGCTTGTGCTAGACTTTGATCCAAGGCAGCCAGCTTTCAGAGAGAAGGATTACAGCTTTTCATCTCAAAGTCTAGCGCAAGCTGGACTCCAAGGTATTGTCCAGTGTGGTGAGTTTGGTATAGCACTGCGTACCTTGTTCCAAGGTTCGTAGGTTCGAGTCTGTGTGTGTGTGTGTGTGTGTGTGTGTGTGTGTGTGTGTGTATGTACTCACCTAATTGTGATTGCAGGGGTCGAGTCGTAGTTCTGGCCCCGCCTCTTCACTGGTCATCACTACGTCACTCTCTCCCTGCTCTGTGAGATTTATCATACTACTTCTCAAAGCTATGTCCCATCTCTGAAATATCTTGTCTCTGCCCACCTTGTCGATTCCTCTCAGTATTTTATATGTCATTATCATATCTTCCCTGTCTCCCAGTGTTGTCAGGTCGATTTCCCTTATCCTTTCCTCGTTGGACATACCCCTTATATCAGGGACTAATTGCAAAAATTTGCACTTTCTCTAATTTCCTTACATGATTGGCCAGGCGTGGGTTCCAAATTGGTGCTGTATACTCCAGTATAGACTTGATGTACACGGTATAGAGTCCTGAACGACTCTTGACTGGGAAGTCGGAATGTTAGTGATAGGTTCGGTAGTCGCTCGTTTGCTGCAGCAGTTATTTAGTTTATATTCGCCTCAGAAGATATCCTCGGTATCATATTCGCCCAGGATCCGAGTTTTGCAATTAAGCCAGCCAGTAAGCCAGGGAGAGAGCGCCAGTTCGTCAGCCTGCCTCAGTCATCCAGCCTGTCTCCTGTCATCCACCTGCTCCTTCATGCTGTGTGCACCGTTGTACGTATTCCAGTCAACCATTATCGAGGGGTCAGCCAGTAAGACAACCCAGTTTCCTAACCCAGCTGAGAGAGAGAAGTAAGCCACGCAAGCTCCTCTTTGAAACTGTCTCCGATATCGCTTTGTGCTAACAACTGGTAAGAGTGTTATTCATCATCCCTGTGGCATATAGTGGTTTAAGCCACCTGCGTTTTCTGGTGAGTGGTGAGTGTGTGTGCCACTGAGCACGCTGAGCCAGGCTGTTCCGTACCACCACCTTCACCACCCGCCACTAACCTACCTGTGGTGTTCTTCACCTTTCTACCGCTCAAGCACTGGGTCAAGAGCTATACTTCATCTACATTTCACCCGTATTTCACTTGAGCGCCGCCGTTAAAGCCTAAGTGTGTACGAGTCTCCAGGTTGTGCGCATTTCTTCGAGTTTCTTCCAGTGGTGTCCCGCTGACAGCAGTTGTCTCCCTCACCTTTCACGACCCAACACCACCGCTGACAGCAGTTGTCTCCCTCACCGTTCACCACCCAGCACCACCACTGACAGCAGTTGTCTCCCTCACCGTCCACCACCCAACACCACCACTGACAGCAGTTGTCTCCCTCACCGTCCACCACCCAACACCACCACTGACAGCAGTTGTCTCCCTCACCGTTCACCACCCAACACCACCACTGACAGCAGTTGTCTCCCTCACCGTCCACCACCCAGCACCACCACTGACAGCAGTTGTCTCCCTCACCGTCCACCACCCAACACCACCGCTGACAGCAGTTGTCTCCCTCACCGTTCACCACACAACACCACCACTGACAGCAGTTGTCTCCCTCACCGTCCACCACCCAGCACCACCACTGACAGCAGTTGTCTCCCTCACCGTCCACCACCCAACACCACCACTGACAGCAGTTGTCTCCCTCACCGTCCACCACCCAACACCACCACTGACAGCAGTTGTCTCCCTCACCGTTCACCACCCAGCACCACCGCTGACAGCAGTTGTCTCCCTCACCGTTCACCACCCAACACCACCGCTGACAGCCGTTGTCTCCCTCACCGTTCACCACCCAACACCACCACTGACAGCAGTTGTCTCCCTCACCGTCCACCACCCAACACCACCACTGACAGCAGTTGTCTCCCTCACCGTCCACCACCCAACACCACCACTGACAGCAGTTGTCTCCCTCACCGTCCACCACCCAACACCACCACTGACAGCAGTTCTCTCCCTCACCGTCCACCACAAAACACCACCACTGACAGCAGTTGCCTCCCTCACCGTTCACCACCCAACACCACCACTGACAGCAGTTGTCTCCCTCACCGTCCACCACCCAACACCACCACTGACAGCAGTTGTCTCCCTCACCGTCCACCACCCAACACCACCACTGACAGCAGTTGTCTCCCTCACCGTCCACCACCCAACACCACCACTGACAGCAGTTGTCTCCCTCACCGTCCACCACCCAACACCACCACTGACAGCAGTTGTCTCCCTCACCGTCCACCACCCAACACCACCGCTGACAGCAGTTGTCTCCCTCACCGTTCACCACCCAACACCACCGCTGACAGCAGTTGTCTCCCTCACCGTCCACCACCCAACACCACCACTGACAGCAGTTGTCTCCCTCACCGTCCACCACCCAACACCACCACTGACAGCAGTTGTCTCCCTCACCGTCCACCACCCAACACCACCACTGACAGCAGTTGTCTCCCTCACCGTCCACCACCCAACACCACCACTGACAGCAGTTGTCTCCCTCACCGTTCACCACCCAACACCACCACTGACAGCAGTTGTCTCCCTCACCGTTCACCACCCAACACCACCACTGACAGCAGTTGTCTCAATCACCGTCCACCAACCAACACCACCACTGACAGCAGTTGTCTCCCTCACCGTCCACCACCCAACACCACCACTGACAGCAGTTGTCTCCCTCACCGTCCACCACCCAACACCACCGCTGACAGCAGTTGTCTCCCTCACCGTCCACCACCCAACACCACCACTGACAGCAGTTGTCTCCCTCACCGTCCACCACCCAACACCACCGCTGACAGCAGTTGTCTCCCTCACCGTCCACCACCCAACACCACCGCTGACAGCAGTTGTCTCCCTCACCGTCCACCACCCAACACCACCACTGACAGCAGTTGTCTCCCTCACAGTCCACCACCCAACACCACCACTGACAGCAGTTTTCTCCCTCACCGTCCACCACCCAACACCACCACTGACAGCAGTTGTCTCCCTCACCGTCCACCACCCAACACCACCGCTGACAGCAGTTGTCTCCCTCACCGTCCACCACCCAACACCACCACTGACAGCAGTTGTCTCCCTCACCGTCCACCACCCAACACCACCACTGACAGCAGTTGTCTCCCTCACCGTCCACCACCCAACACCACCACTGACAGCAGTTGTCTCCCTCACCGTTCACCACCCAACACCACCACTGACAGCAGTTGTCTCCCTCACCGTTCACCACCCAACACCACCACTGACAGCAGTTGTCTCCCTCACCGTTCACCACCCAACACCACCACTGACAGCAGTTGTCTCCCTCACCGTCCACCACCCAACAACACCACTGACAGCAGTTGTCTCCCTCACCGTCCACCACCCAACACCACCACTGACAGCAATTGTCTCCCTCACCTTCCACCACCCAGCACCACCACTGACAGCAGTTGTCTCCCTCACCGTTCACCACCCAACACCACCACTGACAGCAGTTGTCTCCCTCACCGTCCACCACCCAACACCACCACTGACAGCAGTTGTCTCCCTCACCGTCCACCACCCAACACCACCACTGACAGCAGTTGTCTCCCTCACCGTCCACCACCCAACACCACCACTGACAGCAGTTGTCTCCCTCAACGTCCACCACCCAACACCACCACTGACAGCA
Organism: Cherax quadricarinatus; assembly: GCF_038502225.1. Classification (NCBI taxonomy): domain Eukaryota; kingdom Metazoa; phylum Arthropoda; class Malacostraca; order Decapoda; family Parastacidae; genus Cherax; species Cherax quadricarinatus. The sequence goes on from NW_027195073.1 coordinate 270,607, forward strand.
GTTGTCTCCCTCACCGTCCACCACCCAACACCACCGCTGACAGCAGTTGTCTCCCTCACCGTCCACCACCCAACACCACCGCTGACAGCAGTTGTCTCCCTCACCGTCCACCACCCAACACCACCGCTGACAGCAGTTGTCTCCCTCACCGTCCACCACCCAACATTACCGCTGACAGCAGTTGTCTCCCTCACAGTCCACCACCCAACACCACCGCTGACAGCAGTTGTCTCCCTCACCGTCCACCACCCAACACCACCGCTGACAGCAGTTGTCTCCCTCACCGTCCACCACCCAACACCACAGCAGACAGCAGTTGTCTCCCTCACCGTCCACCACCCAACACCACCACTGACAGCAGTTGTCTCCCTCACCGTCCACCACCCAACGCCACCGCTGACAGCAGTTGTCTCCCTCACCGTCCACCACCCAACACCACCGCTGACAGCAGTTGTCTCCCTCACCGTCCACCACCCAACACCACCGCTGACAACAGTTGTCTCCCTCACCGTCCACCACCCAACACCACCGCTGACAGCAGTTGTCTCCCTCACCGTCCACCACCCAACACCACCGCTGACAGCAGTTGTCTCCCTCACCGTCCACCACCCAACACCACCGCTGACAGCAGTTGTCTCCCTCACCGTCCACCACCTAACACCACCGCTGACAGCAGTTGTCTCCCTCACCGTCCACCACCCAACATCACCACTGACAGCAGTTGTCTCCCTCACCGTCCACCACCCAACACCACCACTGACAGCAGTTGTCTCCCTCACCGTTCACCACCCAACACCACCACTGACAGCAGTTGTCTCCCTCACCGTTCACCACCCAACACCACCACTGACAGCAGCTGTCTCCCTCACCGTCCACCACCCAACACCACCACTGACAGCAGTTGTCTCCCTCACCGTCCACCACCCAACACCACCACTGACAGCAGTTGTCTCCCTCACCGTCGACCACCCAACACCACCACTGACAGCAGTTGTCTCCCTCACCGTCCACCACCCAACACCACCGCTGACAGCAGTTGTCTCCCTCACCGTCCACCACCCAACACCACCGCTGACAGCAGTTGTCTCCCTCACCGTCCACCACCCAACACCACCACTGACAGCAGTTGTCTCCCTCACCGTCCACCACCCAACACCACCACTGACAGCGGTTGTCTCCCTCACCGTCCACCACCCAACACCACCACTGACAGCAGTTGTCTCCCTCACAGTCCACCACCCAACACCACCGCTGACAGCAGTTGTCTCCCTCACCGTCCACCACCCAACACCACCACTGACAGCAGTTGTCTCCCTCACCGTCCACCACCCAACACCACCACTGACAGCAGTTGTCTCCCTCACCGTCCACCACCCAACACCACCACTGACAGCAGTTGTCTCCCTCACCGTCCACCACCCAACACCACCACTGACAGCAGTTGTCTCCCTCACCGTCCACCACCCAACACCACCACTGACAGCAGTTGTCTCCCTCACCGTCCACCACCCAACACCACCACTGACAGCAGTTGTCTCCCTCACCGTCCACCACCCAACACCACCACTGACAGCAGTTGTCTCCCTCACCGTCCACCACCCAACACCACCACTGACAGCAGTTGTCTCCCTCACCGTCCACCACCCAACACCACCACTGACAGCAGTTGTCTCCCTCACCGTCCACCACCCAACACCACCACTGACAGCAGTTGTCTCCCTCACCGTCCACCACCCAACACCACCACTGACAGCAGTTGTCTCCCTCACCGTCCACCACCCAACACCACCACTGACAGCAGTTGTCTCCCTCACCGTCCACCACCCAACACCACCACTGACAGCAGTTGTCTCCCTCACCGTCCACCACCCAACACCACCACTGACAGCAGTTGTCTCCCTCACCGTCCACCACCCAACACCACCACTGACAGCAGTTGTCTCCCTCACCGTCCACCACCCAACACCACCACTGACAGCAGTTGTCTCCCTCACCGTCCACCACCCAACACCACCGCTGACAGCAGTTGTCTCCCTCACCGTCCACCACCCAACACCACCACTGACAGCAGTTGTCTCCCTCACCGTCCACCACCCAACACCACCACTGACAGCAGTTGTCTCCCTCACCGTCCACCACCCAACACCACCACTGACAGCAGTTGTCTCCCTCACCGTCCACCACCCAACACCACCCTGACAGCAGTTGTCTCCCTCACCGTCCACCACCCAACACCACCACTGACAGCAGTTGTCTCCCTCACCGTCCACCACCCAACACCACCGCTGACAGCAGTTGTCTCCCTCACCGTCCACCACCCAACACCACCACTGACAGCAGTTGTCTCCCTCACCGTCCACCACCCAACACCACCACTGACAGCAGTTGTCTCCCTCACCGTCCACCACGCAACACCACCACTGACAGCAGTTGTCTCCCTCACCGTCCACCACCCAACACCACCACTGACAGCAGTTGTCTCCCTCACCGTCCACCACCCAACACCACCACTGACAGCAGTTGTCTCCCTCACCGTCCACCACCCAACACCACCGACTGACAGCAGTTGTCTCCCTCACCGTCCACCACCCAACACCACCACTGACAGCAGTTGTCTCCCTCACCGTCCAGCACCCAACACCACCGCTGACAGCAGTTGTCTCCCTCACCGTCCACCACCCAACACCACCGCTGTCAGCAGTTGTCTCCCTCACCGTCCACCACCCAACACCACCACTGACAGCAGTTGTCTCCCTCACCGTCCACCACCCCACCACCCCAGCACCACCGCTGACAGCAGTTGTCTCCCTCACCGTCCACCACCCAACACCACCGCTGTCAGCAGTTGTCTCCCTCACCGTCAACCACCCCACCACCGCTGACAGCAGTTGTCTCCCTCACCGTCCACCGCCCAACACCACCACTGACAGTAGTTGTTTCCCTCTCCGTCCACCCAACACCACACTGACAGCAGTTGTCTCCCTCTCCTGACAGCAGTTGTCTCCCTCACCGTCCACCACCCAACACCACCACTGACAGCAGTTGTCTCCCTCACCGTCCACCACCCAACACCACCACTGACAGCAGTTGTCTCCCTCACCGTTCACCACCCAACACCACCGCTGACAGCAGTTGTCTCCCTCACACCACCAGCAGCACCACTGACAGCAGTTGTCTCCCTCACCGTCCACCACCCAACACCACCACTGACAGCAGTTGTCTCCCTCACCGTCCAACACCCAACACCACCCAACACGTTCACAGTCCACCACCCAACACCACCACTGACAGCAGTTGCCTCCCTCACCGTCCACCACCCAACACCACCGCTGACAGCAGTTGTCTCCCTCACCGTCCACCACCCAACACCACCACTGACAGCAGTTGTCTCCCTCACCGTCCACCACCCAACACCACCACTGACAGCAGTTGTCTCCCTCACCGTCCACCACCCAACACCACCGCTGACAGCAGTTGTCTCCCTCACCGTCCACCACCCAACACCACCGCTGACAGCAGTTGTCTCCCTCACCGTCCACCACCCAACACCACCGCTGACAGCAGTTGTCTCCCTCATCGTCCACCACCCAACACCACCACTGACAGTAGTTGTCTCCCTCACCGTCCACCACCCAACACCACCACTGACAGCAGTTGTCTCCCTCACCGTCCACCACCCAACACCACCACTGACAGCAGTTGTCTCCCTCACCGTCCACCACCCAACACCACCACTGACAGCAGTTGTCTCTTTCACCGTCCACCACCCAACACCACCACTGACAGCAGTTGTCTCCCTCACCGTCCACCACCCAACACCACCACTGACAGCAGTTGTCTCCCTCACCGTCCACCACCCAAAACCACCACTGACAGCAGTTGTCTCCCTCACCGTCCACCACACAACACCACCACTGACAGCAGTTGTCTCCCTCACCGTCCACCACCCAACACCACCACTGACAGCAGTTGTCTCACTCACCGTCCACCACCCAACACCACCACTGACAGCAGTTGTCTCCCTCACCGTCCACCACCCAACACCACCACTGACAGCAGTTGTCTCCCTCACCGCCCACCAACCAACACCACCACTGACAGCAGTTGTCTCCCTCACCGTCCACCACCCAACACCACCACTGACAGCAGTTGTCTCCCTCACCGTCCACCACCCAACACCACCACTGACAGCAGTTGTCTCCCTCACCGCCCACCACCCAACACCACCGCTGACAGCAGTTGTCTCCCTCACCGTTCACCACCCAACACCACCACTGACAGCAGTTGTCTCCCTCACCGTCCACCACCCAACACCACCACTGACAGCAATTGTCTCCCTCACCGTCCACCACCCAACACCACCACTGACAGCAGTTGTCTCCCTTACCGTCCACCACCCAACACCACCACTGACAGCAGTTGTCTCCCTCACCGTCCACCACCCAACACCACCGCTGACAGCAGTTGTCTCCCTCACCGTCCACCACCCAACACCACCACTGACAGCAGTTGTCTCCCTCACCGTCCACCACCCAACACCACCACTGACAGCAGTTGTCTCCCTCACCGTCCACCACGCAACACCACCACTGACAGCAGTTGTCTCCCTCACCGTCCACCACCCAACACCACCACTGACAGCAGTTGTCTCCCTCACCGTCCACCACCCAACACCACCACTGACAGCAGTTGTCTCCCTCACCGTCCACCACCCAACACCACCACTGACAGCAGTTGTCTCCCTCACCGTCCACCACCCAACACCACCACTGACAGCAGTTGTCTCCCTCACCGTCCACCACCCAACACCACCACTGACAGCAGTTGTCTCCCTCACCGTCCACCACCCAACACCACCACTGACAGCAGTTGTCTCCCTCACCGTCCACCACCCAAAACCACCACTGACAGCAGTTGTCTCCCTCACCGTCCACCACACAACACCACCACTGACAGCAGTTGTCTCCCTCACCGTCCACCACTGACAGCAGTTGTCTCACTCACCGTCCACCACCCAACACCACCACTGACAGCAGTTGTCTCCCTCACCGTCGACCACCCAACACCACCACTGACAGCAGTTGTCTCCCTCACCGTCCACCACCCAACACCACCACTGACAGCAGTTGTCTCCCTCACCGTCCACCACCCAACACCACCACTGACAGCAGTTGTCTCCCTCACCGTCCACCACCCAACACCACCACTGACAGCAGTTGTCTCCCTCATCGTCCACCACCCAACACCACCACTGACAGTAGTTGTCTCCCTCACCGTCCACCACCCAACACCACCACTGACAGCAGTTGTCTCCCTCACCGTCCACCACCCAACACCACCACTGACAGCAGTTGTCTCCCTCATCGTCCACCACCCAACACCACCACTGACAGCAGTTGTCTCCCTCACCGTCCACCACCCAACACCACCACTGACAGCAGTTGTCTCCCTCACCGTCCACCACCCAACACCACCACTGACAGCAGTTGTCTCCCTCACCGTCCACCACCCAAAACCACCACTGACAGCAGTTGTCTCCCTCACCGTCCACCACACAACACCACCACTGACAGCAGTTGTCTCCCTCACCGTCCACCACCCAACACCACCACTGACAGCAGTTGTCTCACTCACCGTCCACCACCCAACACCACCACTGACAGCAGTTGTCTCCCTCACCGTCCACCACCCAACACCACCACTGACAGCAGTTGTCTCCCTCACCGTCCACCAACCAACACCACCACTGACAGCAGTTGTCTCCCTCACCGTCCACCACCCAACACCACCACTGACAGCAGTTGTCTCCCTCACCGTCCACCACCCAACACCACCACTGACAGCAGTTGTCTCCCTCACCGTCCACCACCCAACACCACCGCTGACAGCAGTTGTCTCCCTCACCGTTCACCACCCAACACCACCACTGACAGCAGTTGTCTCCCTCACCGTCCACCACCCAACACCACCACTGACAGCAGTTGTCTCCCTCACCGTCCACCACCCAACACCACCACTGACAGCAGTTGTCTCCCTTAACGTCCACCACCCAACACCACCACTGACAGCAGTTGTCTCCCTCACCGTCCACCACCCAACACCACCGCTGACAGCAGTTGTCTCCCTCACCGTCCACCACCCAACACCACCACTGACAGCAGTTGTCTCCCTCACCGTCCACCACCCAACACCACCACTGACAGCAGTTGTCTCCCTCACCGTCCACCACGCAACACCACCACTGACAGCAGTTGTCTCCCTCACCGTCCACCACCCAACACCACCACTGACAGCAGTTGTCTCCCTCACCGTCCACCACCCAACACCACCACTGACAGCAGTTGTCTCCCTCACCGTCCACCACCCAACACCACGACTGACAGCAGTTGTCTCCCTCACCGTCCACCACCCAACACCACCACTGACAGCAGTTGTCTCCCTCACCGTCCACCACCCAACACCACCGCTGACGGCAGTTGTCTCCCTCACCGTCCACCACCCAACACCACCACTGACAGCAGTTGTCTCCCTCACCGTCCACCACCCAACACCACTGCTGACAGCAGTTGTCTCCCTCTCCGTCCACCACCCAACACCACCACTGACAGCAGTTGTCTCCCTCACCGTCCACCACCCAACACCACCACTGACAGCAGTTGTCTCCCTCACCGTCCACCACCCAACACCACCACTGACAGCAGTTGTCTCCCTCACCGTCCACCACCCAACACCACCGCTGACAGCAGTTGTCTCCCTCACCGTCCACCACCCAGCACCACCGCTGACAGCAGTTGTCTCCCTCACCGTCCACCACCCAACACCACCGCTGACAGCAGTTGTCTCCCTCACCGTCCACCACCCAGCACCACCGCTGACAGCAGTTGTCTCCCTCACCGTCCACCGCCCAACACCACCACTGACAGTAGTTGTTTCCCTCTCCGTCCACCGCCCAACACCACCACTGACAGCAGTTGTCTCCCTCACCGTCCACCACCCAGCACCACCGCTGACAGCAGTTGTCTCCCTCACCGTCCACCGCCCAACACCACCACTGACAGCAGTTGTCTCCCTCTCCGTCCACCGCCCAACACCACCACTGTCAGCAGTTGTCTCCCTCACCGTCCACCACCCAACACCACCACTGACAGCAGTTGTCTCCCTCACCGTCCACCACCCAACACCACCACTGACAGCAGTTGTCTCCCTCACCGTTCACCACCCAACACCACCGCTGACAGCAGTTGTCTCCCTCACCGTTCACCACCCAACACCACCAATGACAGCAGTTGTCTCCCTCACCGTCCACCACCCAGCAGCACCACTGACAGCAGTTGTCTCCCTCACCGTCCACCACCCAACACCACCACTGACAGCAGTTGTCTCCCTCACCGTCCAACACCCAACACCACCGCTGACAGCAGTTGTCTCGTTCACCGTCCACCACCCAACACCACCACTGACAGCAGTTGTCTCCCTCACCGTCCAACACCCAACACCACCACTGACAGCAGTTGCCTCCCTCACCGTCCACCACCCAACACCACCGCTGACAGCAGTTGTCTCCCTCACCGTCCACCACCCAACACCACCACTGACAGCAGTTGTCTCCCTCACCGTCCACCACCCAACACCACCACTGACAGCAGTTGTCTCCCTCACCGTCCACCACCCAACACCACCACTGACAGCAGTTGTCTCCCTCACCATCCACCACCCAACACCACCGCTGACAGCAGTTGTCTCCCTCACCGTCCACCACCCAACACCACCGCTGACAGCAGTTGTCTCCCTCACCGTCCACCACCCAACACCACCGCTGACAGCAGTTGTCTCCCTCATCGTCCACCACCCAACACCACCACTGACAGTAGTTGTCTCCCTCACCGTCCACCACCCAACACCACCACTGACAGCAGTTGTCTCCCTCACCGTCCACCACCCAACACCACCACTGACAGCAGTTGTCTCCCTCACCGTCCACCACCCAACACCACCACTGACAGCAGTTGTCTCGTTCACCGTCCACCACCCAACACCACCACTGACAGCAGTTGTCTCCCTCACCGTCCACCACCCAACACCACCACTGACAGCAGTTGTCTCCCTCACCGTCCACCACCCAAAACCACCACTGACAGCAGTTGTCTCCCTCACCGTCCACCACACAACACCACCACTGACAGCAGTTGTCTCCCTCACCGTCCACCACCCAACACCACCACTGACAGCAGTTGTCTCACTCACCGTCCACCACCCAACACCACCTCTGACAGCAGTTGTCTCCCTCACCGTCCACCACCCAACACCACCACTGACAGCAGTTGTCTCCCTCACCGCCCACCAACCAACACCACCACTGACAGCAGTTGTCTCCCTCACCGTCCACCACCCAACACCACCACTGACAGCAGTTGTCTCCCTCACCGTCCACCACCCAACACCACCACTGACAGCAGTTGTCTCCCTCACCGCCCACCACCCAACACCACCGCTGACAGCAGTTGTCTCCCTCACCGTTCACCACCCAACACCACCACTGACAGCAGTTGTCTCCCTCACCGTCCACCACCCAACACCACCACTGACAGCAATTGTCTCCCTCACCGTCCACCACCCAACACCACCACTGACAGCAGTTGTCTCCCTTACCGTCCACCACCCAACACCACCACTGACAGCAGTTGTCTCCCTCACCGTCCACCACCCAACACCACCGCTGACAGCAGTTGTCTCCCTCACCGTCCACCACCCAACACCACCACTGACAGCAGTTGTCTCCCTCACCGTCCACCACCCAACACCACCACTGACAGCAGTTGTCTCCCTCACCGTCCACCACGCAACACCACCACTGACAGCAGTTGTCTCCCTCACCGTCCACCACCCAACACCACCACTGACAGCAGTTGTCTCCCTCACCGTCCACCACCCAACACCACCACTGACAGCAGTTGTCTCCCTCACCGTCCACCACCCAACACCACCACTGACAGCAGTTGTCTCCCTCACCGTCCACCACCCAACACCACCACTGACAGCAGTTGTCTCCCTCACCGTCCACCACCCAACACCACCACTGACAGCAGTTGTCTCCCTCACCGTCCACCACCCAACACCACCACTGACAGCAGTTGTCTCCCTCACCGTCCACCACCCAAAACCACCACTGACAGCAGTTGTCTCCCTCACCGTCCACCACACAACACCACCACTGACAGCAGTTGTCTCCCTCACCGTCCACCACTGACAGCAGTTGTCTCCCTCACCGTCCACCACCCAACACCACCACTGACAGCAGTTGTCTCCCTCACCGTCCACCACCCAACACCACCACTGACAGCAGTTGTCTCCCTCACCGTCCACCACCCAAAACCACCACTGACAGCAGTTGTCTCCCTCACCGTCCACCACACAACACCACCACTGACAGCAGTTGTCTCCCTCACCGTCCACCACTGACAGCAGTTGTCTCCCTCACCGTCCACCACCCAACACCACCACTGACAGCAGTTGTCTCCCTCACCGTCCACCACCCAACACCACCACTGACAGCAGTTGTCTCCCTCACCGTCCACCACCCAACACCACCACTGACAGCAGTTGTCTCCCTCACCGTCCACCACCCAACACCACCACTGACAGCAGTTGTCTCCCTCACAGTCCACCCAACACCACCACTGACAGCAGTGGTCTCCCCCACCGTCCACCACCCAACACCACCGCTGACAGCAGTTGTCTCCCTCACCGTTCACCACCCAACACCACCACTGACAGCAGTTGTCTCCCTCACCGTCTACCACCCAACACCACCACTGACAGCAGTTGTCTCCCTCACCGTCCACCACCCAACACCACCACTGACAGCAGTTGTCTCCCTCACCGTCCACCACCCAACACCACCACTGACAGCAGTTGTCTCCCTCACCGTCCACCACCCAACACCACCGCTGACAGCAGTTGTCTCCCTCACCGTCCACCACCCAACACCACCACTGACAGCAGTTGTCTCCCTCACCGTCCACCACCCAACACCACCACTGACAGCAGTTGTCTCCCTCACCGTCCACCACGCAACACCACCACTGACAGCAGTTGTCTCCCTCACCGTCCACCTCCCAACACCACCACTGACAGCAGTTGTCTCCCTCACCGCCCACCAACCAACACCACCACTGACAGCAGTTGTCTCCCTCACCGTCCACCACCCAACACCACCACTGACAGCAGTTGTCTCCCTCACCGTCCACTACCCAACACCACCACTGACAGCAGTTGTCTCCCTCACCGCCCACCACCCAACACCACCGCTGACAGCAGTTGTCTCCCTCACCGTTCACCACCCAACACCACCACTGACAGCAGTTGTCTCCCTCACCGTCCACCACCCAACACCACCACTGACAGCAGTTGTCTCCCTCACCGTCCACCACCCAACACCACCACTGACAGCAGTTGTCTCCCTTACCGTCCACCACCCAACACCACCACTGACAGCAGTTGTCTCCCTCACCGTCCACCACCCAACACCACCGCTGACAGCAGTTGTCTCCCTCACCGTCCACCACTCAACACCACCACTGACAGCAGTTGTCTCCCTCACCGTCCACCACCCAACACCACCACTGACAGCAGTTGTCTCCCTCACCGTCCACCACGCAACACCACCACTGACAGCAGTTGTCTCCCTCACCGTCCACCACCCAACACCACCACTGACAGCAGTTGTCTCCCTCACCGTCCACCACCCAACACCCCTACTGACAGCAGTTGTCTCCCTCACCGTCCACCACACAACACCACGACTGACAGCAGTTGTCTCCCTCACCGTCCACCACCCAACACCACCACTGACAGCAGTTGTCTCCCTCACCGTCCACCACCCAACACCACCGCTGACGGCAGTTGTCTCCCTCACCGTCCACCACCCAACACCACCACTGACAGCAGTTGTCTCCCTCACCGTCCACCACCCAACACCACTGCTGACAGCAGTTGTCTCCCTCTCCGTCCACCACCCAACACCACCACTGACAGCAGTTGTCTCCCTCACCGTCCACCACCCAACACCACCACTGACAGCAGTTGTCTCCCTCACCGTCCACCACCCAACACCACCACTGACAGCAGTTGTCTCCCTCACCGTCCACCACCCAGCACCACCGCTGACAGCAGTTGTCTCCCTCACCGTCCACCACCCAACACCACCGCTGACAGCAGTTGTCTCCCTCACCGTCCACCACCCAGCACCACCGCTGACAGCAGTTGTCTCCCTCACCGTCCACCGCCCAACACCACCACTGACAGCAGTTGTCTCCCTCTCCGTCCACCGCCCAACACCACCACTGACAGCAGTTGTCTCCCTCTCCGTCCACCGCCCAACACCACCACTGTCAGCAGTTGTCTCCCTCACCGTCCACCACCCAACACCACCACTGACAGCAGTTGTCTCCCTCACCGTCCACCACCCAACACCACCACTGACAGCAGTTGTCTCCCTCACCGTCCACCACCCAACACCACCGCTGACAGCAGTTGTCTCCCTCACCGTCCACCACCCAACACCACCACTGACAGCAGTTGTCTCCCTCACCGTCCAACACCCAACACCGCCGCTGACAGCAGTTGTCTCGTTCACCGTCCACCACCCAACACCACCACTGACAGCAGTTTCCTCCCTCACCGTCCACCACCCAACACCACCACTGACAGCAGTTGTCTCCCTCTCCGTCCACCACCCAACACCACCACTGACAGCAGTTGTCTCCCTCACCGTCCACCACCCAACACCACCACTGACAGCAGTTGTCTCCCTCACCGTCCACCACCCAACACCACCACTGACAGCAGTTGTCTCCCTCACCGTCCACCACCCAACACCACCACTGACAGCAGTTGTCTCCCTCACCGTCCACCACCCAACACCACCGCTGACAGCAGTTGTCTCCCTCACCGTCCACCACGCAACACCACCGCTGACAGCAGTTGTCTCCCTCACCGTCCACCACCCAACACCACCGCTGACAGCAGTTGTCTCCCTCACCATTCACCACCCAACACCACCGCTGACAGCAGTTGTCTCCCTCACCGTCCACCACCAAACACCACCGCTGACAGCAGTTGTCTCCCTCACCGTCCACCACCCAACACCACCACTGACAGCAGTTGTCTCCCTCACCGTTCACCACCCAACACCACCGCTGACAGCAGTTGTCTCCCTCACCGTCCACCACCCAACACCACCACTGACAGCAGTTGTCTCCCTCACCGTCCACCACCCAACACCACCACTGACAGCATTTGTCTCCCTCACCGTCCACCACCCAACACCACCGCTGACAGCAGTTGTCTCCCTCACCGTCCACCACCCAACACCACCACTGACAGCAGTTGTCTCCCTCACCGTCCACCACCCAACACCACCGCTGACAGCAGTTGTCTCCCTCACCGTGCACCACCCAACACCACCGCTGACAGCAGTTGTCTCCCTCACCGTCCACCACCCAACACCACCACTGACAGCAGTTGTCTCCCTCACCGTTCACCACCCAACACCACCGCTGACAGCAGTTGTCTCCCTCACCGTCCACCACCCAGCACCACCACTGACAGCAGTTGTCTCCCTCACCGTCCACCACCCAACACCACCGCTGACAGCAGTTGTCTCCCTCACCGTCCACCACCCAACACCACCACTGACAGCAGTTGTCTCCCTCACCGTCCACCACCCAACACCACCGGTGACAGCAGTTGTCTCCCTCACCGTCCACCACCCAACACCACCACTGACAGCAGTTGTCTCCCTCACCGTCCACCACCCAACACCACCGCTGACAGCAGTTGTCTCCCTCACCGTCCACCACCCAACACCACCGCTGACAGCAGTTGTCTCCCTCACCATCCACCACCCAACACCACCACTGACAGCAGTTGTCTCCCTCACCGTCCACCACCCAACACCACCGCTGACAGCAGTTGTCTCCCTCACCGTCCACCACCCAACACCACCGCTGACAGCAGTTGTCTCCCTCACCGTCCACCACCCAACACCACCACTGACAGCAGTTGTCTCCCTCACCGTCCACCACCCAACACCACCACTGACAGCAGTTGTCTCCCTCACCGTCCACCACCCAACACCACCACTGACAGCAGTTGTCTCCCTCACCGTCCACCACCCAACACCACCGCTGACAGCAGTTGTCTCCCTCACCGTCCACCACCCAACACCACCGCTGACAGCAGTTGTCTCCCTCACCGTCCACCACCCAACACCACCGCTGACAGCAGTTGTCTCCCTCACCGTCCACCACCCAACACCACCACTGACAGCAGTTGTCTCCCTCACCGTCCACCACCCAACACCACCGCTGACAGCAGTTGTCTCCCTCACCGTCCACCACCCAACACCACCGCTGACAGCAGTTGTCTCCCTCACCGTCCACCACCCAACACCACCGCTGACAGCAGTTGTCTCCCTCACCGTCCACCACCCAACACCACCGCTGACAGCAGTTGTCTCCCTCACCGTCCACCACCCAGCACCACCGCTGACAGCAGTTGTCTCCCTCACCGTCCACCACCCAACACCACCACTGACAGCAGTTGTCTCCCTCACCGTCCACCACCCAGCACCACCACTGACAGCAGTTGTCTCCCTCACCGTCCACCACCCAGCACCACCGCTGACAGCAGTTGTCTCCCTCACCGTCCACCACCCAACACCACCGCTGACAGCAGTTGTCTCCCTCACCGTCCACCACCCAGCACCACCACTGACAGCAGTTGTCTCCCTCACCGTCCACCACCCAGCACCACCACTGACAGCAGTTGTCTCCCTCACCGTCCACCACCCAGCACCACTGCTTCCAGACTTCAGTGATAAATTTCTGTTTAGAGACGTTTTTCTTTGCATTTACAGACGTTTGCGTGTGTGAGACATTTTCAGACCTTTGCGTGTGTGAGACATTTACAGACGTTTGCGTGTGTGAGACATTTACAGACGTTTGCGTGTGTGAGACATTTACAGACGTTTGCGTGTGTGAGACATTTACAGACGTTTGCGTGTGTGAGACATTTACAGACGTTTGCGTGTGTGAGACATTTACAGACGTTTGCGTGTGTGAGACATTTACAGACGTTTGCGTGTGTGAGACATTTACAGACGTTTGCGTGTGTGAGACATTTACAGTGAATTTCTTGTGTGCTCTAAACCTTGTGTTCTCAGTGCAGACTCCGTGTTTTCTTAGACTCATTATTTTATATTATTCTCACAGTGTTATCATTGTTTTATATTATTCTCACAGTGTTATCATTGTTTTATATTATTCTCACAGTGTTATCATTGTTTTATATTATTCTCACAGTGTTATCATAGTTTTATATTATTCTCTCAGTGTTATCATTGTTTTATATTATTCTCACAGTGTTATCATTGTTTTATATTATTCTCCCAGTGTTATCATTGTTTTATATTATTCTCCCAGTATTATCATTGTTTTATATTATTCTCCCAGTGTTATCATTGTTTTATATTATTCTCTCAGTGTTATCATTGTTTTATATTATTCTCACAGTGTTATCATTGTTTTATATTATTCTCCCAGTGTTATCATTGTTTTATATTATTCTCTCAGTGTTATCATTGTTTTATATTATTCTCCCAGTGTTATCATTGTTTTATATTATTCTGCCAGTGTTATCATTGTTTTATATTATTCTCCCAGTGTTATCATTGTTTTATATTATTCTCCCAGTGTTATCATTGTTTTATATTATTCTCACAGTGTTATCATTGTTTTATATTATTCTCTCAGTGTTATCATTCATCTCTCGTGTTTCGTTTTTATATTTAAGTCTGTTCTTTTGTGTTCACTCTCTACCTGTAGTAAGTACCTTGTGTTCTTTCAGAATTGTATTCTCCAGCATTGTATTCCCCAGCATTGTATTCCCCAGCATTGTATTACCCAGCATTGTATTCTCCAGCATTGTATTCTCCAGCATTGTATTCCCCAGCATTGTATTCTCCAGCATTGTATTCTCCAGCATTGTATTCTCCAGCATTGTATTCTCCAGCATTGTATTCTCCAGCATTGTATTCCCCAGCATTGTATTCTCCAGCATTGTATTCTCCAGCATTGTATTCTCCAGCATTGTATTCTCCAGCATTGTATTCTCCAGCATTGTATTCCCCAGCATTGTATTCTCCAGCATTGTATTCCCCAGCATTGTATTCTCCAGCATTGTATTCTCCAGCATTGTATTCTCCAGTATTGTATTCCCCAGCATTGTATTCTCCAGCATTGTATTCTCCAGCATTGTATTCTCCAGCATTGTATTCTCCAGCATTGTATTCTCCAGCATTGTATTCTCCAGCATTGTATTCTCCAGCATTGTATTCTCCAGTATTGTATTCTGCAGCATTGTATTCTCCAGCATTGTATTCCCCAGCATTGTATTCTCCAGCATTGTATTCTCCAGCATTGTATTCCCCAGCATTGTATTCTCCAGCATTGTATTCCCCAGCATTGTATTCTCCAGCATTGTATTCCCCAGCATTGTATTCTCCAGCATTGTATTCCCCAGCATTGTATTCTCCAGCATTGTATTCCCCAGCATTGTATTCTCCAGCATTGTATTCTCCAGCATTGTATTCCCCAGCATTGTATTCTCCAGCATTGTATTCCCCAGCATTGTATTCTCCTGCATTGTATTCTCCAGCATAGTATGCGGCAGCATTGTATTCTCCGGCATTGTATTCTCCAGCATTGTATTCCCCAGCATTGTATTCTCCAGCATTGTATTCTCCAGCATTGTATTCTGCAGCATTGTATTCTCCAGCATTGTATTCTCCAGCATTGTATTCCCCAGCATTGTATTCTCCAGCATTGTATTCTCCAGCATTGTATTCTGCAGCATTGTATTCTCCAGCATTGTATTCCCCAGCATTGTATTCTCCAGCATTGTATTCTCCAGCATTGTATTCTCCAGCATTGTATTCTCCAGCATTGTATTCTCCTGCATTGTATTCTCCAGCATTGTATTCCCCAGCATTGTATTCCCCAGCATTGTATTCTCCAGCATTGTATTCCCCAGCATTGTATTCTCTAGTATTTGTCACTATTGTAGTTCATGCAGTACTATTCACCCGAGTATTC
The DNA here is from genome assembly GCF_038502225.1 of Cherax quadricarinatus. Lineage (NCBI taxonomy): Eukaryota > Metazoa > Arthropoda > Malacostraca > Decapoda > Parastacidae > Cherax > Cherax quadricarinatus. The sequence goes on from NW_027195073.1 coordinate 286,761, forward strand.
TAAATTACCCATTTATTTCAGATAATAATTAGTGTAAGCCTGAGTGGGTAGATGGGATGCCACCCATCACCACCTTCATTCCTTGACATAAATCTATACTCAGTATCTGCCTACTTCTCTAGGTTAGGTTAGGTAAGGTTCGTCAGGAAACAGGACAAATATTTCCTGACGCGGGTCTTAGTCAGATGATGACCCGCCTTTGGAGCTTTTGGTCCACTTCTCTTTTCGCTTCTTGACTTGCCTGATTTGCATGGCATACCACTATTGAACATTTATCTGATAAAAAATAACAGCCACGACCAATTCTATTAATCACTCACAAATATGTATTAATTTTTATCATTCATTATTGAACTGGTGTGAAAATATTGTGGGACTCACCCGTTTAGCAGCCATGGAAACCCAGTCTGCTGATCCTACCACCAGAACAGCCATAGAGTGTCGTGGAAGAGGCTCCCGCCCGTATAAGAAACTCCAGTCAATTTTTGACCAGAAAGATATACATCCAAGTTTGTTGGAAGAGGTTTTATCAGTAGGAGGAGTAACAAACACGTTCGTAGCTACCCTTTGTACCAGTGAGTGTGGATCCAGGTGCACCTCGGTAGTCACGCCAAGTGACCACACACTTCCCACAACTTCGTAAGTGTCTGTAAATATGAGGAAATTCAAATAGTAATAATTTAATAGCAATATTTGCTTTTAATAGCGTGATAAATGCATTCCAAGTGATGTTTTCCTGTATTGCTATTGGTGAGCAATATATATATATATATATATATATATATATATATATATATATATATATATATATATATATATATATATATATATAGGAGTATATATATATATATATATATATGCAATAAGATCACAGTAAACAGGTGATTTCAGAATATGCAAAACAACCACTCTGAAAGAATAGAGAAATTCCAAGCGCTTTCGTGACTACTCACATTATCAAGGAACTATGAAAGTAAAGCATCCAAGGAAGCTATATAAGGGGTCTGGTCGGCACCTCACTATCAGATCCCACAACGGTTTAAACACGTGACGCGCGGCGAGCCAACTTGGAAAGGTCCTTGGCACAACTCACCCCACAAACTATTCTACCCAAGAAATAAGAAATTTTAAAGATTATTTGTCCAGTGTATTATTAAATTCTTCCCAAATTCTATTAATTATAAATGGATCTAATTTATATAAACCAAAGGAAATATTCATATTATTGTCAAAACTGCTTTTTATGAAACAAGATTCAATTATATTCCTGTCGACCATGGACTTGCTTGATACTACTTTCTCAACTTTTTGAAAATCAATTGGATGGTTAAAATCTCTTACATGAATAAATAGAGCATTGGAATCTTGTCCAGTTCTAATGCTATATTTATGTTGTTTTAATCTTAGTTCGAGATTTTTACCAGTTTGACCGTAATAAACTTTATCGCAAATTTTACAAGGAATCTTATAGACACATCCATCAGCATTTTGGGGGGAATTCTTTATCAAAAGTTTTTTTACTGTATCGAGATTTTTGAATACAACTTTAATATTAAAAGTCTTAAGAAGAGAAGGCATATCAACCAAGTTTTCATGGTAAGGGAGAACCAACATATTTTTATTTGAATAAGGCTGGTTGTCCCTTTTTGGATTGTAAAAAGTATTTCTGGCAACTTTAAAAGATTTATCAATTACATTTCTTGGGTATTTTAAATCATTACCTATTTCATAAATTTTGGATATTTCCTCATCTATGAACTCAGGACTACAAATTCGTAAAGCTCTCAGAAACATTGATGAAAAAAAACAGACAGTTTGACTCTATCTTGATGCGAGGAATAATAGTGGACATAGGAACAGTTATTAGTAGGTTTTCTGTAAATTTTATCATAGTTCCTTGATAATGTGAGTAGTCACGAAAGCGCTTGGAATTTCTCTATTCTTTCAGAGTGGTTGTTTTGCATATATATATATATATATATATATATATATATATATATATATATATATATATATATATATATATATATATATATATATATATATATATATATAAAGTAGTACTGGTTTCTACAGAGCGGTCCCTCCTCTCAGCGGTCTCTTCTACAGAGCGGTCCCTCCTCTGAGCAGTCTCCTTTTCACACCTATGTGCTAATGACCTTGACCCCGCCCACGACCCCCGCCCACGACCCCCCGCCCACAACCCCCGCCCACGACCCCGCCAACGACCCCCGCCCACGCCCCCGCCCCCGCCCCCCACCCGTGCCCCCGCGGCCCCACCTGCGCCCCCCACCCGCGCCCCCTGCCCGTCGCGCCGACCCACCGCCCTCGCCGCGCCCTCGCGCCCCGCCCGCGCCCCTCGCGCCCCGCCTTCTGCTACGCCTTCTGCAACGTCGGCCGGATCGCCGCCGCGCCCCGAATTTTTTTCCGATTTTTTTCAATTTTTTTTTGAATTTCATTTTCTTATGATCTCCATCTCCTTGGATCAAGTTTTTGAGTTTCCCCCCTCCCACTTTCACCCTCACCCCAAAGTTTTTCGAATTTTTTTTTCTTATGAACTCCTCGGATCAAATTTTCTCGATAATACAAAGACTCCAATTCCTCGGATCGAGGTTTTCTCCTCCAATTCCTCGGATCAAGCTTTTGGATTCCCCCCTCTGGGGGTAAGCATTCAAATGAACTCCTCCTATGAGGCATGGTACTTTCTCTTACTACAGGTCTAAACAAGTGTGACGTCAGTATTCGTCTCGTTAAGTTAAATGAACTAAAAAGTGTGTTTACTCGGCGGTCAGTGACGTCACGTGATGACCTCACACATACAAGCTGAATCTTGTCGACTTCCCCCTATGTCAGTGACGTCACGTGATGACCCCGCACACAGGCTGAATCTTGTCGACTTCCCCCTATGTCAGTGACGTCACGTGATGACCCCGCACACAGGCTGAATCTTGTCGACTTCCCCCCTACACATTTCATATACAACATAGGGAAAACATTTTCACTCTTAACCCAGGATAATCCAAATAATTTCACATTTTTTTCGTTAATACCCACAACAATCCACAATTTCTTTACAAAATACAACACAAGTCTAGAGATTTTTTTCTCGTTTTAACTATTTCATCTCAGGTCACTCCCCACGAAGTAACCTTCTCTCTCCTTCTCCCCGTCCTCCCAAACCCTCACACTCCCACCAACACCTCACAATTTTCACTCATAACCTACAATTTTTCTCGTTTTAACTATTTCATCAGAAAAAGTCACCACAACACTTATAACCACTTTTCGATAAATTCACTAGCCACAATGTTACATATTACGAAGTTAATACGCACACACACCTCACTTTGAACACCTTCAAAAACACTCTCATAAATCATTTGAATACTCACAAAAAATACCTTTGAACATTTCCAAACAACACTGAAACACTTCCAAAATATCATTTTGAATACTCCCAAATAAGATTTGACATCTCTAATTTATCTGCACTTACACATTTCATTAAATTACAACTCATCCCCCCAAACTCCTCCCTCAGTCTCCAGACTTTACAACATTATCACAAAAACTAACTCAAACACTTTACTTTGAACATCACCAAAAAACACCGTCAATTGCCTTTAAATACTCCAAAAACATCATTCGAACATCCCCAAAATCACCTCTGAATACTCTCAGAACACCTTCATAAGTACTCTTGCACATCATTTGAACACCTTCAAAAACACCTTTGAACATTTCCAAACAACACTGAAACACTTCCAAAACACAATTTGAGTACTCCCAAATACACCACTGAATACTACTAAAACACCACTGAATACACTCAAAACACCACCAAAATCACCATAAACTAAGATCAACACCCACATCCCACAACCCTCATCACCCACATCACCCACACCCCACAATATTTTTCTCGTTTTAACTAATTTCATCAGAAAGTCACAACAACAACCCACAACTTATAACCACTTTTCAGAATCTCTAGTTCGACAAACAACACCCACAACCCACAACACCCCACAACCCACAATTTTTTTCTCGTTTTAACTAATTTTCATCAGAAAAAGTCACAAAAACACCCCACTTATATCATCTTTTTTTTTTTTTTTTTGGTATCTCTAGTTCGACTACATTACCCACAACCCTCATCAATTACCAATTTATTCACATTTTTTTCCCCTTCTTTTTACTGAATCTTAAATGTAATACACATTCCTCTTTACATTACTAAAATTCTAATAAAATCCTCTTCATACCCATCTCCTTGTATCCACATAAATTAATATTATACTCACAACAACTAATCTCACTACCCAACTATTGCGACATGTTTCAACACCCTCCATTCTTTTCCAATATATCATAACTTTTCAATTCTATAATTTTTTTTAAAATATTCACACATTACCTTTATTTTCAGTAAAATCTCCCCATATTTCATTAAATTTCTAATACAACCCTCCCCATACCCCTCTCCATCTCACCCACATTTCTTTACATCCACTCACCCATCTCCCAACACACCTCTTCTGAACACACACAAAAATCACATTTCACATCCACAAATGCATCTCATCACCCATCTCAAATCCACTAAAATCACCGTAACCAAGATATTCACAAAAACTCTATGACCACCTAACACACACACACACACACACACACACCTAACCTAACCTACTTGTCTAACACATAACCCTGGCTAACCTAGCCTGGCCCCTTCTGCTGTTTCTTTAACCCAGCACAACACAACTTCTTCTTTAACCCTAACACAACGCCCTGCCTGGCCTGGCCAGCCTGGCACATTCATTCTTACTACTTCTTTTGTAACTTGCTCCTAACTACTTCTCAACCCTACTTTAACCTAACTTATCCTAACTAACCTTTAACTTAACCTAACCTAACATAACCTAACCTTACCTAACCTAACCTAACTATCATAACACAACCTAACTATTTTCACTCAAATGCACTAAAATCACTGTAACAAATATTCACACAAACTCTATAACACCTATAACACACACACACACACACACACACACACACACACACACACACACACACACACACCTCTTTGCTTTGAACACCTTCAAAACACTCTCATATCATTTGAGTTACCTTTTTCTCAATATCTCTCATCCCTAACCTTTGTGTCATCACTACCAAAATTAACCCCAAGATTACTTCAGGGCACTCTCATAAATCATTTGGGTACTCACATAGCCTTTTGAACCTTCCAAGAGCAACACTGATACTTCAAATATCATTTTGAATCTCCCAAAATGGTTATCATCCCTAAATTTATCTACACTTACATTTCAAATATGAAATTACAACATCACCATACACCCTCCTCAGTCTCAGACTTTACAACATTATCACAAAAAACTAGCTCAGCCACTTTGTGTTTTGACATTATCACTTTATTGTGACAACTCTAGACATACAGTATACTAATACCTATCATTGTTACTAAGCTTTTATGTTACTCCAGATACTCTAGACATAGTTTACTCAATCCACATCAGTCATAAATAGTTGTCACATATCTTGCAGTCATCAGTGCTATAACAGACTCCTCAGGCTTTGCATAATGTGACACAGACTATGCAACACCAATATAATGCTAACTAGCTAAAAAATGTTGTCTTATTTTTATACATAATCAGAGTGTACCATTTACAATGTTAGACCACTACTCAAAATTATTAATATCACAGACATATTTTGATATTACAAAATCACTCTTGTATATCAAGCATTCACCTCACTACCTTGTACACGATGTCCTCCTGGACCGACAGGCTCACCTCCAGTGACGTCACCTCCCCATTGTGTTATTTGGTGGTTTCTAACCTCACTATTACCTTGTTTCCAACCTGTTGTACCTACATTATCTAAAGAACACACTATATCCAGACGATTGCAGATTTTGCAGCCCCACCACAAGATCCCCCAGAAAACACACATTTTTATAATTATTCACAAAAATCACGATCCACATTTCCATATCCATTATTTACAATCATCTATGTTATCATCACCAAGATCACAAAAATCTAAGATCATGCATCCAAACTACTGTGATCACTGACTTATTTTTAAACATTCTTTAAATCCGGGCCCACACAAAAACCACCTACAACACTTCTAACATCTATAACATAACATAAACTTATATATATATATATATATATATATATATATATATATATATATATATATATATATATATATATATATGTTATTTAGATGACTCTTATAAGCTGTAACATCTCAACTCTCCTTCAGTAGGCACTGAAGTTCCCACTTCCATGACTGAATCACGGCTAATTATTTTATTAATATCTTCTTAAATGGTACCATTCTCACCCTCCAAAGGCATGTTGCACTCCAACAGCGTGCAAAATGCCTTTCGAGGGTGCCTCAACTAACTCCTATATAACACACTCACACAAATCTATTGAATATCCCAGCCCCTTGCACTCAAAATAGGTAAAAATGCTCCATGATGTATTTCAGCTTACCGAAGTCAGCTGGTGCAATCACCACAATGTTCCTGAAGTCTTGTAACAAGGTAATTTCAGTAATAAGATGCCACATTACAGAGTTTCTCAGTAATTCAGGTGTCGCCATCATTCTTCCTCTCAGAACAGTTGGATACCTAGACGTCTGAGTTTCTCCGCACTTACACAACACAACTTATGGAAAAACAAACACTGGATTATACGTTACATTAACAAATTGGTGCAAATTTAGCTTAATTGTCAAACAGGCAAATTTTCTGCTAAAATAAATTCAGCTTTCAAAATTGCTTTAAGAGAAACTGTTTTATAAGTTAAATGTATAAAGACAGCTGTTATTTTTTTTTATTATCACACTGGCCGATTCCCACCAAGGCAGGGTGGCCACCAAGGCAGGGTGGCCACCAAGGCAGGGTGGCCACCAAGGCAGGGTGGCCACCAAGGCAGGGTGGCCACCAAGGCAGGGTGGCCACCAAGGCAGGGTGGCCACCAAGGCAGGGTGGCCACCAAGGCAAGGTGGCCACCAAGGCAGGGTGGCCCGAAAAAGGAAAACTTTCACCATCATTCACTCCATCACTGTCTTGCCAGAAGGGTGCTTTACACTACAGTTTTTAAACTGCAACATTAACACCCCTCCTTCAAAGTGCAGGCACTGTACTTCCCATCTCCAGGACTCAAGTCCGGCCTGCCGGTTTCCCTGAACCCCTTCATAAATGTTACTTTGCTCACACTCCAACAGCACGTCAAGTATTAAAAACCATTTGTCTCCATTCACTCCTATCAAACACGCTCACGCATGCCTGCTGGAAGTCCAAGCCCCTCGCACACAAAACTTCCTTTACCCCCTCGCTCCAACCTTTCCTAGGCGGACCCCTACCCCGCCTTCCTTCCACTACAGACTGATACACTCTTGAAGTCACTCTGTTTCGCTCCATTCTCTCCACATGTCCGAACCACCTCAACAACCCTTCCTCAGCCCTGTGGACAACAGTTTTGGTAATCCCGCACCTCCTCCTAACTTCCAAACTACGAATTCTCTGCATTATATTCACACCACACATTGCCCTCAGACATGACATCTCCACTGCCTCCAGCCTTCTCCTCGCTGCAACATTCATCACCCATGCTTCACACCCATATAAGAGCGTTGGTAAAACTATACTCTCATACATTCCCCTCTTTGCCTCCAAGGACAAAGTTCTTTGTCTCCACAGACTCCTAAGTGCACCACTCACCCTTTTCCCCTCATCAATTCTATGATTCACCTCATCTTTCATAGACCCATCCGCTGACACGTCCACTCCCAAATATCTGAATACATTCACCTCCTCCATACTCTCTCCCTCCAATCTGATATCCAATCTTTCATCACCTAATCTTTTTGTTATCCTCATAACCTTACTCCTTTCTGTATTCACTTTTAATTTTCTTCTTTTGCACACCCTACCAAATTCATCCACCAATCTCTGCAACTTCTCTTCAGAATCTCCCAAGAGCACAGTGTCATCAGCAAAGAGCAGCTGTGACAACTCCCACTTTATGTGTGGTTCTTTATCTTTTAACTCCACGCCTCTTGCCAAGACCCTCGCATTTACTTCTCTTACAACCCCATCTATAAATATATTAAACAACCACGGTGACATCACACATCCTTGTCTAAGGCCTACTTTTACTGGGAAATAATCTCCCTCTTTCCTACATACTCTAACTTGAGCCTCACTATCCTCGTAAAAACTCTTCACTGCTTTCAGTAACCTACCTCTTACACCATACACTTGCAACATCTGCCACATTGCCCCCCTATCCACCCTGTCATACGCCTTTTCCAAATCCATAAATGCCACAAAGACCTCTTTAGCCTTATCTAAATACTGTTCGCTTATATGTTTCACTTATATGTTGTTATTTATTGCAAATTCCTTAGCATTGATGTTAAGTTTCTAGCTTTTAACATCTACATTCACTAGAAGAATCCTGACAGACAAAACTTGACAACAATAAACATGTTATGCTTTAAAGTTATTGTTAGTTTAATATGTTTATTATGCACCCCATACCCATCCTGTGGGCGGTAGTCAAAAGATTACAGAGGTACATAATTGGTCCAGGGACTGGACTCCAAAGTTTTGATAGCTGAGCAAGTTACAGAGGTAATGAACTCACAATTTACAAAGGTAATGAACTCACAATTTACAAAGGTAATGAACTCACAATTTACAAAGGTAATGAACTCCAGGTAAGTCTGGTCACAATCATGACAAGTTACAAAGGTATTTACAGATTACAGAGGTACGTAATGGGTCCAGGGACTGGGCCCCCAAAGTTTTGATAGCCGAACTAGGTACAAAGGTAATGAGCTCACAAGTTACAAAGGTAATGAATTCTGTAGAATGGTTACTTACGTTTATACTTTGGCTACAATCATGAACAAATTATAGATTAATGAGCAATTCACACTTCCACACCCGGTCACAACTGTAATGAGTTATTGGTGCAAATATTGATTGTTGAGTCACACACACCACACACACACACACACACACACACACACACACACACACACACACACACACACACACACACACACATGCTTTAAACACGTATGTTTTATGGCAACTCAAAGTTTATTAACTTTGTATATAAATTAAACCGACAATACACAAATAACCTGCACATAAAAGAGAGAAGCTTACGACGACGTTTCGGTCCGACTTGGACCATTGACAAAGTCACACTAACCAGAAGTGGAGCAGGACGGCTATATATAAGCAGGAAGAGGTGGTGGTACTAGTAGTAGCAGTAGTAGTACAAGAATGGTATATAATACCGACAAGATGAAATTAAGACACATGTGCAACACCCGGGCATCCCTATCGTAGACGTTTCGCCATCCAGCCAGCCACTGGATGGCGAAACGTCCACTCCCTTTCTTGGTACTTTTTCTCCTGCCTACCTCCGTCACTCTCAAGACTTCATTGAACGGGTTCGCTCTCTCCCAACCTGTAAGATGCTTAGTCTTGACGTTGAGTCCCTCTTCACCAATGTCCCTCTTGATGATGTCCTTGATTTCCTTAGGGAGAAGGCCCATGAAGGGTTTCTTCATCTCCCTATCCCCACTGATGTCTTTCTTGATCTGATCCGCCTCTGTGTGGACTCTAACTCCTTTTCCTTCCAAGGGAAATATTATTCTCAAACCTTCGGTGTCGCTATGGGCTCTCCTCTCTCTCCTCTCCTTGCTAATCTTTACATGGAATACTTCGAGACTGTTCTTCTTCCTACCCTCGATGTGCAACCTTCACTCTGGCTCCGCTATGTGGATGACATCTTTGCTGTGTGGCCTCATGACTCCAGTCTCTTCCAACCTTTTCTTGAAGCTCTTAATAATCTTGCTCCTTCCATTAAGTATAAAGCTGAATGGGAATCTAATTCCTTGCTTCCTTTCCTTGATGTCCATGTCCACCGCTCAGATACACGTTTTTCCTTTTCCGTTTACCGTAAACCTATGCAAAGTGGCATGTACATTCACTACTTTTCCTATCTTGCTTCCCCTGTCAAGAAAAGTGTTTTTATCTCCCTCTTTCTCCGTGCCCTCCGCATCTGTGATCCTCAGTTCCTTCCAGCAGAAATTTCCACTCTTCATAATTCGTTTTCCCGTCTTGGCTACCCTTCCCATTTCATAGACTCTGCCCTCTCACGTGCTAAACGCAATTTCTTCTCTCTCAAACTCTCTACTCCTGGGAACTCTTCTATCCTCTGCCTTCCCTACATTTCTGGTCTTTCTAATCTCAACAATTCTCTCCGTCCCTTAAACATCAAGCTTACCTTCCGCCAGACTAACACTCTTCGCACTAATCTCGTTCATACCTCTCCTCCCTCTACAGATGTTCCTGGTGTCTACTCTATTTCTTGCTCCTCCTGTCCTCTTCAATACTTCGGAGAAACTGGTCGATCTCTTTCTGACAGACTTAGGGAGCACAAAAATAGTGTTAGGCTTGCCGACACTAACAATGCTCTTTTCTGTCACGTCAGAGATCATAGCCATCCTATTGACTGGTCTTCTGCTAAAACTGTCTTCCCTACTTCCAACTCGAACAGTCGCCGTCTAGTTGGAATTCTCTCTAATACACAACTTTCCTTGTATGAACCTTAGCCCTGGCTTCGTCTCTGTAGATGCCTCCCTCTCCCACTACATTGTAAAATGCTCCAAACTTCAGAACACCCGTGACTTAACCTGACTCCTCATTTTTCTTTTTCTTTTTCTTCTTCTCCCTCTTCCCCTTTCCTCTTTCCTTCTCTCCTCTGGGTTGTCTTTCTCTCTTCTGTCTCGTGTTTCTGTTCCTTCTTCATTTATTTCCCACTTCCCCTTTCACGCACCTCTGTGCGCTTGCTCTCCCTCAGTGGGCACCTAGCTCTCTTGCAGTGCTCCCCTTCCTTTGTATTTGACTGGCTCGTTCTCCTTATTTCCCACTTCTACCACTACCACTACTACTACCTCTTCGACTACTACTACTACTTCTACTACTACTGATGAAATTAAGATACATGTGCGGCGTCTGGTTGTCTTTGTTGTGGACGTTTCGCCATCCAGTGGCTGGCTAGATGGCGAAACGTCTACGATAGGGATGCCCGGGTGTTGCGCATGTGTCTTAATTTCATTTTGTCGGTATTATATACCATTCTTGTACTACTACTACTACTACCACCACCTCTTCCTGCCTATATATAGCTGTCCTGCTCCACTTTTGGTTAGTGTGACTTTGTCAATGGTCCAAGTTGGACCAAAACGTCGTCGTAAGCTTCTCTCTTTTATGTGCGGGTTGTTTGTGTATCGTTCCAGTCACGGTGTTGTGCCTTCTTTTGTTATTTAAACCTACAAGTTAAAGGAGAAAATTGTGCAATATTTTAGAGACTTTATTGAGGATACCTCTCGCCAGCCAGTGGTTTCTTCAGTCCAATACAAAGAATAACAGTGGAAGATGAGGAGGAGTTTAAGATAATCAGTCCCTCAGATTTCCAGATGTTGCACAAGTGCTGTGAAAAAAACTGACTAAAGGGAGGTCCTATTTAAATCATTCACTTCTCACCTACGTATTTATCTAATTATTTTAAAGGTACCCAATGAATTATATTATATTATATTTTTATATTATATCTAACATACATAAACTATACTCTGATTCTATCTTCATCACATAAGTCAACAGTTACGTTACCGGTGAATCGGTCATCTTGTCACAGGAGTCACATCAGTAAAACTTAAATAATGTATCACCAACACTACCTCCTTGAACCTTCTGGTCTCAAGACCGAAATATATGCACATAAATTATATAAATTTATTAATGTCCATTTATTTATATTTCATCCCTTGAATAACATTGTGTAGTTTCATATATACTGACTCTCCATATACATTGAGGTGGAGAACCTAGAGAGTCATCCCTAACCTGCTGCCTTGAAGGAGCGAGGAGAGTCATCCCTAACCTGCTGCCTTGAAGGAGCGAGGAGAGTCATCCCTAACCTGCTGCCTTGAAGGAGCCAGGAGAGTCATTCCTAACCTGCTGCCTTGAAGGAGCGAGGAGAGTCATCCCTAACCTGCTGCCTTGAAGGAGCGAGGAGAGTCATCCCTAACCTGCTGCCTTGAAGGAGCGAGGAGAGTCATCCCTAACCTGCTGCCTTGAAGGAGCGAGGAGAGTCATCCCTAACCTGCTGCCTTGAAGGAGCGAGGAGAGTCATCCCTAACCTGCTGCCTTGAAGGAGCGAGGAGAGTCATCCCTAACCTGCTGCCTTGAAGGAGCGAGGAGAGTCATCCCTAACCTGCTGCCTTGAAGGAGCGAGGAGAGTCATCCCTAACCTGCTGCCTTGAAGGAGCGAGGAGAGTCATCCCTAACCTGCTTCCTTGAAGGAGCGAGGAGAGTCATCCCTAACCTGCTGCCTTGAAGGAGCGAGGAGAGTCATCCCTAACCTGCTGCCTTGAAGGAGCGAGGAGAGTCATCCCTAACCTGCGGCCTTGAAGGAGCGAAGAGAGTCATCCCTAACCTGCGGCCTTGAAGGAGCGAGGAGAGTCATCCCTAACCTGCTGCCTTGAAGGAGCGAGGAGAGTCATCCCTAACCTGCGGCCTTGAAGGAGCGAGGAGAGTCATCCCTGACCTGCTGCCTTGAAGGAGCGAGGAGAGTCATCCCTAACCTGCTGCCTTGAAGGAGCGAGGAGAGTCATCCCTAACCTGCTGCCTTGAAGGAGCGAGGAGAGTCATCCCTAACCTGCTGCCTTGAAGGAGCGAGGAGAGTCATCCCTAACCTGCTGCCTTGAAGGAGCGAGGAGAGTCATCCCTAACCTGCTGCCTTGAAGGAGCGAGGAGAGTCATCCCTAACCTGCTGCCTTGAAGGAGCGAGGAGAGTCATCCCTAACCTGCTGCCTTGAAGGAGCGAGGAGAGTCATCCCTAACCTGCTGCCTTGAAGGAGCGAGGAGAGTCATCCCTAACCTGCTGCCTTGAAGGAGCGAGGAGAGTCATCCCTAACCTGCTGCCTTGAAGGAGCGAGGAGAGTCATCCCTAACCTGCTGCCTTGAAGGAGCGAGGAGAGTCATCCCTAACCTGCTGCCTTGAAGGAGCGAGGAGAGTCATCCCTAACCTGCTGCCTTGAAGGAGCGAGGAGAGTCATCCCTAACCTGCTGCCTTGAAGGAGCGAGGAGAGTCATCCCTAACCTGCTGCCTTGAAGGAGCGAGGAGAGTCATCCCTAACCTGCTGCCTTGAAGGAGCGAGGAGAGTCATCCCTAACCTGCTGCCTTGAAGGAGCGAGGAGAGTCATCCCTAACCTGCTGCCTTGAAGGAGCGAGGAGAGTCATCCCTAACCTGCTGCCTTGAAGGAGCGAGGAGAGTCATCCCTAACCTGCTGCCTTGAAGGAGCGAGGAGAGTCATCCCTAACCTGCGGCCTTGAAGGAGCGAAGAGAGTCATCCCTAACCTGCGGCCTTGAAGGAGCGAGGAGAGTCATCCCTGACCTGCTGCCTTGAAGGAGCGAGGAGAGTCATCCCTAACCTGCGGCCTTGAAGGAGCGAGGAGAGTCATCCCTGACCTGCTGCCTTGAAGGAGCGAGGAGAGTCATCCCTAACCTGCTGCCTTGAAGGAGCGAGGAGAGTCATCCCTGACCTGCTGCCTTGAAGGAGCGAGGAGAGTCATCCCTAACCTGCTGCCTTGAAGGAGCGAGGAGAGTCATCCCTAACCTGCTGCGTTGAAGGAGCGAGGAGAGTCATCCCTAACCTGCTGCCTTGAAGGAGCGAGGAGAGTCATCCCTAACCTGCTGCCTTGAAGGAGCGAGGAGAGTCATCCCTAACCTGCGGCCTTGAAGGAGCGAGGAGAGTCATCCCTAACCTGCTGCCTTGAAGGAGCGAGGAGAGTCATCCCTAACCTGCTGCCTTGAAGGAGCGAGGAGAGTCATCCCTAACCTGCGGCCTTGAAGGAGCGAGGAGAGTCATCCCTAGCCTGCTGCCTTGAAGGAGCGAGGAGAGTCATCCCTAACCTGCTGCCTTGAAGGAGCGAGGAGAGTCATCCCTAGCCTGCTGCCTTGAAGGAGCGAGGAGAGTCATCCCTAACCTGCTGCCTTGAAGGAGCGAGGAGAGTCATCCCTAACCTGCTGCCTTGAAGGAGCGAGGAGAGTCATCCCTAACCTGCTGCCTTGAAGGAGCGAGGAGAGTCATCCCTAACCTGCTGCCTTGAAGGAGCGAGGAGAGTCATCCCTAACCTGCTGCCTTGAAGGAGCGAGGAGAGTCATCCCTAACCTGCTGCCTTGAAGGAGCGAGGAGAGTCATCCCTAACCTGCTGCCTTGAAGGAGCGAGGAGAGTCATCCCTAACCTGCTGCCTTGAAGGAGCGAGGAGAGTCATCCCTAACCTGCTGCCTTGAAGGAGCGAGGAGAGTCATCCCTAACCTGCTGCCTTGAAGGAGCGAGGAGAGTCATCCCTAACCTGCTGCCTTGAAGGAGCGAGGAGAGTCATCCCTAACCTGCGGCCTTGAAGGAGCGAAGAGAGTCATCCCTAACCTGCGGCCTTGAAGGAGCGAGGAGAGTCATCCCTAACCTGCTGCCTTGAAGGAGCGAGGAGAGTCATCCCTAACCTGCTGCCTTGAAGGAGCGAGGAGAGTCATCCCTAACCTGCTGCCTTGAAGGAGCGAGGAGAGTCATCCCTAACCTGCTGCCTTGAAGGAGCGAGGAGAGTCATCCCTAACCTGCTGCCTTGAAGGAGCGAGGAGAGTCATCCCTAACCTGCTGCCTTGAAGGAGCGAGGAGAGTCATCCCTAACCTGCTGCCTTGAAGGAGCGAGGAGAGTCATCCCTAACCTGCGGCCTTGAAGGAGCGAAGAGAGTCATCCCTAACCAGCGGCCTTGAAGGAGCGAGGAGAGTCATCCCTAACCTGCTGCCTTGAAGGAGCGAGGAGAGTCATCCCTAACCTGCTGCCTTGAAGGAGCGAGGAGAGTCATCCCTAACCTGCTGCCTTGAAGGAGCGAGGAGAGTCATCCCTAACCTGCTGCCTTGAAGGAGCGAGGAGAGTCATCCCTAACCTGCTGCCTTGAAGGAGCGAGGAGAGTCATCCCTAACCTGCTGCCTTGAAGGAGCGAGGAGAGTCATCCCTAACCTGCTGCCTTGAAGGAGCGAGGAGAGTCATCCCTAACCTGCTGCCTTGAAGGAGCGAGGAGAGTCATCCCTAACCTGCTGCCTTGAAGGAGCGAGGAGAGTCATCCCTAACCTGCTGCCTTGAAGGAGCGAGGAGAGTCATCCCTAACCTGCTGCCTTGAAGGAGCGAGGAGAGTCATCCCTAACCTGCTGCCTTGAAGGAGCGAGGAGAGTCATCCCTAACCTGCTGCCTTGAAGGAGCGAGGAGAGTCATCCCTAACCTGCTGCCTTGAAGGAGCGAGGAGAGTCATCCCTAACCTGCTGCCTTGAAGGAGCGAGGAGAGTCATCCCTAACCTGCTGCCTTGAAGGAGCGAGGAGAGTCATCCCTAACCTGCTGCCTTGAAGGAGCGAGGAGAGTCATCCCTAACCTGCTGCCTTGAAGGAGCGAGGAGAGTCATCCCTAACCTGCTGCCTTGAAGGAGCGAGGAGAGTCATCCCTAACCTGCTGCCTTGAAGGAGCGAGGAGAGTCATCCCTAACCTGCTGCCTTGAAGGAGCGAGGAGAGTCATCCCTAACCTGCTGCCTTGAAGGAGCGAGGAGAGTCATCCCTAACCTGCTGCCTTGAAGGAGCGAGGAGAGTCATCCCTAACCTGCTGCCTTGAAGGAGCGAGGAGAGTCATCCCTAACCTGCTGCCTTGAAGGAGCGAGGAGAGTCACCCCTAGCCTGCTGCCTTGAAGGAGCGAGGAGAGTCATCCCTAACCTGCTGCCTTGAAGGAGCGAGGAGAGTCATCCCTAACCTGCTGCCTTGAAGGAGCGAGGAGAGTCATCCCTAACCTGCTGCCTTGAAGGAGCGAGGAGAGTCATCCCTAACCTGCTGCCTTGAAGGAGCGAGGAGAGTCATCCCTAACCTGCTGCCTTGAAGGAGCGAGGAGAGTCATCCCTAACCTGCTGCCTTGAAGGAGCGAGGAGAGTCATCCCTAACCTGCTGCCTTGAAGGAGCGAGGAGAGTCATCCCTAACCTGCTGCCTTGAAGGAGCGAGGAGAGTCATCCCTAACCTGCTGCCTTGAAGGAGCGAGGAGAGTCATCCCTAACCTGCTGCCTTGAAGGAGCGAGGAGAGTCATCCCTAACCTGCTGCCTTGAAGGAGCGAGGAGAGTCATCCCTAACCTGCTGCCTTGAAGGAGCGAGGAGAGTCATCCCTAACCTGCTGCCTTGAAGGAGCGAGGAGAGTCATCCCTAACCTGCTGCCTTGAAGGAGCGAGGAGAGTCATCCCTAACCTGCTGCCTTGAAGGAGCGAAGAGTCATCCCTAACCTGCTGCTTGAAGGAGAGAGTCATCCCTAACCTGCTGCCTTGAAGGAGCGAGGAGAGTCATCCCTAACCTGCTGCCTTGAAGGAGCGAGGAGAGTCATCCCTAACCTGCTGCCTTGAAGGAGCGAGGAGAGTCATCCCTAACCTGCTGCCTTGAAGGAGCGAGGAGAGTCATCCCTAACCTGCTGCCTTGAAGGAGCGAGGAGAGTCATCCCTCCCCTGCTGCCTGCCTTGAAGGAGCGAAGAGAGTCATCCCTAACCTGCGGCCTTGAAGGAGCGAGGAGAGTCATCCCTAACCTGCTGCCTTGAAGGAGCGAGGAGAGTCATCCCTAACCTGCGGCCTTGAAGGAGCGAGGAGAGTCATCCCTAACCTGCTGCCTTGAAGGAGCGAGGAGAGTCATCCCTAACCTGCTGCCTTGAAGGAGCGAGGAGAGTCATCCCTAACCTGCTGCCTTGAAGGAGCGAGGAGAGTCATCCCTAACCTGCTGCCTTGAAGGAGCGAGGAGAGTCATCCCTAACCTGCTGCCTTGAAGGAGCGAGGAGAGTCATCCCTAACCTGCTGCCTTGAAGGAGCGAGGAGAGTCATCCCTAACCTGCTGCCTTGAAGGAGCGAGGAGAGTCATCCCTAACCTGCTGCCTTGAAGGAGCGAGGAGAGTCATCCCTAACCTGCTGCCTTGAAGGAGCGAGGAGAGTCATCCCTAACCTGCTGCCTTGAAGGAGCGAGGAGAGTCATCCCTAACCTGCTGCCTTGAAGGAGCGAGGAGAGTCATCCCTAACCTGCTGCCTTGAAGGAGCGAGGAGAGTCATCCCTAACCTGCTGCCTTGAAGGAGCGAGGAGAGTCATCCCTAACCTGCTGCCTTGAAGGAGCGAGGAGAGTCATCCCTAACCTGCTGCCTTGAAGGAGCGAGGAGAGTCATCCCTAACCTGCTGCCTTGAAGGAGCGAGGAGAGTCATCCCTAACCTGCTGCCTTGAAGGAGCGAGGAGAGTCATCCCTAACCTGCGGCCTTGAAGGAGCGAGGAGAGTCATCCCTAACCTGCTGCCTTGAAGGAGCGAGGAGAGTCATCCCTAACCTGCTGCCTTGAAGGAGCGAGGAGAGTCATCCCTAACCTGCTGCCTTGAAGGAGCGAGGAGAGTCATCCCTAACCTGCTGCCTTGAAGGAGCGAGGAGAGTCATCCCTAACCTGCTGCCTTGAAGGAGCGAGGAGAGTCATCCCTAACCTGCTGCCTTGAAGGAGCGAGGAGAGTCATCCCTAACCTGCTGCCTTGAAGGAGCGAGGAGAGTCATCCCTAACCTGCTGCCTTGAAGGAGCGAGGAGAGTCATCCCTAACCTGCTGCCTTGAAGGAGCGAGGAGAGTCATCCCTAACCTGCTGCCTTGAAGGAGCGAGGAGAGTCATCCCTAACCTGCTGCCTTGAAGGAGCGAGGAGAGTCATCCCTAACCTGCTGCCTTGAAGGAGCGAGGAGAGTCATCCCTAACCTGCTGCCTTGAAGGAGCGAGGAGAGTCATCCCTAACCTGCTGCCTTGAAGGAGCGAGGAGAGTCATCCCTAACCTGCTGCCTTGAAGGAGCGAGGAGAGTCATCCCTAACCTGCTGCCTGCTGCCTTGAAGGAGCGAGGAGAGTCATCCCTAACCTGCTGCCTTGAAGGAGCGAGGAGAGTCATCCCTAACCTGCTGCCTTGAAGGAGCGAGGAGAGTCATCCCTAACCTGCGGCCTTGAAGGAGCGAGGAGAGTCATCCCTAACCTGCCTTGAAGGAGCGAGGAGAGTCATCCCTAGCCTGCTGCCTTGAAGGAGCGAGGAGAGTCATCCCTAACCTGCTGCCTTGAAGGAGCGAGGAGAGTCATCCCTAACCTGCTGCCTTGAAGGAGCGAGGAGAGTCATCCCTAGCCTGCTGCCTTGAAGGAGCGAGGAGAGTCATCCCTAACCTGCCTGCTGCCTTGAAGGAGCGAGGAGAGTCATCCCTAACCTGCTGCCTTGAAGGAGCGAGGAGAGTCATCCCTAACCTGCTGCCTTGAAGGAGCGAGGAGAGTCCCTAACCTGCTGCCTTGAAGGAGCGAGGAGAGTCATCCCTAAGCCTGCTGCCTTGAAGGAGCGAGGAGAGTCATCCCTAACCTGCTGCCTTGAAGGAGCGAGGAGAGTCATCCCTAACCTGCTGCCTTGAAGGAGCGAGGAGAGTCATCCCTAACCTGCTGCCTTGAAGGAGCGAGGAGAGTCATCCCTAACCTGCTGCCTTGAAGGAGCGAGGAGAGTCATCCCTAAGCCTGCTGCCTTGAAGGAGCGAGGAGAGTCATCCCTAACCTGCTGCCTTGAAGGAGCGAGGAGAGTCATCCCTAACCTGCTGCCTTGAAGGAGCGAGGAGAGTCATCCCTAACCTGCTGCCTTGAAGGAGCGAGGAGAGTCATCCCTAACCTGCTGCCTTGAAGGAGCGAGGAGAGTCATCCCTAACCTGCTGCCTTGAAGGAGCGAGGAGAGTCATCCCTAACCTGCGGCCTTGAAGGAGCGAGGAGAGTCATCCCTAACCTGCTGCCTTGAAGGAGCGAGGAGAGTCATCCCTAACCTGCTGCCTTGAAGGAGCGAGGAGAGTCATCCCTAACCTGCTGCCTTGAAGGAGCGAGGAGAATCATCCCTAACCTGCGGCCTTGAAGGAGCGAGGAGAGTCATCCCTAACCTGCTGCCTTGAAGGAGCGAGGAGAGTCATCCCTAACCTGCTGCCTTGAAGGAGCGAGGAGAGTCATCCCTAACCTGCTGCCTTGAAGGAGCGAGGAGAGTCATCCCTAACCTGCTGCCTTGAAGGAGCGAGGAGAGTCATCCCTAACCTGCTGCCTTGAAGGAGCGAGGAGAGTCATGCTGCCCTCAACCTGCTGCCTTGAAGGAGCGAGGAGAGTCATCCCTAACCTGCTGCCTTGAAGGAGCGAGGAGAGTCATCCCTAACCTGCTGCCTTGAAGGAGCGAGGAGAGTCATCCCTAACCTGCTGCTGCCTTGAAGGAGCGAGGAGAGTCATCCCTAACCTGCTGCCTTGAAGGATCGAGGAGAGTCATCCCTAACCTGCTGCCTTGAAGGAGCGAGGAGAGTCATCCCTAACCTGCTGCCTTGAAGGAGCGAGGAGAGTCATCCCTAACCTGCTGCCTTGAAGGAGCGAGGAGAGTCATCCCTAACCTGCTGCCTTGAAGGAGCGAGGAGAGTCAACACTAACCTGCTGCCTTGAAGGAGCGAGGAGAGTCATCCCTAACCTGCTGCCTTGAAGGAGCGAGGAGAGTCATCCCTAACCTGCTGCCTTGAAGGAGCGAGGAGAGTCATCCCTAACCTGCGGCCTTGAAGGAGCGAGTCTGACCACTAGATAATCTACTTCACTCTCGATGGACGACTATATAATATTATTAGACGTTTGATCCAAGGATAGAAGAGTATAATGACATATATTCTGACTGGTTATATAGAATTATTCTTCTCAATGAACACGAACGGAACATTCATTTATTTAAATTAAAATATTACATACAGACAAATCTTATAGCTAATAATACATGAAGTGTATAAGTATTAACAGAACAGTAATAAATATCATAGATAATAATGATAAAATATCTGGTGGAAGAATAAATATACATACCGGGAGTAAGAGCCAATAACTGCATCATAGTATACCACATCATTGACCTCTTCACGACTGCCCACTCAACCTCCCCCACCTGACACACACTAAGAAAATAATAATTATAAATATATATATATATATATATATATATATATATATATATATATATATATATATATATATATATATATATATATATATATATATATATATATATATATATATATATATATATATATATATATATATATATATATATATATATATATATATATATATATATATATATATATATGCAATAAGATCATACTAAACAGATCATTTCAGAATATGCAAAACAACCTCTGTGAAAGAATAGTGAAATTCCAAGCGATTTCGTGACTTCTCACATTATCAATGAGAGTGTAAAAATATAGGGGGGTAAGTCTGTTAACCTGGTAAAGTGTATGGAATTTATTATTGATAGTCGGTCTGGGGCTCCGCACATACTTGTCTGAACCTCTATATTTTGTGATTAAGTAAATTGGTTTTAATATGGTTATATTTCGTTACAGGTCATCATTGTTATTGACGATGAGGTCTACTGTATTCTCCAGTTTTTTTGGCCATATTATTTGCTGGTTTAAGGTTAACTTTTTGTAAAGATTTAATAGCTTTTGTGTGTGTGAATTTTCATCTGAGCTGTCTCTTGGGGTTATTTCTGCTACACCATTATTTGCTATATTGCTCCAGTTTAGGTGTCTTAAGTTGAAATCTCCAGGTGTAAGATGTTTTGGGCAGAAACTGGAAGGTTTTCCAGACAGTGGTCGATTTTCAGAAGCTGTTCCAGGAATTGTTGGGAAGTTGCATCTGGAGGTTTGTGTACGACTACAGTGATAAGCTTTCCGTTCTCGATTTTTAATTCCAAAACATCAACAACATCATTCGGGGTATTTAGTAGTTCGGAACATATCAGTGACTCTGTGATATACAGGCCAACCTCTTGCCTGTTCACTCTGTCACATCTATATATTTTATAACCCAGGATCTGTATGTCATTGTCATAGTGATCATTTTCGTGGGTCTCTGTAAAAACCGCGAACATTGCGTTTGACTCTGTAAGCAATCCACCGATGGAAGCCATTTTGTTGTTCTTTGCTGGCTTTAGACCTCGTATATTTGCAAAGATGAATGTTGTCATATTGATGGTATGTAGGGGGGCGCTTTTCTTCCTGTCACTAATATCTGTTGTTTTGGAGTGGAGACCACTGACTGTGACTTCGTTCCAGAAGTGATTTGAGTTGGTGTATGATTTCTGTCATTTCCTGCCAGCTTTTTCTCCCTCCTGGCGCTAAAAAAAAAAAGCCTCTCTGGAGTGGCTGTTGCTACCCAGGTTTTCCCATGTTCTGTATCGTCTTGTCCCCTTTAGGTAGTGTGCCTGACAATATAATTTATAACATTGTCTTTCTTGAACTGTAGTGTGACATATTTCAAGGTGAAAACACTAACAGGAAGATTGGTTGCATTCTCCTGCCGTCATATGGGCACAACATTTTTTGGGTTAAGTTGCAAATCCCACCTCTTTTTCCAGATATTCCATGCCTGTAAATACCTAAATCATAGAATCTGCATAGGTTTGATTTCTGTTCACCTTAGTTTTTCGTGGCTGCATTCCCTACTGGTGCATGTTTGTCTGACTCCTTACTATCTTCAGCACTTGTACTAACAGTGGTACCTTCAGCAGTATTTTCTTAATTTCACTACATTTATTGAGGTATCTTATCTATACACTACTGTGCCACTATCTTTTACAATAATGTACTATGTATTATTCTCTATTTTCAGGGGGGGCTTTCTTTATTCTCCCAATTTTTTTTTTTTGTTATATGCACACGGCACTCTGTCTCCTATCGGAGTCTGAACAACTTTTTTCCTTATTTATGGCACAATGGTTGCTGTTATTTACTAGATGAGTTTCCAGCTCTGTAGATATGCACTTTATAGGTTCAATGTCACGACAAACACTGTCACTCGACAAGCAGACATAGCTGGGCTCCCTCCGTGATTACCAAATATACTTCTTCAAATCAGTCTACAATGTTTCCCTATAACCATCACTCCATATTGAACCCCAACCCAACACCTGCACTACGTTACCGTAGATTGTTCAACTTCCCGACAAGTTAATGGCTTCCTAACGACCCTGGGACTCATCTGAGTTTTCGACTTCCATTTGTGACCCCTTGTTGTTGTTTTCCATTTTTTGCTATTTCTAGATCAGCCAGTACTGTCCCGGTCCAGGTCTTTTCCAGATGGTGACCCGGTCTCAGCTCCCTGTCACGGGAGTGTCTTGAAAGGCAAGTCATCTGCGCAGCAGCCGACTTGAACTGAAATTAATTGAATTGAATTGAACTGAAGGGCAAAGGGCTCTTCTGGAGCTACACTCCTGCATTGTCCTTTTCGCTCTCGGGCTGACTGGACCTACTTCACAAACGCTCCTCAGCTACCTGGCTGCAGTGGTGTGAGGTGGTGCTGTCGCGCCTCTGTTGACACCTCAGGAAAATTACTGCTGTCAACATGGCGGTTTCTCATAGACGCCCGATTAATACTATTGGTATTGAGCTTCTCCGGGGGACCATTTCGCCCAGTTCAGCGCAGGTTCTCTTACCTAATATCATCAGAGAGACGTATGGAATTCAAGATGGAGAATTATATGGAGTGGCTTTAAATGGAGCGCATAGAATCTTCTTGAAACTGCTCACTGCAACGGTATATGAATCGTTGGTTACTCGTTTCCAGGACGTGAGCCTTGATGTTACACCTGCTGTACGTGTGAGAATGATTGATGTATCCAGGCATTATACCTGGATAAAGTTACGTAACGTTCCCTCTGAGGCGGATGAAGCTGATATCAGAAAAGTCTTCGAGAAATATGGGACAATTCATTTTGCCCAGCATGGTATGTGGGTAGCAGGTGCCTACGCAGGTTTGCCAGAAGGTACTTTTAACCTTAAAATGACACTGAAACATCCCATACCGTCTTACGTTTATCTTCAGGAATTCAGGACACAGGTCATGGTTTTATATCCCGGACAAAGGCGTACGTGTCGCCTATGTGGTGAGTATGACCACATAGCTGCAGCATGTAAGAAGAAAAGACGCGTGCCTGAACCTGTGGTAGAAGACGCAGCCCCTGTCTTACAGGTGGCAGGTTAGGATCAATCACCTGAGGGAGGGCGTGGTCGTTTGTGGAGTGAGATGGTGGAGCAAGCTTTTAAGACTGGGAGTGATTCCCCTCCTCAGTTCCCTGCCCCAGAATCTCCTCCAGTGATTCCTGCAAGGATGGTACCACGGGAGGAAGTGTTGGACATAGAGGAAGAATTGGAGGAAGTTTTGAAGACCTTGTCACCGCCTGAGGAGGGAGTTACATCTGAGCAAGAAGTAGCTGGAGAGTTATCGCTTCCAGCTTGTCAACGATATGAGACTTTGGGGAATGATGATGTGGCGGAGACGTCAGTGGGATTAATAAATTATTGTAAGGTGGATGTTGAGGCTCACCGTGAGGCTTCCCCAGACCATGATATGGGGGACATGATTGTAACAAGGAAACGGGCAGCTACGTCAGACTCAGATGATGTACTGACGCCAGCGCAGAGGCCTGGGAAGCAGACTGGGGTTGTAGGAGAGGGAAGAGGTGGCGATGGGGGAGGTCATGATAAGAGACATCGGAAGAAGGGAGGGGGGAAAGAGGGTATTGAGAAGATAACATACAGAAATACTAATTCTAGTGGTGAAGAGTGAGGAGAAGAGGCAGGGGTGGAAAATTTAAAAGGCCTTCGGTGTATGACTGTCAATGTTAATGGCTTATGTAGCAGAATAAAGAGAGAATGGTTGTGTATGTTTCTTAATAAATATAGAGTGGATGTTGTTTTCCTCCAGGAACATAATTTCAAGGAGGGTAAGGTGTTAGAGGTAGCAGGTTATCAAGTAATGACCTGCCAACTACCCGTTTAAAAGGTGGTGTGGGTATTTTAATAAAGGAGACGAGCCCGTTTGTTTTGCAGAGAAGTGAGGGGGGAGGGGGGAGAGTGTTGCAAGTGGATGGGTCGTGGATGGGTAAGCGTGTATGTATGCGCCTGCAGAGAATAGCATGCAGGTAAGGAAGGATTTTGTGTGCGAGGATCTTGTCTATTTCTTGCGTGCACTTCCGGAAGTAGCAATAGTGGGGAGTGACTGGAACTGCGTTATTAGGGCGGCTGACTTAGAACCAAAAGGGACAGGACATATGTCTGTAACTCTCAGGGATTTGATGAGGGACGTTAGGTTACATGATGCATTAGGGAAGGGGTGTGGGAAACAGAACATACTTTTGTTAGGAGGGGATATGCAGCGAGGTTAGATAGAGTGTATCTTTCTCACGGGGTTGTTGTGAAATCTTTTAATACCGTTGAGGCGGCTATGTCAGATCATAGCGCAGTACTGGTGGAAGTAGGGTGGGAGGAGCTGGCGAAAATATATAAGACTTATTGGAAATTGAACATTAGTGTGTTGAGTGATGAAGGTTTGGAGGGTTTTTCTATTTTATGGAAAGAGCTTTACAAGGAAGCTCAGGAGGTGGATGACATTGTAACATGGTGGGATTCTGTGGCTAAAGAAAGGATAAGAAAGTATTATGTGAGTGAGGGTAAAAGTATAAACAATTTAAAATATGGGCTTGTGAATTATTTAGAGGACCAATTAAGAGATTGTTATGGGCAGGGGATGGTTGGAGGTATTTTTCCCATGGACGAAATAGATGACCCAAAAAAGAGATTGCGAACGTTGCAAAATAATCGGTTTCAAGCGGTAAGAGTGCAAGCAGGGTTAGAAGAAGTTTTGTGGGGGGACAAGCCATCAGCGTGTGTGGTGTGACATCAAAAGCAAAGGCAGGCGCTGACGGCTATACCGAGATTAGAGGTAAATGAGACGATGGGGATCTATAGATCATGGCAGGATAAGAAATAAGTACTGGACAAGTGGGGGTGTGGATGATGTGGAGTTAGACAAGGTGTGTACATATGCAACGTGCAATTTAGGTAATAGTGATAGGACGTCTTTGGTTGGGGTTATTACTGCTGAGGAAATAGAGATTGCTTTACAGGGCATGAGGAAGGGAAAAGCCCCGGGTATTGATGGTCTACCGGTAGAATTTTATTTATAGCATTGGGCGTTGATAGGAAATTTCATGGTTATGTTATTTAATTGTATGAAGGAGAAGGGTAAGTTGGGAGATAAACAGACTACAGCAGTTGTAGTGCTGGTCCCGAAAGGTAAGGGGCAGCCCACCCTTCGGGAGTATCGGGCAGTATCGTTGCTATGTGCGGACTATAAGGTTTTTGCAAAAATTTTAGGTAATAGGGTTAAATGTGTAGTGGGGAGGGTCGTTTCGAAATCGAAGTTTGGGTTGCCCGGAAGGTCGATGATTGAAGGACACAGGATTCTGAGAAGTTTTGTGGAGTCAAAAGGAGGGGAGGGGGGGGGGCATCTTTACTGGCTTGGGACTGGCAGGCAGCCTATGATAGTGGAAGGCGTGCACTGCAGGTTATACTTAGGAGACAAGGTTATGGGGAAGAAATAGTTGATTGGGTAAATATGCTGTATAGGGGAGCAAAAATGATGGTACAAATAAATGGATGTATGGGGAGGGAATTTGTGATGGGTAGAGGTCTCAGGCAGGGGTGTCCCATGTCACAGATCTTATTTGCGTGTTTTCAGGACCCCTTTTATAGACTGGTTGAACTTACCGTCAGTACCCGGGGTGAGGGTGAGGTTGAGGGAGGGACGCTTTGGTCGGGATTAATAGGTTACGTAGATGATATGACTGTTCTGGTTCGTGAAAGGATGTCTATGAAAGTATTGGACGATGTTGTGCAAGTGTTTGAAGGTGCCACGGGTATGAAGGTAAACAGTGAGAAGTCAATGATCATGGGGTTGGGCACTTGGAAAGGGGGGGGTAAGGTGAGTTGTAATGCTGTTAAAAAGTGTGCGGTGTCGCTAAAGATTTGTGGTATTATATACAAGGATGACATGGATGTGGCGCATGAGGAAAACTCGGATACCTTGTTAGGAAGGCTCGTGGGACGTCTGGGTGTTTTGAGGCCCCAGCATCTAACTCTGGCCCAACGTGTGATTGTCGTAAATGTTTTATTGTATAGTAAGGTTTGGCATGTTGCGGCTGTGTTCCCAATTACAGCGACGGCGATTGCCGGAATTTTCAGACGGGTGTTTAAATTTTTGTGGGGATGAAGGTGTGATTGGTTAAGAAGAGAGGTTGTTATGTTACCGGTGTGCCAGGGTGGGTTGGGATTGATGGATTTAAGACGGAGGGCTAAATGTGTGTTTCTTAAGTGGGAGGTAATGCGTGTGGGCGTGATGGCGGGAAATACAGAACAGGTATATATGAGGTTGAAGAAGTGGTATGGAAGTGTTGAATTGAGGGAATGTGAAATTGTTCTACGGGCCTTGTTGTTGGTTAGGGAACTGAGAAACATTCGAATACAGATTTTGTGTAGGTTACTGGTGGGTAAGTGTGTTGCCTCTGTTGAGGGTTTGTTCCCCATGTACTCGTGGAGAAACATTTGGTATAGATTTAGCAAGTTGAAATTATTGCCTAGGGTGTGTGGCGTTATGTTTCGTTTTTTGCACGGTATCTTGCCGTCAGGGGCAATATTAAGAACCAGGAGAGTAGTAGAGGGAGGGGGGTGTAGTTTTTGTGGAGGGGACGACACTGTGTTCCATGTAGTTTATTTTTGTGAAAGGTTAGAAGACATCAGGGGTTGGTTAGGTAGGTTGGGTCAGAGGGTGGGAGGGAGTGGGGTGGCGGTTCTAAGGGGTTAGTGAGGTGCGAAGGCGCGTTCTGGATAAATTTAGATTGAGAAAGGACATAAGAACATAAGAACATAAGAAAGGAGGAACACTGCAGCAGGCCTGTTGGCCCATACTAGGCAGGTCCTTTACAATTCATCCCACTAACAAACATTTGACCTACCCAATTTTCAATGCTACCCAAGAAATAAGCTCTGATGTGCAAGTCCCACTCAAATCCAACCCATCCCACTCATGTATTTATCCAACCTAAATTTGAAACTACCCAAAGTCCTAGCCTCAATAACCCAACTAGGTAGACTGTTCCACTCATCTACTACCCTATTTCCAAACCAATACTTTCCTATGTCCTTTCTAAATCTAAACTTATCTAATTTAAATCCATTACTGCGGGTTCTCTCTTGGAGAGATATCCTCAAGACCTTGTTAATATCCCCTTTATTAATACCTATCTTCCACTTATACACTTCGATCAGGTCTCCCCTCATTCTTCGTCTAACAAGTGAATGTAACTTAAGAGTCTTCAATCTTTCTTCATAAGGAAGATTTCTAATGCTATGTATTAATTTAGTCATCCTACGCTGAATGTTTTCTAACGAATTTATGTCCATTCTGTAATATGGAGACCAGAACTGAGCTGCATAATCTAGGTGAGGCCTTACTAATGATGTATAAAGCTGCAGTATGACCTCTGGACTTCTGTTGCTTACACTTCTTGATATAAATCCCAGTAATCTATTTGCCTTATTACGTACGCTTAGGCATTGCTGTCTTGGTTTAAGGTTGCTGCTTACCATAACCCCCAAGTCCTTTTCGCAATCTGTATGGTTAAGTTCTACATTATTTAACTTATAAGTGCTAGGGTTATGGACACTCCCGAGCTTCAGAACCTTGCATTTATCTACATTGAACTGCATCTGCCACTTTTCTGACCAAGAGTAGAGTTTGTCTAAATCCTCCTGAAGTTCCCTAACATCTACGTTTGAATCAATTATCCTACCTATCTTCGTGTCATCGGCGAATTTGCTCATATCACTAGTAATTCCTTCATCAAGATCATTGATATATATTATAAACAACAACGGGCCCAAGACTGATCCCTGTGGAACGCCACTTGTTACTGATCCCCACTCGGATTTAACCCCATTTATGGACACTCTTTGCTTCCTGTCTGTGAGCCATGATTCGATCCACGAGAGCACCCTTCCCCCAATGCCATGAGCTGCTACTTTCTTCAACAGTCTTTGGTGCGGAACTCTATCAAATTATTTTTATTATTTATTATCACACTGGCCGATTCCCACCAAGGCAGGGTGGCCCGAAAAAGAAAAACTTTCACCATCATTCACTCCATCACTGTCTTGCCAGAAGGGTGCTTTACACTACAGTTTTTAAACTGCAACATTAACACCCCTCCTTCAGAGTGCAGGCACTGTACTTCCCATCTCCAGGACTCAAGTCCGGCCTGCCGGTTTCCCTGAATCCCTTCATAAATGTTACTTTGCTCACACTCCAACAGCACGTCAAGTATTAAAAACCATTTGTCTCCATTCACTCCTATCAAACACGCTCACGCATGCCTGCTGGAAGTCCAAGCCCCTCGCACACAAAACCTCCTTTACCCCCTCCCTCCAACCCTTCCTAGGCCGACCCCTACCCCGCCTTCCTTCCACTACCTGCCAGATGACTGTGACACAAAAACCTGTAACTGTTTTGCATGATGGTAGGATTGCTGGTTTTCTTTTTCTGTCTCATAAACACGCTAGATAACAGGGATATCTTGCTACTCCTACTTACACTTTGGTCACATTTCACAGACACGCACATGCATATATATATATACATACATCTAGGTTTTTCTCCTTATTCTAAATAGCTCTTGTTCTTTTTTATTTCTTCTATTGTCCATGGGGAAGTGGAAAAGAATCTTTCCTCCGTAAGCCATGCGTGTCGTATGAGGCGACTAAAATGCCGGGAGCAATGGGCTAGTAACCCCTTCTCCTGTATACATTTACTAAAAAAGAGAAGAAGAAAAACTCTATCAAATGCCTTACTAAAATCTAAGTAAATAATATCAAATTCTTTATCGTGGTCAACAGCCTCAAAAGCTTTACTGAAGAAAGTTAATAAATTAGTTAGACAAGACCGGCCTCTTGTGAATCCATGCTGAGTATCATTAATCAAGCTATGCTTATCGAGATGGCTTCTTATAATCTCAGCTATAATTGACTCTAGTAATTTGCCTACAATTGAGGTCAGGCTTATTGGGCGGTAATTTGACGGTAACGACTTGTCCCCTGTTTTAAAAATAGGAATTACATTAGCCATCTTCCACATATCAGACTGCACATGTTTGAAGAGATAAATTAAAAATATTAGTTAATGGTTCACAGACTTCCATTTTGCATTCCTTTAGAACCCTTGAAAAAACCTCATCAGGACCCGGTGACTTATTTTGCTTCAGTCTGTCTATCTGCTTCACAACCATTTCACTAGTGACTGTGATGTTACATAATTTATCTTCTTCTGATCCACTATAAAAATTAATTACCGGAATATTATTAGTGTCTTCCTGTGTAAAAACCGAGAGAAAATAATTATTTAAAATCGAGCACATTTCATTCTCTTTGTCAGTAAGATGCCCATAGTTATTTTTAAGGGGACCTATCTTATCTCTGACTTTTGTTCTATAGACCTGGAAAAAACTTTTTGGGTTAGTTTTAGAATCCCTAGCAACTTTAATTTCATAGTCCCTTTTAGCTTTTCTTATCCCCTTTTTAATGTCCCTCTTAATGTCAATATACTGATTCACAAGATGACCCTCGCCTCTTTTGATACGCCTATAAATTCCTTTCTTATGCCCTAGTAGATATTTCAGCCTATTATTCATCCATTTTGGGTCATTTCTATTTAATCTAATTTCCTTATAAGGGATAAACGTTCTTTGAGCAGCATGTACTGTGTTCAGAAAACTGTCATATTGATAGCTCTCTTCGTTACCCCAGTCAACAGATGATAAGTGTTCTCTAAGCCCATCGTAATCTGCTAAGCGAAAATCTGGGACTGTTACTGAGTTATCCCTACTATCATACTTCCATTCAATTCTAAATGTAATTGATTTGTGGTCGCTAGCACCCAGTTCCTCTGAAGCTTCTAAATTATTAACAAGGGATTCATTGTTTGCCAGAACTAAGTCAAGCAGGTTATTACCCCTTGTAGGTTCTGTCACAAACTGCTTCAAAAAACAATCCTGAACTACTTCTAAGAAATCGTATGATTCTAAATTCCCAGTCAAGAAATTCCAATCAATATGACTAAAGTTAAAGTCTCCTAGAATTACTACATTATCGTGCCTTGTGGCCCTAACAATTTCCTCCCATAGTAGTCTCCCCTGGTCCCTATCTAAATTTGGGGGACGGTATATCACACCTAAAATTAATTTTTCATGTCCCTCTGAAAATTCTATCCAAACAAACTCTGTATGTGTTACTTCAGACTTAATACCCGTTTTTATGCAACAGTTCAAGCGATCTCGGACATACAATGCCACCCCACCCCCCTTCCCGATACTTCTATCTACTTGGAACAATTTAAAACCCTGAATGTGACATTCTGCAGGCATGTCCCGACTTTTTGAATTAAACCACGTCTCAGTAATGGCAAATACATCTATGTTACCTGCACTAGCAACTAGTCTCAACTCGTCCATCTTATTCCTAGCACTGCGACTATTTGTGTAATAAATATTTAATGACCCTCCTATCTCTTTACCCTTCCTGCTCCTTTCTGTTATTCCACTAAACCTATTACTGTCATTGTCAATTAGTGCCACTGGCTTTCCAATATCCTCCTCATTTTGCCTATTACTAGTTCTCCTAGAACTCATGTTACTACCCTGCGACTTCACAGTTTTCCCGCCAAAACCCATACCACTAACTATTCCTAGTTTAAAGACCTAACAGCTCCCTCCACTGCGTTGGCCAGTGCTCCCACCCCACTCCTAGACAAGTGAACCCCATCCCTGGCATACATGTCATTTCTGCCATAGAAGAGGTCCCAGTTGTCAATGAATGTTACCGCATTTTCCTTACAGTATTTGTCCAGCCAGCAATTGACACCAATTGCTCTGGACAACCATTCATTTCCAACTCCTCTCCTTGGCAAAATGCCACATATGACAGGTTTCCCACCCTTCTTCCTAATTATCTCTATTGCTGACCTATACCTGCTAATCAGGTCCTCACTCCTACGTCTGCCAACATCGTTGCCTCCAGCACTGAGACAGATAATAGGATTGCTCCCATTACCTCTCATGATGTCATCCAGACGGCTAACAATATCCTTCATCCCAGCCCCAGGAAAACACACTCTCTGCCTCCTACTCCTATCCTTCAAACAGAATGCCCTATCCATGTACCTAATCTGACTATCCCCAACAACAACAATGTTTTTACCTTCCTTGGCGTCGTCCGTCGTGATGCTCCGAGTAGTCGACTCACATTCGCCAGGTAGCATTACACCACTTGTAGAATTCGTCATGACGTTCTCGATGGTCTTCGTTGGGGTTTCTAGGGATGTCTCACTCACGTCTGCCAATGTTTCCTTGGTGCTCGTTGTGGCATTCCCAGTAGAACACTCACATTCGTCAGGTAGCACCGAGAATGAGTTGGAAGTTTCCACGGCAGTCTTCTGGTTTCTCGTTGTTTCTGCCTCTCCAACCGTTTTCTTAATCTTCAGCTTGGTTCCATGTTGCCCGGCCACTGACCAAGCTCCCCTCTTAACCTGGGGACTCACAACAGGTGGATTACTACGAATCCTCTTGTTCTCCTCCGTTAATCGCCGTATCTCCAGTTTAGCAACTCTGAGTTCTTCTCTCAGCTGCTGGTAAAGCTGCTCAAGAGAGGGCATCCTGGTTCAGATTCACAGAGAGCACACAAACAGGTCTTCACAGAGCTAAGTACACCAGGTAAGGTAAGTACTGGTTTTCTAACAGAGTTCTGGATGCGTGGAACAGTCTTTCCAGTGGGGTGATAGAGGCTTGGACCTTGGGTAGCTTTAAAAAGAGACTGGACAAATATATGAGTGGGAGGGGCTGGGTTTGATTGGTGTCATTGGGTACGGGAGTTATTTCCAGGGAAGCTTTAGGTAGTAGTCGTTTTGATAAGGACCTGCCTCGCATGGGCCAGTAGGCCTTCTGCAGTGTTCCTCCATTCTTATGTTCTTATGTTCTTATGTGTCGTAACCGGGAGTTGTACGGGAAGAGGTGGGATCAGGTATTTTCGGAAGTATATAGGAGGTTAACGTTAGAAATCCTCGTGAATCTGTGAATGAATATGAATGTACGAAGGGTAAGGTTCTTTTTATTTATGGGATTTAAATTGGTTGAGTGTAAGTCAGTGAGCAATAGCGGGCTTGTCTCCTGGGGGTGGGGCATGAGAGTGTGGTGAATGTTGGTATGGATTGTGTTTCCTGGTTGTCATGGATGTGTGGTTGTGGAGCTTTGAGAGCTCCTTGATACTTATTGTTACTTTTGTGTTATGAATGAAAGTGCAACCCCAAAGGTTTTGTCATGTATTTGGAGGTGTTGCTGTCTTGTAATGACCCGCTTGTGTACGAATGGTATATAATACCGACAAGATGAGAGTAAGACACATGTGCAACATCTGGGTATCTTTATTGCAGACGTTTCGCCATCCAGTGGCTTTATCAATACAAATTCTAGGACATAACTTGAAGACAGTAGAACTATGTACAGAAGATGAGGTAATCAGTCCCTCAACCTAGGAGTAGGTGCGAACAGCACCATAGTCGTGGAGATTCTGAAGCAGAAGAAAGAATCCTGGCGCTTATATAGTAACGTCAGGTGAAGCACACGAGGGGAAATTCACCAGTGAATTTGCCCTCGTGTGCTTCACCTGACGTTACTATATAAGCGCCAGGATTCTTTCTTCTGCTTCAGAATCTCCACGACTATGGTGCTGTTCGCACCTACTCCTAGGTTGAGGGACTGATTACCTCATCTTCTGTACATAGTTCTACTGTCTTCAAGTTATGTCCTAGAATTTGTATTGATAAAGCCACTGGATGGCGAAACGTCTGCAATAAAGATACCCAGATGTTGCACATGTGTCTTACTCTCAATGACCCGATTCTTGAGTCATAAGCTTTTAATGGTATATGTAATTGGTTATGTTTATTATAGGTTATGAGGTCATGATATGTGTTTGATTTTTGTAGATTAAAATATTTTTATATACTGTTTTGTTTGTGTACATGTATGCATATGCTTGGGTTTTTCTTTTTTTTTTCTTTTTTTAATCAGGTTTTTCTTTTGTGTTACTCTTTAAATATTGTTTTGAGCCTTTGTTAAATGTTAGGCTCCAGTACATTCCTAATATGGGTATGTTAATGATGTTTTAAAGTTATATATGATAGGTTAATACTCTGTTACTGGTAGTTGTTTTGAGACGTTTTGTTGTAAGATTTTGCTTTATGTATTGCCGGTTGGTAGACAGCAACCACCCTGGGAGGTACTACCGTCCTGTGGTAGTAGGTTGGTAGACAGCAACCACCCAGGGAGGTACTACCGTCCTGTGGTAGTAGGTTGGTAGACAGCAACCACCCAGGGAGGTACTACCGTCCTGTGGTAGTAAGTTGGTAGACAGCAACCACCCAGGGAGGTACTACCGTCCTGTGGTAGTAGGTTGGTAGACAGCAACCACCCAGGGAGGTACTACCGTCCTGTGGTAGTAAGTTGGTAGACAGCAACCACCCAGGGAGGTACTACCGTCCTGTGGTAGTAAGTTGGTAGACAGCAACCACCCAGGGAGGTACTACCGTCCTGTGGTAGTAAGTTGGTAGACAGCAACCACCCCAGGGTAGGTTGGTAGACAGCAACCACCCAGGGAGGTACTACCGTCCTGTGGTAGTAGGTTGGTAGACAGCAACCACCCAGGGAGGTACTACCGTCCTGTGGTAGTAAGTTGGTAGACAGCAACCACCCAGGGAGGTACTACCGTCCTGTGGTAGTAAGTTGGTAGACAGCAACCACCCAGGGAGGTACTACCGTCCTGTGGTAGTAGGTTGGTAGACAGCAACCACCCAGGGAGGTACTACCGTCCTGTGGTAGTAGGTTGGTAGACAGCAACCACCCAGGGAGGTACTACCGTCCTGTGGTAGTAGGTTGGTAGACAGCAACCACCCAGGGAGGTACTACCGTCCTGTGGTAGTAAGTTGGTAGACAGCAACCACCCAGGGAGGTACTACCGTCCTGTGGTAGTAAGTTGGTAGACAGCAACCACCCAGGGAGGTACTACCGTCCTGTGGTAGTAGGTTGGTAGACAGCAACCACCCAGGGAGGTACTACCGTCCTGTGGTAGTAGGTTGGTAGACAGCAACCACCCAGGGAGGTACTACCGTCCTGTGGTAGTAAGTTGGTAGACAGCAACCACCCAGGGAGGTACTACCGTCCTGTGGTAGTAGGTTGGTAGACAGCAACCACCCAGGGAGGTACTACCGTCCTGTGGTAGTAAGTTGGTAGACAGCAACCACCCAGGGAGGTACTACCGTCCTGTGGTAGTAAGTTGGTAGACAGCAACCACCCAGGGAGGTACTACCGTCCTGTGGTAGTAGGTTGGTAGACAGCAACCACCCAGGGAGGTACTACCGTCCTGTGGTAGTAAGTTGGTAGACAGCAACCACCCAGGGAGGTACTACCGTCCTGTGGTAGTAAGTTGGTAGACAGCAACCACCCAGGGAGGTACTACCGTCCTGTGGTAGTAAGTTGGTAGACAGCAACCACCCAGGGAGGTACTACCGTCCTGTGGTAGTAGGTTGGTAGACAGCAACCACCCAGGGAGGTACTACCGTCCTGTGGTAGTAAGTTGGTAGACAGCAACCACCCAGGGAGGTACTACCGTCCTGTGGTAGTAAGTTGGTAGACAGCAACCACCCAGGGAGGTACTACCGTCCTGTGGTAGTAAGTTGGTAGACAGCAACCACCCAGGGAGGTACTACCGTCCTGTGGTAGTAAGTTGGTAGACAGCAACCACCCAGGGAGGTACTACCGTCCTGTGGTAGTAAGTTGGTAGACAGCAACCACCCAGGGAGGTACTACCGTCCTGTGGTAGTAGGTTGGTAGACAGCAACCACCCAGGGAGGTACTACCGTCCTGTGGTAGTAAGTTGGTAGACAGCAACCACCCAGGGAGGTACTACCGTCCTGTGGTAGTAAGTTGGTAGACAGCAACCACCCAGGGAGGTACTACCGTCCTGTGGTAGTAAGTTGGTAGACAGCAACCACCCAGGGAGGTACTACCGTCCTGTGGTAGTAAGTTGGTAGACAGCAACCACCCAGGGAGGTACTACCGTCCTGTGGTAGTAGGTTGGTAGACAGCAACCACCCAGGGAGGTACTACCGTCCTGTGGTAGTAAGTTGGTAGACAGCAACCACCCAGGGAGGTACTACCGTCCTGTGGTAGTAAGTTGGTAGACAGCAACCACCCAGGGAGGTACTACCGTCCTGTGGTAGTAAGTTGGTAGACAGCAACCACCCAGGGAGGTACTACCGTCCTGTGGTAGTAAGTTGGTAGACAGCAACCACCCAGGGAGGTACTACCGTCCTGTGGTAGTAAGTTGGTAGACAGCAACCACCCAGGGAGGTACTACCGTCCTGTGGTAGTAGGTTGGTAGACAGCAACCACCCAGGGAGGTACTACCGTCCTGTGGTAGTAAGTTGGTAGACAGCAACCACCCAGGGAGGTACTACCGTCCTGTGGTAGTAAGTTGGTAGACAGCAACCACCCAGGGAGGTACTACCGTCCTGTGGTAGTAAGTTGGTAGACAGCAACCACCCAGGGAGGTACTACCGTCCTGTGCTACTAGTAAGTTGGTAGACAGCAACCACCCAGGGAGGTACTACCGTCCTGTGGTAGTAGGTTGGTAGACAGCAACCACCCAGGGAGGTACTACCGTCCTGTGGTAGTAGGTTGGTAGACAGCAACCACCCAGGGAGGTACTACCGTCCTGTGGTAGTAAGTTGGTAGACAGCAACCACCCAGGGAGGTACTACCGTCCTGTGGTAGTAAGTTGGTAGACAGCAACCACCCAGGGAGGTACTACCGTCCTGTGGTAGATGGTTGGTAGACAGCAACCACCCACGGAGGCACTACCGTACTGTGGTAGTTGGTAGACAGCAACCACCCAGGGAGGTACTACCGTCCTGTGGTAGATAGTTGGTAGACAGCAACCACCCACGGAGGTACTAACGTACTGTGGTAGTTAGTTGGTAGACAGTAACCACCCAGGGAGGTACTACCGTCCTGTGGTAGTACGTTGGTAGACAGCAACCACCCAGGGAGGTACTACCGTCCTGTGGTAGTAGGTTGGTAGACAGCAACCACCCAGGGAGGTACTACCGTCCTGTGGTAGTAGGTTGGTAGACAGCAACCACCCAGGGAGGTACTACCGTCCTGTGGTAGTAAGTTGGTAGACAGCAACCACCCAGGGAGGTACTACCGTCCTGTGGTAGTAAGTTGGTAGACAGCAACCACCCAGGGAGGTACTACCGTCCTGTGGTAGTAAGTTGGTAGACAGCAACCACCCAGGGAGGTACTACCGTCCTGTGGTAGTAAGTTGGTAGACAGCAACCACCCAGGGAGGTACTACCGTCCTGTGGTAGTAAGTTGGTAGACAGCAACCACCCAGGGAGGTACTACCGTCCTGTGGTAGTAAGTTGGTAGACAGCAACCACCCAGGGAGGTACTACCGTCCTGTGGTAGTAAGTTGGTAGACAGCAACCACCCAGGGAGGTACTACCGTCCTGTGGTAGTAGGTTGGTAGACAGCAACCACCCAGGGAGGTACTACCGTCCTGTGGTAGTAGGTTGGTAGACAGCAACCACCCAGGGAGGTACTACCGTCCTGTGGTAGTAAGTTGGTAGACAGCAACCACCCAGGGAGGTACTACCGTCCTGTGGTAGTAAGTTGGTAGACAGCAACCACCCAGGGAGGTACTACCGTCCTGTGGTAGTAAGGTTGGTAGACAGCAACCACCCAGGGAGGTACTACCGTCCTGTGGTAGTAGGTTGGTAGACAGCAACCACCCAGGGAGGTACTACCGTCCTGTGGTAGTAAGTTGGTAGACAGCAACCACCCAGGGAGGTACTACCGTCCTGTGGTAGTAAGTTGGTAGACAGCAACCACCCAGGGAGGTACTACCGTCCTGTGGTAGTAAGTTGGTAGACAGCAACCACCCAGGGAGGTACTACCGTCCTGTGGTAGTAGGTTGGTAGACAGCAACCACCCAGGGAGGTACTACCGTCCTGTGGTAGTAGGTTGGTAGACAGCAACCACCCAGGGAGGTACTACCGTCCTGTGGTAGTAGGTTGGTAGACAGCAACCACCCAGGGAGGTACTACCGTCCTGTGGTAGTAAGTTGGTAGACAGCAACCACCCAGGGAGGTACTACCGTCCTGTGGTAGTAAGTTGGTAGACAGCAACCACCCAGGGAGGTACTACCGTCCTGTGGTAGTAAGGTGGTAGACAGCAACCACCCAGGGAGGTACTACCGTCCTGTGGTAGTAAGTTGGTAGACAGCAACCACCCAGGGAGGTACTACCGTCCTGTGGTAGTAGGTTGGTAGACAGCAACCACCCAGGGAGGTACTACCGTCCTGTGGTAGTAGGTTGGTAGACAGCAACCACCCAGGGAGGTACTACCGTCCTGTGGTAGTAAGTTGGTAGACAGCAACCACCCAGGGAGGTACTACCGTCCTGTGGTAGTAAGTTGGTAGACAGCAACCACCCAGGGAGGTACTACCGTCCTGTGGTAGTAAGTTGGTAGACAGCAACCACCCAGGGAGGTACTACCGTCCTGTGGTAGTAGGTTGGTAGACAGCAACCACCCAGGGAGGTACTACCGTCCTGTGGTAGTAGGTTGGTAGACAGCAACCACCCAGGGAGGTACTACCGTCCTGTGGTAGTAAGTTGGTAGACAGCAACCACCCAGGGAGGTACTACCGTCCTGTGGTAGTAAGTTGGTAGACAGCAACCACCCAGGGAGGTACTACCGTCCTGTGGTAGTAAGTTGGTAGACAGCAACCACCCAGGGAGGTACTACCGTCCTGTGGTAGTAGGTTGGTAGACAGCAACCACCCAGGGAGGTACTACCGTCCTGTGGTAGTAGGTTGGTAGACAGCAACCACCCAGGGAGGTACTACCGTCCTGTGGTAGTAGGTTGGTAGACAGCAACCACCCAGGGAGGTACTACCGTCCTGTGGTAGTAAGTTGGTAGACAGCAACCACCCAGGGAGGTACTACCGTCCTGTGGTAGTAGGTTGGTAGACAGCAACCACCCAGGGAGGTACTACCGTCCTGTGGTAGTAGGTTGGTAGACAGCAACCACCCAGGGAGGTACTACCGTCCTGTGGTAGTAGGTTGGTAGACAGCAACCACCCAGGGAGGTACTACCGTCCTGTGGTAGTAGGTTGGTAGACAGCAACCACCCAGGGAGGTACTACCGTCCTGTGGTAGTAAGTTGGTAGACAGCAACCACCCAGGGAGGTACTACCGTCCTGTGGTAGTAAGTTGGTAGACAGCAACCACCCAGGGAGGTACTACCGTCCTGTGGTAGTAAGTTGGTAGACAGCAACCACCCAGGGAGGTACTACCGTCCTGTGGTAGTAAGTTGGTAGACAGCAACCACCCAGGGAGGTACTACCGTCCTGTGGTAGTAGGTTGGTAGACAGCAACCACCCAGGGAGGTACTACCGTCCTGTGGTAGTAGGTTGGTAGACAGCAACCACCCAGGGAGGTACTACCGTCCTGTGGTAGTAAGTTGGTAGACAGCAACCACCAGGTACTACCGTCCTGCCATACCTTGTGCTAGTATTCATATCCTGCGTAGATGTAGCAGGGAGGTACTACCGTCCTGTGGTAGTAAGTTGGTAGACAGCAACCACCCAGGGACAACAGAGTAGAGTTGTAGTGAACGCTGCAACACAACAACAGTGTAGAGTTGTAGTGAACGTAGCAACACAAGAACAGTGTAGAGTTGTAGTGAACGTAGCAACACAACAACAGTGTAGAGTTGTAGTGAACGTAGCAACACAACAACAGTGTAGAGTTGTAGTGAACGTAGCAACACAAGAACAGTGTAGAGTTGTAGTGAACGTAGCAACACAACAACAGTGTAGAGTTGTAGTGAACGTAGCAACACAACAACAGTGTAGAGTTGTAGTGAACGTAGCAACACAAGAACAGTGTAGAGTTGTAGTGAACGTAGCAACACAACAACAGTTTACCTGGAGTTTACCTGGAGAGAGTTTCGGGGGTCAACGCCCCCGCGGCCCGGTCTGTGACCAGGCCTCCTGGTGGATCAGCGCCTGATCAACCAGGCTGTTGCTGC
The DNA here is from genome assembly GCF_038502225.1 of Cherax quadricarinatus. Lineage (NCBI taxonomy): Eukaryota > Metazoa > Arthropoda > Malacostraca > Decapoda > Parastacidae > Cherax > Cherax quadricarinatus. Next base: position 326,062 of record NW_027195073.1, read on the forward strand.
TGGCTGCACGCAAACCAACGTACGAGCCACAGCCCGGCTGATCAGGAACTGACTTTAGGTGCTTGTCCAGTGCCAGCTTGAAGACTGCCAGGGGTCTGTTGGTAATCCCCCTTATGTGTGCTGGGAGGCAGTTGAACAGTCTCGGGCCCCTGACACTTATTGTATGGTCTCTTAACGTGCTAGTGACACCCCTGCTTTTCATTGGGGGGATGGTGCATCGTCTGCCAAGTCTTTTGCTTTCGTAGTGAGTGATTTTCGTGTGCAAGTTCGGTACTAGTCCCTCTAGGATTTTCCAGGTGTATATAATCATGTATCTCTCCCCCCTGCGTTCCAGGGAATACAGGTTTAGAAACCTCAAGGGCTCCCAGTAATTGAGGTGTTTTATCTCCGTTATGCGCGCCGTGAAAGTTCTCTGTACATTTTCTAGGTCGGCAATTTCACCTGCCTTGAAAGGTGCTGTTAGAGTGCAGCAATATTCCAGCCTAGATAGAACAAGTGATCTGAAGAGTGTCATCATGGGCTTGGCCTCCCTAGTTTTGAAGGTTCTCATTATCCATCCTGTCATTTTTCTAGCAGATGCGATTGATAAAATGTTATGGTCCTTGAAGGTGAGATCCTCCGACATGATCACTCCCAGGTCTTTGACGTTGGTGTTTCGCTCTATTTTGTGGCCAGAATTTGTTTTGTACTTTGATGAAGATTTAATTTCCTCATGTTTACCATATCTGAGTAATTGAAATTTCTCATCGTTGAACTTCATATTGTTTTCTGCAGCCCACTGAAAGATTTGGTTGATGTCCGCCTGGAGCCTTGCAGTGTCTGCAATGGAAGACACTGTCATGCAGATTCGGGTGTCATCTGCAAAGGAAGACACGGTGCTGTGGCTGACATCCTTGTCTATGTCGGATATGAGGATGAGGAACAAGATGGGAGCTAGTACTGTGCCTTGTGGAACAGAGCTTTTCACCGTAGCTGCCTCGGACTTTACTCTGTTGACGACTACTCTCTGTGTTCTGTTAGCGAGGAAATTATAGATCCATCGACCGACTTTTCCTGTTATTCCTTTAGCACGCATTTTGTGCGCTATTACGCCATGGTCACACTTGTCGAAGGCTTTTGCAAAGTCTGTATATATTACATCTGCATTCTTTTTGTCTTCTAGTGCATTTAGGACCTTGTCGTAGTGATCCAATAGTTGAGACAGACAGGAGCGACCTGTTCTAAACCCATGTTGCCCTGGGTTGTGTAACTGATGGGTTTCTAGATGGGTGGTGATCTTGCTTCTTAGGACCCTTTCAAAGATTTTTATGATATGGGATGTTAGTGCTATTGGTCTGTAGTTCTTTGCTGTTGCTTTACTGCCCCCTTTGTGGAGTGGGGCTATGTCTGTTGTTTTTAGTAACTGAGGGACGACCCCCGTGTCCATGCTCCCACTCCATAGGATGGAAAAGGCTCGTGATATGGGCTTCTTACAGTTCTTGATGAACACAGAGTTCCATGAGTCTGGCCCTGGGGCAGAGTGCATGGGCATGTCATTTATCGCCTGTTCGAAGTCATTTGGCGTCAGGATAACATCGGATAGGCTTGTGTTAATCAAATTTTGTGGCTCTCTCATAAAAAATTCATTTTGATCTTCGACTCTCAGTCTGGTTAGCGGCTTGCTAAAAACTGAGTCATATTGGGACTTGAGTAGCTCACTCATTTCCTTGCTGTCATCTGTGTAGGACCCATCTTGTTTAAGTAGGGGCCCAATACTGGACGTTGTTCTCGATTTTGATTTGGCATAGGAGAAGAAATACTTTGGGTTTCTTTCGATTTCATTTATGGCTTTCAGTTCTTCCCGCGATTCCTGACTCCTAAAGGATTCTTTTAGCTTAAGTTCGATGCTTGCTATTTCTCTGACCAGTGTCTCCCTACGCATTTCAGATATATTGACCTCTTTTAGCCGCTCTGTTATTCTTTTCCGTCGCCTGTAAAGGGAGCGCCTGTCTCTTTCTATTTTACATCTACTCCTCCTTTTTCTTAGAGGAATAAGCCTTGTCCATACATCGAGTGCCACCGAGTTAATCTGTTCTAGGCATAAGTTGGGGTCTGTGTTGCTTAGTATATCTTCCCAGCTTATATCGGTTAGGACTTGGTTTACTTGGTCCCACTTTATGTTTTTGTTATTGAAGTTGAATTTGGTGAATGCTCCCTCGTGACTAGTCTCATTTTGTCGGTCTGGGGCTCCATGCATACATGTCTGAACCTCAATTATGTTGTGATCTGAGTATGTTGTTTTTGATATGGTGACATTTCTTATCAGATCATCATTGTTAGTGAAGATGAGGTCTAGTGTATTCTCCAGTCTAGTAGGCTCTATTATTTGCTGGTTTAAATTGAATTTTGTGCAGAGATTTAAAAGCTCGTGTGAGTGTGAGTTTTCATCAGAGCTGCCTCCTGGTGTTATTACTGCAACAATATTATTTGCTATATTCCTCCATTTTAGGTGCCTTAAGTTGAAATCCCCCAGGAGCAAGATGTAGGGTGCAGGAGCTGGAAGATTTTCCAGACAGTGGTCAATTTTTAACAGCCGTTCCTGGAATTGCTGGGATGTTGCATCCAAAATGACTAGGTTTTGGTTCTCGACCTTTACTGCTAAAACTTCCACTACATCATTTGAGGCATTAAGCAGTTCTGTGCAAACAAGTGACTCTGCAATGTACAGGCCAACCCCCCCCTTTTGAATGTTCACTCTGTCACATCTGTATAGGTTGTAACCTGGGATCCATATTTCGTTGTCCAAGTGATCCTTTATGTGGGTCTCAGTGAAAGCCGCGAACATTGCTTTTGCCTCTGCAAGCAGTCCACGGATGAAATGTATTTTGTTGTTTGTTGCTGGCTTTAGACCCTGTATATTTGCAAAGAAGAATGTTATCGGACTGATGGTATTGTTGGTACTGGGGAGGGGGGGATTTTTTTTCCGGCATTAGTATCTGTATCTGTTGGTTTGGAGTGGAGGCCATTGACTGTGGCTCCACTCCAGGAATGACTGGATTTGGTGTACGATTTCTGCCATTTCCTGCCAGTTTTTTTTCCTTCCTGGCACTAAAAAACCTCTCCCTCTTGAGTGGCTGTGGCTACCCAGGTTTTCCCATGGCCTGGATGTTTTTTATCTTTTTGTCCCCTTTAGATGGTATGCCTGGCAATTTAAGATATAGCACAGTCTTTCCTGTATTGAAGAGGTACACAGTTCAGGTTGAAAAAGCTTACAGGAAGGGAGTTTGCATTTTCCTGTTGTCATATGGGCATGGCATTTTCTAGGGTGGTCATAGTTGCACGTCCCATCTGTTTTTCCAGATTTCCCATGCCAGCAGATACCAAGTGCATAGTATGTTCACAGGCTTGGTTTCCGTTTGCCTTGGGTTTCTGTGACTGTATTCCCTGTTGGTGCATGTTTCCCTGTCATACTTCTATCCTCCCTAGCACCAACAATGGAGCTCCCACCAGTTGTTTTTGGTAATTTATCCTCACTATTGCTATTGGAGTCCTCTTGTTTGCTATTTCCTGCAATATTTCTAGTTTGCAATATTGGTTTTATCTTATCTTTGACTACACTTGTTTCCCCACTACGGCTCCTGTCCCCTATGAGGTCATTTATATGTATTCCTTCCTGCGTATAATTCCCGACTACCTGGACAAAATCTCCAGCTTCACCATTACTGTCTCCCAGGACAGCACCTCCAGCTTCACCATTACTGTCTCCCAGGAGAGCATCTCCAACTTGTAGTGAACGTAGCAACACAACAACAGTGCAGAGTTGTAGTGAACGCAGCAACACAACAACAGTGTAGAGTTGTAGTGAACGAAGCAACACAACAACAGTGTAGAGTTGTAGTGAACGCAGCAACACAACAACAGTGTAGAGTTGTAGTGAACGTAGCAACACAACAGCAGTGTAGAGTTGTAGTGAATGTAGCGACACAACAACAGTGTAGAGTTGTAGTGAACGCAGCAACACAACAACAGTGTAGAGTTGTAGTGAACGCTGCAACACAACAGCAGTGTAGAGTTGTAGTGAACGTAGCAACACAAAAACAGTGTAGAGTTGTCAGAGAACGCAGCAACACAACAACAGTGTAGAGTTGTCAGTGAACGCAGCAACACAACAACAGTGTAGAGTTGTAGTGAACGCTGCAACTCAGCAACAGTGTAGAGTTGTGGTGAACGCTGCAACACAACAGTGTAGAGTTGTAGTGAACGCTGCAACACAAAAACAGTGTAGAGTTGTAGTGAACGCTGCAACAAAACAACAGTGTAGAGTTGTAGTGAACGAAGCAACACAACAACAGTGTAGAGTTGTAGTGAACGTAGCAACACAACAACAGTGTAGAGTTGTAGTGAACGTAGCAACACAACAACAGTGTAGAGTTGTAGTGAACGCTGCAACACAACAACAGTGTAGAGTTGTAGTGAAAGCTGCAACACATCAACAGCATAGAGTTGTAGTGAACGTAGAAACACAACAACAGTGTAAAGTTGTAGTGAAGGCAGCAACACAACAACAGTGTAGAGTTTTAGTGAACGTAGCAACACAACAGCAGTGTAGAGTTGTAGTGAACGTAGTAACACAACAACAGTGTAGAGTTGTAGTGAACGTAGCAACACAACAACAGTGTAGAGTTGTAGTGAACGTAGCAATACAACAACAGTGTAGAGTTGTAGTGAACGTAGCAACACAACAACAGTGTACAGTTGTAGTGAACGTAGCAACACAACAACAGTGTAGAGTTGTAGTGAACGTAGCAACACAACAACAGTGTAGAGTTGTAGTGAACGTAGCGACACAGTAACAGTGTAGAGTTGCAGTCAACGTAGCAACACAACAACAGTGTAGAGCTGCAGTAAACGTAGCAACACAACAACAGTGTAGAGGTGTAGTGAACGTAGCAACACAAGAACAGTGTAGAGTTGTAGTGAACGTAGCAACACAACAACAGTGTAGAGTTGTAGTGAAAGTAGCAACACAACAACAGTGTAGAGTTGTAGTGAACGTAGCAACACAACAACAGTGTAGAGTTGTAGTGAACGTAGCAACACAACAACAGTGTAGAATTGTAGTGAACGAAGCAACACAACAACAGTGTAGAGTTGTAGTGAACGAAGCAACACAACAACAGTGTAGAGTTGTAGTGAACGTAGCAACACAACAACAGTGTAGAGTTGTAGTGAACGCTGCAACACAACAACAGTGTAGAGTTGTAGTGAACGTAGCAACACAACAACAGTGTAGAGTTGTAGTGAACGAAGCAACACAACAACAGTGTAGAGTTGTAGTGAACGTAGCAAAACAACAACAGTGTAGAGTTGTAGTGAACGAAGCAACACAACAGCAGTGTAGAGTTGTAGTGAACGCAGCAACAGAACAACAGTGTAGAGTTGTAGTGAACGCAACAACACAACAACAGTGTAAAGTTTTAGTGAATGCAGCAACACAACAACAGTGTAGAGTTGTAGTGAACGCAGCAACACAACAACAGTGTAGAGTTGTAGTGAACGCAGCAACAAAACAACAGTGTAGAGTTGTAGTGAACGCTGCAACACAACAACAGTGTAGAGTTGTCAGTGAACGCAGCAACACAACAACAGTGTAGAGTTGTAGTGAACGTAGCAACACAACAGCAGTGTAGAGTTGTAGTGAACGTAGCGACACAACAACAGTGTAGAGTTGTAGTGAACGCAGCAACACAACAACAGTGTAGAGTTGTAGGGAACGCTGCAACACAACAGCAGTGTAGAGTTGTAGTGAACGTAGCAACACAACAACGGTGTAGAGTTGTCAGAGAACACAGCAACACAACAACAGTGTAGAGTTGTCAGTGAACGCAGCAACACAACAACAGTGTAGAGTTGTAGTGAACGCTGCAACTCAGCAACAGTGTAGAGTTGTGGTGAACGCTGCAACACAACAACAGTGTAGAGTTGTAGTGAACGCTGCAACACAACAACAGTGTAGAGTTGTAGTGAACGCTGCAACACAACAACAGTGTAGAGTTGTAGTGAACGTAGCAACACAACAACAGTGTAGAGTTGTAGTGAACGTAGCAACACAACAACAGTGTAGAGTTGTAGTGAACGTAGCAACACAACAACAGTGTAGAGTTGTAGTGAACGCTGCAACACAACAACAGTGTAGAGTTGTAGTGAACGTAGCAACACAACAACAGTTTAGAGTTGTAGTGAACGCAGCAACACAACAACAGTGTAGAGTTGTAGTGAACGTAGCAACACAACAACAGTGTAGAGTTGTAGTGAACGTAGCAACACAACAACAGTGTAGAGTTGTAGTGAACGCTGCAACACAACAACAGTGTAGAGTTGTAGTGAACGTAGCAACACAACAACAGTGTAGAGTTGTAATGAACGTAGCAACACAACAACAGTGTAGAGTAGTAGTGAACGTAGCAACACAACAACAGTGTAGAGTTGTAGTGAACGCTGCAACACAACAACAGTGTAGAGTTGTAGTGAACGTAGCAACACAACAACAGTGTAGAGTTGTAGTGAACGTAGCAACAGAACAAGAGTGTAGAGTTGTAGTGAACGCTGCAACACAACAACAGTGTAGAGTTGTAGTGAACGTAGCAACACAACAACAGTGTAAAGTTGTAGTGAACGCAGCAACACAACAACAGTGTAGAGTTTTATTGAACGTAGCAACACAACAGCAGTGTAGAGTTGTAGTGAACGTAGCAACACAACAACAGTGTAGAGTTGTAGTGAACGTAGCAACACAACAACAGTGTAGAGTTGTAGTGAACTTAGCAATACAACAACAGTGTAGAGTTGTAGTGAACGTAGCAACACAACAACAGTGTACAGTAGTAGTGAACGTAGCAACACAACAACAGTGTAGAGTTGTAGTGAACGTAGCAACACAACAACAGTGTAGAGTTGTAGTGAACGTAGCGACACAGTAACAGTGTAGAGTTGCAGTCAACGTAGCAACACAACAACAGTGTAGAGCTGCAGTCAACGTAGCAACACAACAACAGTGTAGAGCTGCAGTCAACGTAGCAACACAACAACAGTGTAGAGGTGTAGTGAACGTAGCAACACAACAACAGTGTAGAGTTGTAGTGAACGTAGCAACACAACAACAGTGTAGAGTTGTAGTGAAAGTAGCAACACAACAACAGTGTAGAGTTGTAGTGAACGTAGCAATACAACAACAGTGTAGAGTTGTAGTGAACGTAGCAACACAACAACAGTGTAGAACTGTAGTGAACGAAGCAACACAACAACAGTGTAGAGTTGTAGTGAACGAAGCAACACAACAACAGTGTAGAGTTGTAGTGAACGCAGCAACACAACAACAGTGTAGAGTTGTAGTGAACGCTGCAACACAACAACAGTGCAGAGTTGTAGTGAACGTAGCAACACAACAACAGTGTAGAGTTGTAGTGAACGTAGCAACACAACAACAGTGTAGAGTTGTAGTGAACGTAGCAACACAACAACAGTGTAGAGTTGTAGTGAACGAAGCAACACAACAGCAGTGTAGAGTTGTAGTGAACGCAGCAACAGAACAACAGTGTAGAGTTGTAGTGAACGCAGCAACACAACAACAGTGTAAAGTTTTAGTGAATGCAGCAACACAACAACAGTGTAGAGTTGTAGTGAACGCAGCAACACAACAACAGTGTAGAGTTGTAGTGAACGCAGCAACACAACAACAGTGTAGAGTTGTAGTGAACGCTGCAACACAACAACAGTGTAGAGTTGTCAGTGAACGCAGCAACACAACAACAGTGTAGAGTTGTAGTGAACGCTACAACACAACAACAGTGTAGAGTTGTAGTGAACGCTGCAACACAACAACAGTGTAGAGTTGTAGTGAACGTAGCAACACAACAACAGTGTAGAGTTGAAGTGAACGTAGCAACACAACAACAGTGTAGAGTTGTAGTGAACGTAGCAACACAACAACAGTGTAGAGTTGTAGTGAACGCTGCAACACAACAACAGTGTAGAGTTGTACTGAACGTAGCAACACAACAACAGTGTAGAGTTGTAGTGAACGCAGCAACACAACAACAGTGTAGAGTTGTAGTGAACGTAGCAACACAACAACAGTGTAGAGTTGTAGTGAACGTAGCAACACAACAACAGTGTAGAGTTGTAGTGAACGCTGCAACACAACAACAGTGTAGAGTTGTAGTGAACGTAGCAACACAACAACAGTGTAGAGTTGTAATGAACGTAGCAACACAACAACAGTGTAGAGTTGTAGTGAACGTAGCAACACAACAACAGTGTAGAGTTGTAGTGAACGCTGCAACACAACAACAGTGTAGAGTTGTAGTGAACGCTGCAACACAACAACAGCGTAGAGTTGTAGGGAACGTAGCAACACAACAACAGTGTAGAGTTGTAGTGAACGCAGCAACACAACAACAGTGTAGAGTTTTAGTGAACGTAGCAACACAACAACAGTGTAGAGTTGTAGTGAACGTAGCAACACAACAGCAGTGTAGAGTTGTAGTGAACGAAGCAACACAACAACAGTGTAGAGTTGTAGTGAACGTAGCAACACAACAACAGTGTAGAGTTGTAGTGAACGTAGCAACACAACAACAGTGTAGAGTTGTAGTGAACGTAGCAACACAACAACAGTGTAGAGTTGTAGTGAAAATAGCACACAACAACAGTGTAGAGTTGTAGTGAACGTAGCAACACAACAACAGTGTAGAGTTGTAGTGAACGTAGCAACACAACAACTGTGTAGAGTTGTCAGTGAACGTAGCAACACAACAACAGTGTAGAATTGTAGTGAACGTAGCAGCACAACAACAGTGTAGAGTTGTAGTGAACGCAGCAACACAACAACAGTGTAGAGTTGTAGTGAACGTAGCAGCACAACAACAGTGTAGAGCTGTAGTGAACGCAGCAACACAACAACAGTGTAGAGTTTTAGTGAACGTAGCAACACAACAACAGTGTAGAGTTGTAGTGAACGTAGCAACGCAACAACAGTGTAGAGTTGTCAGTGAACGTAGCAACACAACAACAGTGTAGAGTTGTAGTGAACGTAGCAGCACAACAACAGTGTAGAGTTGTAGTGAACGCAGCAACACAACAACAGTGTAGAGTTGTAGTGAACGTAGCAGCACAACAACAGTGTAGAGCTGTAGTGAACGCAGCAACACAACAACAGTGTAGAGTTTTAGTGAACGTAGCAACACAACAACAGTGTAGAGTAGTAGTGAACGCAGCAACACAACAACAGTGTAGAGTTGTAGTGAACGCAGCAACAGAACAACAGTGTAGAGTTGTAGTGAACGTAGCAACGCAACAACAGTGTAGAGTTGTCAGTGAACGTAGCAACACAACAACAGTGTAGAGTTGTAGTGAACGTAGCAGCACAACAACAGTGTAGAGTTGTAGTGAACGCTGCAACACAACAACAGTGTAGAGTTGTAGTGAACGTAGCAACACAACAACAGTGTAGAGTTGTAGTGAACGTAGCAACACAACAACAGTGTAGAGTTGTAGTGAACGTAGCAACACAACAACAGTGTAGAGTTGTAGTGAACGAAGCAACACAACAGCAGTGTAGAGTTGTAGTGAACGCAGCAACAGAACAACAGTGTAGAGTTGTAGTGAACGCAGCAACACAACAACAGTGTAAAGTTTTAGTGAATGCAGCAACACAACAACAGTGTAGAGTTGTAGTGAACACAGCAACACAACAACAGTGTAGAGTTGTAGTGAACACAGCAACACAACAACAGTGTAGAGTTGTAGTGAACGCTGCAACACAACAACAGTGTAGAGTTGTAGTGAACGCTGCAACACAACAACAGTGTAGAGTTGTAGTGAACGCTGCAACACAACAACAGTGTAGAGTTGTAGTGAACGCTGCAACACAACAACAGTGTAGAGTTGTAGTGAACGTAGCAACACAACAACAGTGTAGAGTTGAAGTGAACGTAGCAACACAACAACAGTGTAGAGTTGTAGTGAACGTACCAACACAACAACAGTGTAGAGTTGTAGTGAACGCTGCAACACAACAACAGTGTAGAGTTGTACTGAACGTAGCAACACAACAACAGTGTAGAGTTGTAGTGAACGCAGCAACACAACAACAGTGTAGAGTTGTAGTGAACGTAGCAACACAACAACAGTGTAGAGTTGTAGTGAACGTAGCAACACAACAACAGTGTAGAGTTGTAGTGAACGCTGCAACACAACAACAGTGTAGAGTTGTAGTGAACGTAGCAACACAACAACAGTGTAGAGTTGTAATGAACGTAGCAACACAACAACAGTGTAGAGTTGTAGTGAACGTAGCAACACAACAACAGTGTAGAGTTGTAGTGAACGCTGCAACACAACAACAGTGTAGAGTTGTAGTGAACGCTGCAACACAACAACAGCGTAGAGTTGTAGGGAACGTAGCAACACAACAACAGTGTAGAGTTGTAGTGAACGCAGCAACACAACAACAGTGTAGAGTTTTAGTGAACGTAGCAACACAACAACAGTGTAGAGTTGTAGTGAACGTAGCAACACAACAGCAGTGTAGAGTTGTAGTGAACGAAGCAACACAACAACAGTGTAGAGTTGTAGTGAACGTAGCAACACAACAACAGTGTAGAGTTGTAGTGAACGTAGCAACACAACAACAGTGTAGAGTTGTAGTGAACGTAGCAACACAACAACAGTGTAGAGTTGTAGTGAACGTAGCAACACAACAACAGTGTAGAGTTGTAGTGAAAATAGCACACAACAACAGTGTAGAGTTGTAGTGAACGTAGCAACACAACAACAGTGTAGAGTTGTAGTGAACGTAGCAACACAACAACAGTGTAGAGTTGTCAGTGAACGTAGCAACACAACAACAGTGTAGAATTGTAGTGAACGTAGCAGCACAACAACAGTGTAAAGTTGTAGTGAACGCAGCAACACAACAACAGTGTAGAGTTGTAGTGAACGTAGCAGCACAACAACAGTGTAGAGCTGTAGTGAACGCAGCAACACAACAACAGTGTAGAGTTTTAGTGAACGTAGCAACACAACAACAGTGTAGAGTTGTAGTGAACGTAGCAACGCAACAACAGTGTAGAGTTGTCAGTGAACGTAGCAACACAACAACAGTGTAGAGTTGTAGTGAACGTAGCAGCACAACAACAGTGTAGAGTTTTAGTGAACGCAGCAACACAACAACAGTGTAGAGTTGTAGTGAACGTAGCAGCACAACAACAGTGTAGAGCTGTAGTGAACGCAGCAACACAACAACAGTGTAGAGTTTTAGTGAACGTAGCAACACAACAACAGTGTAGAGTAGTAGTGAACGCAGCAACACAACAACAGTGTAGAGTTGTAGTGAATGTAGCGACACAGTAACAGTGTAGAGTTGCAGTCAACGTAGCAACAGAACAACAGTGTAGAGCTGCAGTCAACGTAGCAACACAACAACAGTGTAGAGGTGTAGTGAACGTAGCAACACAACAACAGTGTAGAGTTGTAGTGAACGTAGCAACACAACAACAGTGTAGAGTTGTAGTGAACGTAGCAACACAACAACAGTGTAGAGTTGTAGTGAACGCAGCAACACAACAACAGTGTAGAGTTGTAGTGAACGCAGCAACACAACAACAGTGTAAAGTTTTAGTGAAAGCAGCAACACAACAACAGTGTAGAGTTGTAGTGAACGCAGCAACACAACAACAGCGTAGAGTTGTAGTGAACGCAGCAACACAACAACAGTGTAGAATTGTAGTGAACGCTGCAACACAACAACAGTGTAGAGTTGTCAGTGAACGCAGCAACACAACAACAGTGTAGAGTTGTAGTGAACGTAGCAACACAACAGCAGTGTAGAGTTGTAGTGAACGCAGCAACACAACAACAGTGTAGAGTTGTAGTGAACGCAGCAACACAACAGCAGTGTAGAGTTGTAGTGAACGTAGCAACACAACAGCAGTGTAGAGTTGTAGGGAACGTAGCGACACAACAACAATGTAGAGTTGTAGTGAACGCTGCAACTCAGCAACAGTGTAGAGTTGTGGTGAACGCTGCAACACAACAACAGTGTAGAGTTGTAGTGAACGCTGCAACACAACAACAGTGTAGAGTTGTAGTGAACGCTGCAACTCAGCAACAGTGTAGAGTTGTGGTGAACGCTGCAACACAACAACAGTGTAGAGTTGTAGTGAACGTAGCAGCACAACAACAGTGTAGAGCTGTAGTGAACGCAGCAACACAACAACAGTGTAGAGTTTTAGTGAACGTAGCAACACAACAACAGTGTAGAGTTGTAGTGAACGAAGCAACACAACAGCAGTGTAGAGTTGTAGTGAACGCAGCAACAGAACAACAGTGTAGAGTTGTAGTGAACGCAGCAACACAACAACAGTGTAAAGTTTTAGTGAATGCAGCAACACAACAACAGTGTAGAGTTGTAGTCAACGCAGCAACACAACAACAGTGTAGAGTTGTAGTGAACGCAGCAACACAACAACAGTGTAGAGTTGTAGTGAAGGCTACAACACAACAACAGTGTAGAGTTGTCAGTGAACGTAGCAACACAACAACAGTGTAGAGTTGTAGTGAACGCTACAACACAACAACAGTGTAGAGTTGTAGTGAACGCTGCAACACAACAACAGTGTAGAGTTGTAGTGAACGTAGCAACACAACAACAGTGTAGAGTTGAAGTGAACGTAGCAACACAACAACAGTGTAGAGTTGTAGTGAACGTAGCAACACAACAACAGTGTAGAGTTGTAGTGAACGCTGCAACACAACAACAGTGTAGAGTTGTACTGAACGTAGCAACACAACAACAGTGTAGAGTTGTAGTGAACGCAGCAACACAACAACAGTGTAGAGTTGTAGTGAACGTAGCAACACAACAACAGTGTAGAGTTGTAGTGAACGTAGCAACACAACAACAGTGTAGAGTTGTAGTGAACGCTGCAACACAACAACAGTGTAGAGTTGTAGTGAACGTAGCAACACAACAACAGTGTAGAGTTGTAATGAACGTAGCAACACAACAACAGTGTAGAGTTGTAGTGAACGTAGCAACACAACAACAGTGTAGAGTTGTAGTGAACGCTGCAACACAACAACAGTGTAGAGTTGTAGTGAACGCTGCAACACAACAACAGCGTAGAGTTGTAGGGAACGTAGCAACACAACAACAGTGTAGAGTTGTAGTGAACGCAGCAACACAACAACAGTGTAGAGTTTTAGTGAACGTAGCAACACAACAACAGTGTAGAGTTGTAGTGAACGTAGCAACACAACAGCAGTGTAGAGTTGTAGTGAACGAAGCAACACAACAACAGTGTAGAGTTGTAGTGAACGTAGCAACACAACAACAGTGTAGAGTTGTAGTGAACGTAGCAACACAACAACAGTGTAGAGTTGTAGTGAACGTAGCAACACAACAACAGTGTAGAGTTGTAGTGAAAATAGCACACAACAACAGTGTAGAGTTGTAGTGAACGTAGCAACACAACAACAGTGTAGAGTTGTAGTGAACGTAGCAACACAACAACTGTGTAGAGTTGTCAGTGAACGTAGCAACACAACAACAGTGTAGAATTGTAGTGAACGTAGCAGCACAACAACAGTGTAGAGTTGTAGTGAACGCAGCAACACAACAACAGTGTAGAGTTGTAGTGAACGTAGCAGCACAACAACAGTGTAGAGCTGTAGTGAACGCAGCAACACAACAACAGTGTAGAGTTTTAGTGAACGTAGCAACACAACAACAGTGTAGAGTTGTAGTGAACGTAGCAACGCAACAACAGTGTAGAGTTGTCAGTGAACGTAGCAACACAACAACAGTGTAGAGTTGTAGTGAACGTAGCAGCACAACAACAGTGTAGAGTTGTAGTGAACGCAGCAACACAACAACAGTGTAGAGTTGTAGTGAACGTAGCAGCACAACAACAGTGTAGAGCTGTAGTGAACGCAGCAACACAACAACAGTGTAGAGTTTTAGTGAACGTAGCAACACAACAACAGTGTAGAGTAGTAGTGAACGCAGGAACACAACAACAGTGTAGAGTTGTAGTGAACGCAGCAACAGAACAACAGTGTAGAGTTGTAGTGAACGTAGCAACGCAACAACAGTGTAGAGTTGTCAGTGAACGTAGCAACACAACAACAGTGTAGAGTTGTAGTGAACGTAGCAGCACAACAACAGTGTAGAGTTGTAGTGAACGCTGCAACACAACAACAGTGTAGAGTTGTAGTGAACGTAGCAACACAACAACAGTGTAGAGTTGTAGTGAACGTAGCAACACAACAACAGTGTAGAGTTGTAGTGAACGTAGCAACACAACAACAGTGTAGAGTTGTAGTGAACGAAGCAACACAACAGCAGTGTAGAGTTGTAGTGAACGCAGCAACAGAACAACAGTGTAGAGTTGTAGTGAACGCAGCAACACAACAACAGTGTAAAGTTTTAGTGAATGCAGCAACACAACAACAGTGTAGAGTTGTAGTGAACGCAGCAACACAACAACAGTGTAGAGTTGTAGTGAACGCAGCAACACAACAACAGTGTAGAGTTGTAGTGAACGCTGCAACACAACAACAGTGTAGAGTTGTCAGTGAACGCAGCAACACAACAACAGTGTAGAGTTGTAGTGAACGCTACAACACAACAACAGTGTAGAGTTGTAGTGAACGCTGCAACACAACAACAGTGTAGAGTTGTAGTGAACGTAGCAACACAACAACAGTGTAGAGTTGAAGTGAACGTAGCAACACAACAACAGTGTAGAGTTGTAGTGAACGTACCAACACAACAACAGTGTAGAGTTGTAGTGAACGCTGCAACACAACAACAGTGTAGAGTTGTACTGAACGTAGCAACACAACAACAGTGTAGAGTTGTAGTGAACGCAGCAACACAACAACAGTGTAGAGTTGTAGTGAACGTAGCAACACAACAACAGTGTAGAGTTGTAGTGAACGTAGCAACACAACAACAGTGTAGAGTTGTAGTGAACGCTGCAACACAACAACAGTGTAGAGTTGTAGTGAACGTAGCAACACAACAACAGTGTAGAGTTGTAATGAACGTAGCAACACAACAACAGTGTAGAGTTGTAGTGAACGTAGCAACACAACAACAGTGTAGAGTTGTAGTGAACGCTGCAACACAACAACAGTGTAGAGTTGTAGTGAACGCTGCAACACAACAACAGCGTAGAGTTGTAGGGAACGTAGCAACACAACAACAGTGTAGAGTTGTAGTGAACGCAGCAACACAACAACAGTGTAGAGTTTTAGTGAACGTAGCAACACAACAACAGTGTAGAGTTGTAGTGAACGTAGCAACACAACAGCAGTGTAGAGTTGTAGTGAACGAAGCAACACAACAACAGTGTAGAGTTGTAGTGAACGTAGCAACACAACAACAGTGTAGAGTTGTAGTGAACGTAGCAACACAACAACAGTGTAGAGTTGTAGTGAACGTAGCAACACAACAACAGTGTAGAGTTGTAGTGAACGTAGCAACACAACAACAGTGTAGAGTTGTAGTGAAAATAGCACACAACAACAGTGTAGAGTTGTAGTGAACGTAGCAACACAACAACAGTGTAGAGTTGTAGTGAACGTAGCAACACAACAACAGTGTAGAGTTGTCAGTGAACGTAGCAACACAACAACAGTGTAGAATTGTAGTGAACGTAGCAGCACAACAACAGTGTAAAGTTGTAGTGAACGCAGCAACACAACAACAGTGTAGAGTTGTAGTGAACGTAGCAGCACAACAACAGTGTAGAGCTGTAGTGAACGCAGCAACACAACAACAGTGTAGAGTTTTAGTGAACGTAGCAACACAACAACAGTGTAGAGTTGTAGTGAACGTAGCAACGCAACAACAGTGTAGAGTTGTCAGTGAACGTAGCAACACAACAACAGTGTAGAGTTGTAGTGAACGTAGCAGCACAACAACAGTGTAGAGTTTTAGTGAACGCAGCAACACAACAACAGTGTAGAGTTGTAGTGAACGTAGCAGCACAACAACAGTGTAGAGCTGTAGTGTAACAGTGTAGAGTTGTAGTGAACGCAGCAACACAACAACAGTGTAGAGTTGTAGTGAACGCTGCAACACAACAACAGTGTAGAGTTGTCAGTGAACGCAGCAACACAACAACAGTGTAGAGTTGTAGAGAACGTAGCAACACAACAGCAGTGTAGAGTTGTAGTGAACGTAGCGACACAACAACAGTGTAGAGTTGTAGTGAACGCAGCAACACAACAACAGTGTAGAGTTGTAGTGGACGCTGCAACTCAGCAACAGTGTAGAGTTGTGGTGAACGCTGCAACACAACAACATTGTAGAGTTGTAGTGAACGCTGCAACACAACAACAGTGTAGAGTTGTAGTGAACGCTGCAACACAACAACAGAGTAGAGTTGTCAGTGAACGCAGAAACACAACAACAGTGTAGAGTTGTAGTGAACGCAGCAACACAACAACAGTGTAGAGTTGTAGTGAACGCTGCAACTCAGCAACAGTGTAGAGTTGTGGTGAACGCTGCAACACAGCAACAGTGTAGAGTTGTGGTGAACGCTGCAACACAACAACAGTGTAGAGTTGTAGTGAATGCTGCAACACAACAACAGTGTAGAGTTGTAGTGAACGTAGCAACACAACAACAGTGTAGAGTTCTAGTGAACGTAGCAACACAACAACAGTGTAGAGTTGTAGTGAACGCTGCAACACAACAACAGTGTAGAGTTGTAGTGAACGCTGCAACACAACAACAGTGTAGAGTTGTAGTGAACGCTGCAACACAACAACAGTGTAGAGTTGTAGTGAACGCTGCAACACAACAACAGTGTAGAGTTGTAGTGAACGTAGCAACACAACAACAGTGTAGAGTTGTAGTGAACGCAGCAACACAACAACAGTGTAGAGTTTTAGTGAACGTAGCAACACAACAACAGTGTAGAGTTGTAGTGAACGTAGCAACACAACAACAGTGTAGAGTTGTAATGAACGCAACACCACAACAACAGTGTAGAGTTGTAGTGAACGTAGCAACACAACAACAGTGTAGAGTTGTCAGTGATCGCAGCAACACAACAACAGTGTAGAGTTGTCAGTGAACGCAGCAATACAACAACAGTGTAGAGTTGTAGTGAACGCTGCAACTCATCAACAGTGTAGAGTTGTGGTGAACGCTGCAACACAACAACAGTGTAGAGTAGTAGTGAACGCTGCAACACAACAACAGTGTAGAGTTGTAGTGAACGCTGCAACACAACAACAGTGTAGAGTTGTAGTGAACGTAGCAACACAACAACAGTGTAGAGTTGTAGTGAACGTAGCAACACAACAACAGTGTAGAATTGTAGTGAACGTAGCAACACAACAACAGTGTAGAGTTGTAGTGAACGCAGCAACACAACAACAGTGTAGAGTTGTAGTGAACGCTGCAACACAACAACAGCGTATTGTTGTAGTGAACGTAGCAACACAACAACAGTGTAGAGTTGTAATGAACGCTGCAACACAACAACAGTGTAGAGTTTTAGTGAACGTAGCAACACAACAACAGTGTAGAGTTGTAGTGAACGCAGCAACACAACAACAGTGTAGAGTTGTAGTGAACGTAGCGACACAACAACAGTGTAGAGTTGTAGTGAACGCAGCAACATAACAACAGTGTAGAGTTGTAGTGAACGCAGCAACACAACAACAGTGTAGAGTTGTAGTGAACGTAGCAACACAACAACAGTGTAGAGTTGTAGTGAACGCAGCAACACAACAATAGTGTAGAGTTGTAGTGAACGCAGCAACACAACAAGAGTGTAGAGTTGTAGTGAACGTAGCAACACAACAACAGTGTAGAGTTGTAGTGAACGTAGCAACACAACAACAGTGTAGAGTTGTAGTGAACGTAGCAACACAACAACAGTGTAGAGTTGTAGTGAACGTAGCAACACAACAACAGTGTAGAGCTGCAGTGTATGCAGCAACGTAACAACAGTACTCACCTAATTGTACTCACCTAATTGTGGTTGCAGGGGTCGAGACTCAGCTCCTGGCCCCGCCTCTTCACTGATCGCTACTAGGTCCTCTCCTTCTCTGCTTCCTGAGCTTTGTCATACCTCTTCTTAAAACTATGTATGGTTCCTGCCTCCACTACTTCACTTGCTAGGCTATTCCACTTCCTGACGACTCTATGACTGAAGAAATACTTCCTAACGTCCCTGTGACTCGTCTGAGTCTTCAGCTTCCATTTGTGACCCCATGTTTCTGTGTTCCCTCTCTTTAACATCCTATCTCTGTCCACCTTGTCTATTCCCCGCAGTATCTTGTATGTCGTTATCATGTCTTCCCTGACCCTTCTGTCCTCCAGTGTCGTCAGTCCAATTTCCCTCAACCTTTCCTCGTACGATATTCCCCTGAGCTCTGGGACTAGCCTTGTTGCAAACCTTTGCACTTTCTCTAACTTCTTGACGTGCTTGACCAGGTGTGGGCTCCAGACTGGTGCTGCATACTCCAGTATGGGCCTAACATACACGGTGTACAGTGTCTTGAACGATTCCTTATTAAGGTATCGGAACGCTATTCTCAGGTTTACCAGGCGCCCGTATGCTGCAACAGTTATTTGGTTGATGTGTGCCTCCTATAACGTGTTCGGTGTTATGGTCACCCCAAGGTTCTTTCTCCCTGAGTGAGGTCTGTAGTCTTTGTCCACCTAGCCTATACTCTGTCTGCGGTCTTCTTTGCCCCTCCCCAATCTTCATTACTTTGCATTTGGCAAGGTTGAATTCGAGAAGGCAGTTTCTGGACCACATGTCCAGCCTGTCCAGGTCTCGTTGCAGTCCTGCCTCATCCTCATCCGATTTAATTCTTCTCATCAACTTCACATCATCTGCGAATTGGGACACTTCAGAGTCTATTCCTTCCATCATGTCGTTCGCATCTATCAAAAATAGCACTGGCACTAGAACTGACCCCTGTGGGACCCCGCTCGTCACAGGCGCCCACTGTGATACCTCTTCATGTACCATGACTCGTTGTTGCCTCCCTGTCAGGTATTCCCTGATCCATTGCAGTGCCCTCCCTGTTATATGCGCCTGATCCTCCAGCTTCTGCACTAATCTCTTTTGGGGAACTGTGTCCAAGGCCTTCCTGCAGTCTAGGAAAACGTAATCAACCCACCCTTCTCTCTCGTGTCTTACTTCTGTTGCCTTGTCATAAAACTCCAGAAGGTTTGTGACACAGGATTTGCCTTCCATGAACCCATGCTGGTTTTCATTTATAATCTTGTTCCGTTCCAGGTGTTCGACCAGTCTCCTCCTGATAATCTTCTCCATGACTTTGCACACAATACATGTCAGAGACACAGATCTGTAGTTTAGTGCCTCATTTCTGTTTCCTTTCTTAAATATGGGGACTACATTTGCTGTCTTCCATTTCTCAGGTAGTTGTCCAGTTTCAAGGGATGTGTTGAAGATTGTGGTTAGGGGCACTCACAGCATCTCTGCTCCTTCTCTAAGGACCCATGGGGAGATGTTGTCCGGTCCCATTGCCTTTGAGGTATCAAGGTCACTTAGCAGCTTCTGCACCTCCTCCTCGGTTGTTCGTATGTCATGCAACACTTGAAGATTGAGACACTTATGCAGCATATGGGAATCTTTATTCAGGAAACGTTTCGCCACACAGTGGCTTCATCAGTCCAATACAAAGAGGAAGGCGTAAGGAGAGGAGGAGTTTGAGGTAATCAGTCCCTCAGCCTGGAGTCGATGTGTTCAGTCCATCAATCTTGTAGAATGTACAGCATAGGGCCGTAGACGTGGCTTATATACTGTAGTGAGGTGAGGTGAAGCAGGCGGAGGCGGGGTCATAGTGGTACCATCCACTAGTCGAAGTAGGTCTTACGCCTTCCTCTTTGTATTGGACTGATGAAGCCACTGTGTGGCGAAACGTTTCCTGAATAAAGATTCCCATATGCTGCATAAGTGTCTCAATCTTCAACTTGTCGGTTTTTCAAATCATTCATCACATCCAACACTTGTTGGTATATTCCCTCTTGATGTTCCCTTATGTGCTGTCTTCCCAGAGCCCTTCCTGTCTCTACTGTAAAAACTTCCTTAAATCTCCTGTTTAGCTCCTCACATACCTCCTGATCATTTCTTGTGAGTTCTCCACCTTCTGTCCTCAGTCTGATCACCTGGTCTTTGACTGTTGTTTTCCTCCTGATGTGGCTATACAACAGTTTCGGGTCAGTCTTGATTTTCGATACTATGTTATTTTCATACAGTTGCTGGGCCTCACTCATTACCTGTGCATACTCGTTCTCTGCCTTCTGTACTTTTTCATTCTCTACTGCACTTTGTTTTTGCCTCCTTACACCGTCGGGTAAACCAGGGGCTCGTTCTGGTCTTCCCGTTGTTTCTGTTGTCCTTGGGAATAAACATTTCCACTGCCTCCTTGCATTTTGTTGTTACATATTCCATCATTTCATTTGCTAGCTTTCCTGCCAGTTCTCTGTCCCATGGGACCTCCTGCACGAAGTTCCTCAACCCTATGTAGTCCCCTCTTTTATAGTCAGGCTTTTCCCATTCAACTCCTGTTACTCTCTCCACTTGCAACTCTACTATGTATTCAAAGCACAGAACCACGTGGTCGCTAGCTCCTAGGGGACTCTCATATGTGATGTCCTCAATGTCTGAACTGCCCAGGGTGAACACAAGGTCCAGTCTTGCTGGTTCATCCTCCCCTCTCACTCTGGTAGTGTCCTTAACATGTTGGTGAATGAGGTTTTCCAGCACCACATCCAACATCTTGGCTCTCCATGTGTAGAGTTGTCAGTGTATGCAGCAACATAACAACAGTGTTGTCAAAGTTAATAACACTAACAAAATGGTACTTAGTGTGATGAAATAGCAAACATTACAAAGTTCGTCTTGAAGTGAAATACGAGAAGTGTTCAGTTACTTGTGGAAAGACGTAAAACCTGTAGTACCAAACTTACACACCAAAAATCACTCCCTATGAAAGCAAAAGACTCGGCAGGAGATGCAACATTCCCCCGATGAAAAGCAGGGGCGCCACGAGTACACTGAGAGACAACACAATAAGTGTCCGGGGCCCAAGACTGTTCAACTGCCTCCAAGCATACATAAGGGGGATCACCAATAGATCCCTGGCTGTCTTCAAGAAGGCACTGGACAGGCACCTAGAGTCACTACCTGACCAGCCGGGGGTTTGTATGTCAGTTTGCGTGCGGCCAGCAGTAACAGCCTGGTTGATCGGACTCTGATCCACCACGAGGCCTGGTCTCAGATCGAGCCGAGGGGGAGTTGACCCCTGAAACCTTCTCCAGGAATACTCCAGGTATACCGTCAGCGGGAGCTTGGGCAGCCATGCTTGTGTCAGTAAACGTGATCTTTAGCATTGACGAAGCATTATGGGTGTTGGAAATGTAATCTACAGTAGTCAAGTTATTCTGATCCTCTACTGAAGTCTTGAGATCATTAACGGGTTGAGTAGTAATCAGCCTGTCAAGTCGATCGAGGAAGAGTGTCCTCTTGGCCCTCAGGGATGGTGAAGACATGACTTACGATCGTTGTTCAGTAAGAGTTGACGTTCCAGTAGTGCTGATGAGTTTATCCGCCTTGATATCGGCATTGCAGACGACAATGAAGGTGTCATTTATCCAGAGAATCGCGTTAAAGTTGACCTGCAGGCTGCCCCTGATGGCAGTCGCTAGTGATAGTTTGGTCGAGTCGTTGACCTGTTGGGTCTGATCTTCACACGACTGACGCAGCTCATCCTGGCTGCTCATAGATGAGGTACTGCACAGAGGAAGAGGCAGAGGCAACCTTATCAGTTCCTCTTAGTATTTTATAATTATCATCCCCTCTCTATCCCTCCGGGGCAGGGAGGACATGATATTGACTAGTCTTGTTGCAAACCTTAGCATTTTCTCTAATTTCTTGACGTGTTTAACCAGATGTGGGATCTGTGGAGAAATTTTTTCTCCAGGAGGGGGGTATCAGCCCCCTTCAGCCCCTTTCAGCCCCTTTCAGCCCTGAGGGGCCCAGCACTCTCAGAAGGGGCAAGCATCTTGATTACTGCTACAGCAAGTAATTGATCCCAGATGCAGTACCAGTATGTGACGTGGTCAAGCGACCAAGGCTCCGTGCAAGACTCCAGTATTGCAAAGTGTATTTTAATAAAAGACAGTCCATCTCTTACCTTAGCAGGACAATTAAGGAAAATCCTGCTCCCACTTTATTACGATGGTAAAGATAGTGTACATTGTTGTCTATGCTTAAGACAGCAAGAATCAAACATTCTGCTTTGCTTCATGGAGGAAGTTGCAAGGAAGCAAAAGTACTTGGTCAGCTTTTCCTTTATGTGCTGGGGGCAGTGACAGTGTATGAGGCTGTGGCGTCTTCAGATTACTTTTGACTCTACTGAGAGTGACACTGACGCCAGGATAACCAACAAAGAACGATCTGTGGGTTAGTGTGAACAAAGTGTCTCATAAAACACAATAAACACTTAAGAGAAGTGTGATCAGCTTCTTTAATGATAAGATTGTGAACAATAAAGACAAATCTTGTGGAACATAGTGTACCAGTGTGCGTATTCCTAGACTATGGAAGACGTGGACATCCAAGGACACTTCAGTTTCTATCAAGTCACCGATATCTGTCGAAGGTGTGAAGAACACCATTGCTCACGCTACAAGAGCAAGGTGGGTTATAGATTTCTTGTAGTACGGGGGACTGTGCAGTTCTTGAGTCGCAAGGAGCTTGTAATCAACCTATAGTCGGCAGTAAGGTGCGGACTTTTGAGTCCACACAAGTAAGTTTGTCAGCCATCAGTGAATGAAATATGCTGACATAACACTCCCTAGGAGTAATTTATTGTTTACATAATATGATCTATTACAGCCCGTTGAGAGAAGATCATGACAACAATTTAAGACCTCGTCTGCAGGGGCGGCTGTGTAGACGGTTTGCTGTCTTTTATCAGCTAAGTATTCCCTATATTTAACTATATCTTAGATAGTAAACTATTTCTCAACAGGATCCATACTAATGCTGCATAATTCAATATTGACCTGACGTACACGGCGTACATTGTCGTGAATGAGTCCTTACTTAGGTGACAGGCGCCAGGTGCCCGTAATAACGGCAACTCGAAGAAACTTGATTGAATGGATAAATTATCCAGAGTTTTGGTCTGTAGAACCGGGATGGACTGCTTAAATAAGGCAAGCAAAAATTTGGGAATGCAATAATTTCGAAAAAGCCTACAACAGTTATTTGGCTGATGTGCGCCTCAGGAAATGTGTTTGGTATGAGCACATCTGTGTGTGTGTGCCTGTGTGTGTGTTGGTTCGTGACTGTGTTTATGTATATAATCGTTGTTTTGAACTTGTTTGCTCTGATTATCTGGGTCTAGTTTCAGCTACTTCTCCTGCCATTTATCTGGTAGCTACCAGGTTCTGCCCCTCATAACCTACTGGATCCTATAATACCAACAATTTATGCATTATATCGCGTTAGGCGCCACTAATATTTTCCCAGGGCAATCCCATTCATTACCTCGTCGAGGTGAAACATCCAGACGATTCCTTCCAAAATAGTGTAATTCTGTCTTTCCATTACCCATAAATTCCACTGAGTATTTCATACATTAGTATAATTTCTTCCATAATCCTTCTATATTTTATTGCGATCAAGATTATTATCATAGGTTCCCTCTTCCAGTAAATTCAGCTTTGCTCTGGCACTTATTACCAACACTGGACCTTCACACAAATATCCAACACTTTAAAAATATAATTTGGGCGATGTTTTGGTCTGCTCAGGATCTTTGTTAATTCACTTGTGGCATGATAATGGTCTAGGAGAGGGTGGAAAGTTTTCTAAATTTCCTTCTGGAAAGCGAAGGCATTTTTTGAATGGTACCAGCCAGGGTATTTCTGCTTTTAATTTTCACCGAACTTTCTTCAGTTTTATAACATACTTTATCAAGTGTAGAGAAAGTTATAAGATGCAGCTTCATACTCCAGGATGCTCTCATACAGTAAGTTGTAGGGTGGAGCTTCATACTCCAGGATGCTCTCATACAGTAAGTTGTAGGGTGGAGCTTCATACTCCAGGATGCTCTCATACAGTAAGTTGTAGGGTGGAGCTTCATACTCCAGGATGCTCTCTTACAGTAAGTTGTAGGGTGGAGCTTCATACTCCAGGATGCTCTCTTACAGTAAGTTGTAGGGTGGAGCTTCATACTCCAGGATGCTCTCTTACAGTAAGTTGTAGGGTGGAGCTTCATACTCCAGGATGCTCTCATACAGTAAGTTGTAGGGTGGAGCTTCATACTCCAGGATGCTCTCTTACAGTAAGTTGTAGGGTGGCGCTTCATACTCCAGGATGCTCTCTTACAGTAAGTTGTAGGTTGGAGCTTCATACTCCAGGATGCTCTCTTACAGTAAGTTGTAGGTTGGAGCTTCATACTCCAGGATGCTCTCATACAGTAAGTTGTAGGGTGGAGCTTCATACTCCAGGATGCTCTCTTACAGTAAGTTGTAGGGTGGAGCTTCATACTCCAGGATGCTCTCATACAGTAAGTTGTAGGGTGGAGCTTCATACTCCAGGATGCTCTCTTACAGTAAGTTGTAGGGTGGAGCTTCATACTCCAGGATGCTCTCATACAGTAAGTTGTAGGGTGGAGCTTCATACTCCAGGATGCTCTCATACAGTAAGTTGTAGGGTGGAGCTTCATACTCCAGGATGCTCTCATACAGTAAGTTGTAGGGTGGAGCTTCATACTCCAGGATGCTCTCTTACAGTAAGTTGTAGGGTGGAGCTTCATACTCCAGGATGCTCTCATACAGTAAGTTGTAGGGTGGATTATTATTATTATTATTATAATCAAGGGGGAAGCGCTAAACCCGGAGGATTATACAGCGCCTGGGGGGGGGGATGTGGAAGGCATTCAGGCTTAATTCGGGGAACTGGAGCACAGATCCAATTCTCTAAATCAAGAGCCCCTCACCAACATCAAGGAACCTTCCTTGAGGGGTGTAGGGTGGAGCTTCATACTCCAGAATGCTCTCTTACAGAAAGTTGTAGGGTGGAGCTTCATACTCCAGGATGCTCTCATACAGTAAGTTGTAGGGTGGAGCTTCATTCTCCAGGATGCTCTCATACAGTAAGTTGTAGAGTGGAGCTTCATACTCCAGGATGCTCTCATACAGTAAGTTGTAGGGTAGAGCTTCATACTCCAGGATGCTCTCTTACAGTAAGTTGTAGGGTGGAGCTTCATAATCCAGGATGCTCTCATACAGTAAGTTGTAGGGTAGAGCTTCATACTCCAGGATGCTCTCTTACAGTAAGTTGTAGGGTGGAGCTTCATACTCCAGGATGCTCTCTTACAGTAAGTTGTAGGGTGGAGCTTCATAATCCAGGATGCTCTCTTATATGATTATTTCACAGGATTCCTTAAGATAATCATTGACCTTAAAAAGACAATTTACTGCAGAATGTAATTCGTTACAGTGAGCATATTACGATATTTATTCCTTATACCATATTCCTTTTTTTAATACAGATTTATAGCTTTTGCATCCGTGATCATGTAGGAAGTTGCGTTCTTCTTTACCCATATCAAAGTGTCCTGATCATGTAGTTTATGGAATTCCAATAACCATTTTTTTTTATTAACACACTGGCCGATTCCCACCAAGGCAGGGTGGCCCGAAAAAGAAAAACTTTCCCCATCATTCACTCCATCACTGTCTTGCCAGAAGGGTGCTTTACACTACAGTTTTAAAACTGCAACATTAACACCCCTCCTTCAGAGTACAGGCACTGTACTTCCCATCTCCAGGACTCAAGTCCGGCCTGCCGGTTTCCCTGAACCCCTTCATAAATGTTACTTTGCTCACACTCCAACAGCACGTCAAGTATTAAAAACCATTTGTCTCCATTCACTCCTATCAAACACGCTCACGCATGCCTGCTGGAAGTCCAAGCCCCTCGCTCACAAAACCTCCTTTACCCCCTCCCTCCAACCTTTCCTAGGCCGACCCCTACCCCGCCTTCCTTCCACTACAGACTGATACACTCTTGAAGTCACTCTGTTTCGCTCCAATAACCATTTGTGTGACTAATTCTGCAAGTTGACCAAGATCAGTTGTAGATTCCTTGTCTTCTGTGGATTTTATATCATTAATCTCACATTCACTACGTATAAGGAAACTTGGACCTATAACTCTATGTGGATAACAACTGCAGGTGATATTATGGTTAGAAAGAACAAAGAAAATATTTAAGCAGAAATAATTCTCAACTTTATTCGGAAATTTATTAACAGAAAATAATGAACATTCTAATTGTTCATTTAGTATTGCACTGGAATTTAAATTACATTTCATTAAAAAATAGAAGAATTATTTAAATCTAAATATTATTGGTACAGGTTGTATTAATAATATAAATATTTATTTTAATCTCTAAATTTTGTGGTATAATTATTTAAATATTATGTGGATTTTTTTTACATAATTTCCTAAATGTAGAATATGTAAATAATATAATAATTGTGTAGTAAAATATGATGCTAATTTGACCCTTTCGAAAAATTTGGAGTGAGGGGTCAGTAGATGAGCTACTGAGTACCGCCCAGGGAGACGCCATGTTGAATTTAATGTATGATCACTGGTAGGAATTTTGCAACAGGAATTCGGCGTTTTCCGAGGCCTAATAGGGTGTTTCGGTCTGAATTTGTAATAGGAACCTGTAATGTCCCCCGCTGAAGAACTAGGACAGGAAATGTGCGGAACCTCGAGGATTACATGTGGATGGCAGAATAAATATGAACATCACTCACAGGGAAGTGCACCATAGTCTTTGCATTTAGATCTAGCTGGCCAGTGTAGGATCTAGATGTTAGGCAAGTGCAAGTGTAACTAAATGGTAAGTGGTAATGCAAAGTTCTTTGTACTAATAGTTATATTTTTTTTTATATCGTGCAAGTCTAATCTCATACAGTCCACTAAACGACAATGAACCAGAGTTGCTGGTTATGATATTGTAATTATTAATTTAATGTTAGGTATATTTGTGAAAGTAGTAAAGAAGTGGGCAATCGAGGGAGTTGCAGTTCAGTGACCCACTGTGACTTAAGTCCCGCTTACCTTAACTCATTTCAAACATTTATAATCTCTATATCTGATTTTATTTATATCGAAAATAATTTTTTTTTAAACATAGACCTGCTGTTATGAGTCTAAAATATCGACGTTGCTAGAGTTCTCTAATGATGAAATAATGAAATATATTATAAGTCTTTCACTGATGTAATTATGATTAAAAAAACTGAGGTTTTTACGTTTTGAGTAATTTCTTGATATATAAAACAAAATATATTGTTTTCTTTGTCACAAAACAACAGTTGCTTACAATAATAAAAATTAATATTGGGAAAGTAATTTACATAGTCATATGTAAATTACTTTCCTCTATCTCTTACGCTCGACTTATTTATTAGTATCCCAAAGAAATTCCTCTTAATCTTTCCGTGAGAGAAAGTTTTAATTTATAAGACACACGCAACAACTAAGTATCTTCATTCCGAAATGTTTCGCCCACACAGCAAGCGAAACTTTTCAACATGTCTCTTATAAACTTGTATTTCATTATCCAAATACAGTGGACCCCCGGTTAACGATATTTTTTCACTCCAGAAGTATGTTCAGGTGCCAGTACTGACCGAATTTGTTCCCATAAGAAATATTGTGAAGTAGATTAGTCCATTTCAGACCCCCAAACACGTACAAACGCACTTACATAAATACACTTACATAATTGGTCGCATTCGGAGGTAATCGTTATGCGGGGGTCCACTGTAGATTCTAATTGTCTATGAGAGATTGTTGACATGTTCTCTGGGCGATTATTTACATTTTCCATTGGATGTTCTTCAGATTATCTCTGAAATTTTCTTCCCATCTGAGAGAAATAATTCACAATTTGTGAAAGATTGTTCACAATTCCTTTGTGAAATATTTCACAATTTCTTAGTGAAATTGTTTTTTTTGTGAGAGATGCTTCAAATTTTGTGTTAAGTTAATTAATATTTGATAAATTAGCCACATTTTCTGTTATAGACGTTTTTCGTTTAACAAGATGTTATTAACATTGATAAATTAGCCACATTTTCTGTTATAGACGTTTTACGTTTAACAAGATGTTATTAACATTGATAAATTAGCCACATTTTCTGTTATAGACGTTTTACGTTTAACAAGATGTTATTAACATTGATAAATTAGCCACATTTTCTGTTATAGACGTTTTACGTTTAACAAGATGTTATTAACATTGATAAATTAGCCACATTTTCTGTTATAGACGTTTTACGCTTAACAAGATGTTATTAACATTGATAAATTAGCCACATTTTCTGTTATAGACGTTTTACGTTTAACAAGATGTTATTAACATTGATAAATTAACCACATTTTCTGTTATAGACGTTTTACGTTTTACAAGATGTTACTAACATCGATAAATTAGCCACATTTTCTGTTATAGACGTTTTACGTTTTACAAGATGTTATTAACATTGATAAATTAGCCACATTTTCTGTTATAGACGTTTTACGTTTTACAAGATGTTATTAACATTGATAAATTAGCCACATTTTCTGTTATAGACGTTTTACGTTTTACAAGATGTTATTAACATTGATAAATTAGCCACATTTTCTGTTATAGACGTTTTACGTTTTACAAGATGTTATTAACATTGATAAATTAGCCACATTTTCTGTTATAGACGTTTTACGTTTTACAAGATGTTATTAACATTGATAAATTAGCCACATTTTCTGTTATAGACGTTTTACGTTTTACAAGATGTTATTAACATTGATAAATTAGCCACATTTTCTGTTATAGACGTTTTACGTTTTACAAGATGTTATTAACATTGATAAATTAGCCACATTTTCTGTTATAGACGTTTTACGTTTTACAAGATGTTATTAACATTGATAAATTAGCCACATTTTCTGTTATAGACGTTTTACGTTTTACAAGATGTTATTAACATTGATAAATTAGCCACATTTTCTGTTATAGACGTTTTACGTTTTACAAGATGTTATTAACATTGATAAATTAGCCACATTTTCTGTTATAGACGTTTTACGTTTTACAAGATGTTATTAACATTGATAAATTAGCCACATTTTCTGTTCTAGACGTTTTACGTTTTACAAGATGTTATTAACATTGATAAATTAGCCACATTTTCTGTTATAGACGTTTTACGTTTTACAAGATGTTATTAACATTGATAAATTAGCCACATTTTCTGTTAAAGACGTTTTACGTTTTACAAGATGTTATTAACATTGATAAATTAGCCACATTTTCTGTTATAGACGTTTTACGTTTTACAAGATGTTATTAACATTGATAAATTAGCCACATTTTCTGTTATAGACGTTTTACGTTTTACAAGATGTTATTAACATTTACAATGAGAGATGATTAAGTCAGTCTTTCTCATTCATCAGTATGGACACTTTCAATTTCTTAATTCATTAATTACAGAAAGTACATTATCGAACTTGGAGATCTTCCAGCAATATTTAGGCTGTCTTAGTATAATTAAATTATTACAAATAAAATAATTCAAGACGATAATAAAGCTATACCTCCAGACCAGTGAATATGTTATCTTGGTGTACCAGTGAATATGTTATCTTGGTGTACCAGTGAATATGTTATCTTGGTGCATCAGTGAATATGTTATCTTGGTGTACCAGTTAATATGTTATCTTGGTGCATCAGTGAATATGTTATCTTGGTGTACCAGTTAATATGTTATCTTGGTGTACCAGTGAATATGTTATCTTGGTGTACCAGTTAATATGTTATCTTGGTGTACCAGTGAATGTATTATCTTGGTGTACCAGTGAATATGTTATCTTGGTCCATCAGTGAATATGTTATCTTGGTGCATCAGTGAATATGTTACATTGGTGTACCAGTGAATATGTTATCTTGGTGCATCAGTGAATATGTTATCTTGGTGCATCAGTGAATATGTTATCTTGGTGTACCAGTGAATATGTTATCTTGGTCCATCAGTGAATATGTTATCTTGGTGCATCAGTGAATATGTTATCTTGGTGTACCAGTGAATATGTTATCTTGGTGCATCAGTGAATATGTTATCTTGTTGTACCAGTGAATATGTTATCTTGGTGTACCAGTGAATATGTTATCTTGGTGTATTAAGTGAATATGTTATCTTGGTGTACCAGTGAATATGTTATCTTGGTGTACCAGTGAATACGTTATCTTGGTGTACCAGTGAATATGTTATCTTAGTGCATCAGTGAATATGTTATCTTGTTGTACCAGTGAATATGTTATCTTTGTGCATCAGTGAATATGTTATCTTGGTGTACCCGTGAATATGTTATCTTTGTGCATCAGTGAATATGTTATCTTGGTGCATCAGTGAATATGTTATCTTGGTGTACCAGTGAATATGTTATCTTGGTGTACCAGTGAATATGTTATCTTGGTGTACCAGTGAATATGTTATCTTAGTGCATCAGTGAATATGTTATCTTGTTGTACCAGTGAATATGTTATCTTTGTGCATCAGTGAATATGTTATCTTGGTGTACCCGTGAATATGTTATCTTTGTGCATCAGTGAATATGTTATCTTGGTGCATCAGTGAATATGTTATCTTGGTGTACCCGTGAATATGTTATCTTTGTGCATCAGTGAATATGTTATCTTGGTGTACCAGTGAATATGTTATCTTGGTGTACCCGTGAATATGTTATCTTTGTGCATCAGTGAATATGTTATCTTGGTGCATCAGTGAATATGTTATCTTGGTGTACCTGTGAATATGTTATCTTTGTGCATCAGAGAATATGTTATCTTGGTGTGCCAGTGAATATGTTATCTTGGTGTACCAGTGAATATGTTATCTTGGTGTACCAGTGAATATGTTATCTTGGTGTACCAGTGAATATGTTATCTTGGTGCATCAGTGAATATGTTATCTTGTTGTACCAGAGAATATGTTATCTTGTTGTACCAGTGAATATGTTATCTTGGTGTACCAGTGAATATGTTATCTTGGTGTACCAGTGAATATGTTATCTTTTTGTACCAGTGAATATGTTATCTTGGTGTACCAGTGAATATGTTATCTTGGTGTACCAGTGAATATGTTATCTTGGTGTACCCGTGAATATGTTATCTTTGTGCATCAGTGAATATGTTATCTTGGTGTACCAGTGAATATGTTATCTTGGTGTACCAGAGAATACGTTATCTTGGTGTACCAGAGAATATGTTGTCTTGGTGCATCAAAGAATATGTTATCTTTGTGTTCCAGTTAATATGTTATCTTGGTGTACCAGTTAAAATGTTATCTTGGTATACCAGTGAATATGTTACCTTGGTGTACCAGTGAATATGTTATCTTGGTGTACCAGAGAATATGTTATCTTGGTGCATCAATGAATATGTTATCTTGGTGTACCAGTGAATATGCTATCTTGGTGTACCAGTTAATATGTTATCTTGGTGTACCAGTTAATATGTTATCTTGGTGTACCAATGAATATGGTATGTTGGTGCATCAGTGAATATGTTATCTTGGTGTACCAGTAAATATGTTATGTTGGTGTACCAGTGAATATGTTATCTTGGTGCATCAGTGAATATGTTATCTTGGTGTACCAGTTAATATGTTATCTTGGTGTACCAGTGAATATGTTATCTTGGTGTACCAGTTAATATGTTATCTTGGTGTACCAGTGAATATATTATCTTGGTGTACCAGTGAATATGTTATCTTGGTGTACCAGTGAATATGTTATCTTGGTGTACCAGTTAATATGTTATCTTGGTGTACCAGTGAATGTATTATCTTGGTGTACCAGTGAATATATTATCTTGGTGTACCAGTGAATATGTTATCTTGGTCCATCAGTGAATATGTTATCTTGGTGCATCAGTGAATATGTTATCTTGGTGTACCAGTGAATATGTTATCTTGGTCCATCAGTGAATATGTTATCTTGGTGCATCAGTGAATATGTTATCTTGGTGTACCAGTGAATATGTTATCTTGGTCCATCAATGAATATGTTATCTTGGTGCATCAGTGAATATGTTATCTTGGTGTACCAGTGAATATGTTATCTTGGTGCATCAGTGAATATGTTATCTTGTTGTACCAGTGAATATGTTATCTTGGTGTACCAGTGAATATGTTATCTTGGTGTACCAGTGAATATGTTATCTTGGTGTACCAGTGAATATGTTACCTTGGTGTACCAGTGAATATGTTATCTTGGTGTACCAGTGAATATGTTATCTTGGTGTACCAGTGAATATGTTATCTTAGTGCATCAGTGAATATGTTATCTTGTTGTACCAGTGAATATGTTATCTTTGTGCATCAGTGAATATGTTATCTTGGTGTACCCGTGAATATGTTATCTTTGTGCATCAGTGAATATGTTATTTTGGTGCATCAGTGAATATGTTATCTTGGTGTACCAGTGAATATGTTATCTTGGTGTACCAGTGAATATGTTATCTTGGTGTACCAGTGAATATGTTATCTTAGTGCATCAGTGAATATGTTATCTTGTTGTACCAGTGAATATGTTATCTTTGTGCATCAGTGTATATGTTATCTTGGTGTACCCGTGAATATGTTAACTTTGTGCATCAGTGAATATGTTATCTTTGTGCATCAGTGAATATGTTATCTTGGTGTACCCGTGAATATGTTATCTTTGTGCATCAGTGAATATGTTATCTTGGTGTACCAGTGAATATGTTATCTTGGTGTACCCGTGAATATGTTATCTTTGTGCATCAATGAATATGTTATCTTGGTGCATCAGTGAATATGTTATCTTGGTGTACCCGTGAATATGTTATCTTTGTGCATCAGAGAATATGTTATCTTGGTGTGCCAGTGAATATGTTATCTTGGTGTACCAGTGAATATGTTATCTTGGTGTACCAGTGAATATGTTATCTTGGTGTACCAGTGAATATGTTATCTTGGTGCATCAGTGAATATGTTATCTTGTTGTACCAGAGAATATGTTATCTTGGTGTACCAGTGAATATGTTATCTTGGTGTACCAATGAATATGTTATCTTGGTGCACCAGTGAATATGTTATCTTGGTGTACCAGTGAATATGTTATCTTGGTGTACCAGTGAATATGTTATCTTGGTGTACCAGTGAATATGTTATCTTGGTGTACCCGTGAATATGTTATCTTTGTGCATCAGTGAATATGTTATCTTGGTGTACCAGTGAATATGTTATCTTGGTGTACCAGAGAATACGTTATCTTGGTGTACCAGAGAATATGTTGTCTTGGTGCATCAAAGAATATGTTATCTTTGTGTTCCAGTTAATATGTTATCTTGGTGTACCAGTTAAAATGTTATCTTGGTATACCAGTGAATATGTTACCTTGGTGTACCAGTGAATATGTTATCTTGGTGTACCAGAGAATATGTTATCTTGGTGCATCAATGAATATGTTATCTTGGTGTACCAGTGAATATGCTATCTTGGTGTACCAGTTAATATGTTATCTTGGTGTACCAGTTAATATGTTATCTTGGTGTACCAATGAATATGTTATGTTGGGGCATCAGTGAATATGTTATCTTGGTGTACCAGTAAATATGTTATGTTGGTGTACCAGTGAATATGTTATCAAGGTGCATCAGTGAATATGTTATCTTGGTGTACCAGTTAATGTGTTATCTTGGTGTACCAGTGAATATGTTATCTTGGTGTACCAGTTAATATGTTATCTTGGTGTACCAGTGAATATATTATCTTGGTGTACCAGTGAATATGTTATCTTGGTGTACCAGTGAATATGTTATCTTGGTGTACCAGTTAATATGTTATCTTGGTGTACCAGTGAATGTATTATCTTGGTGTACCAGTGAATATATTATCTTGGTGTACCAGTGAATATGTTATCTTGGTCCATCAGTGAATATGTTATCTTGGTGCATCAGTGAATATGTTATCTTGGTGTACCAGTGAATATGTTATCTTGGTCCATCAGTGAATACGTTATCTTGGTGCATCAGTGAATATGTTATCTTGGTGTACCAGTGAATATGTTATCTTGGTCCATCAATGAATATGTTATCTTGGGGCATCAGTGAATATGTTATCTTGGTGTACCAGTGAATATGTTATCTTGGTGCATCAGTGAATATGTTATCTTGTTGTACCAGTGAATATGTTATCTTGGTGTACCAGTGAATATGTTATCTTGGTGTACCAGTGAATATGTTATCTTGGTGTACCAGTGAATATGTTATC
This sequence comes from Cherax quadricarinatus, assembly GCF_038502225.1. NCBI lineage: Eukaryota > Metazoa > Arthropoda > Malacostraca > Decapoda > Parastacidae > Cherax > Cherax quadricarinatus. Next base: position 360,487 of record NW_027195073.1, read on the forward strand.
TTGGTGTACCAGTGAATATGTTATCTTGGTGTACCAGTGAATATGTTATCTTGGTGTACCAGTGAATATGTTATCTTAGTGCATCAGTGAATATGTTATCTTGTTGTACCAGTGAATATGTTATCTTTGTGCATCAGTGAATATGTTATCTTGGTGTACCCGTGAATATGTTATCTTTGTGCATCAGTGAATATGTTATCTTGGTGCATCAGTGAATATGTTATCTTTGTGTACCAGTGAATATGTTATCTTGGTGTACCAGTGAATATGTTATCTTGGTGTACCAGTGAATATGTTATCTTAGTGCATCAGTGAATATGTTATCTTGTTGTACCAGTGAATATGTTATCTTTGTGCATCAGTGAATATGTTATCTTGGTGTACCCGTGAATATGTTATCTTTGTGCATCAGTGAATATGTTATCTTTGTGCATCAGTGAATATGTTATCTTGGTGTACCCGTGAATATGTTATCTTTGTGCATCAGTGAATATGTTATCTTGGTGTACCAGTGAATATGTTATCTTGGTGTACCCGTGAATATGTTATCTTTGTGCATCAGTGAATATGTTATCTTGGTGCATCAGTGAATATGTTATCTTGGTGTACCCGTGAATATGTTATCTTTGTGCATCAGTGAATATGTTATCTTGGTGTACCAGTGAATATGTTATCTTGGTGTACCAGTGAATATGTTATCTTGGTGTACCAGTGAATATGTTATCTTGGTGTACCAGTGAATATGTTATCTTGGTGCATCAGTGAATATGTTATCTTGTTGTACCAGAGAATATGTTATCTTGGTGTACCAGTGAATATGTTATCTTGGTGTACCAGTGAATATGTTATCTTGGTGTACCAGTGAATATGTTACCTTGGTGTACCAGTGAATATGTTATCTTGGTGTACCAGTGAATATGTTATCTTGGTGTACCAGTGAATATGTTATCTTGGTGTACCCGTGAATATGTTATCTTTGTGCATCAGTGAATATGTTATCTTGGTGTACCAGTGAATATGTTATCTTGGTGTACCAGAGAATACGTTATCTTGGTGTACCAGAGAATATGTTATCTTGGTGCATCAAAGAATATGTTATCTTTGTGTTCCAGTTAATATGTTATCTTGGTGTACCAGTTAAAATGTTATCTTGGTATACCAGTGAATATGTTACTTTGGTGTTCCAGTGAATATGTTATCTTGGTGTACCAGAGAATATGTTATCTTGGTGCATCAATGAATATGTTATCTTGGTGTACCAGTGAATATGCTATCTTGGTGTACCAGTTAATGTGTTATCTTGGTGTACCAGTTAATATGTTATCTTGGTGTACCAATGAATATGTTATGTTGGTGCATCAGTGAATATGTTATCTTGGTGTACCAGTAAATATGTTATGTTGGTGCATCAATGAATATGTTATCTTGGTGTACCAGTGAATATGTTATCTTGGTGCATCAGTGGATATGTTATCTTGGTGTACCAGTGAATATGTTATCTTGGTGTACCAGTGAATATGTTATCATGGTGCATCAGTGAATATGTTATCTTGGTGCATCAGTGAATATGTTATCTTGGTGTACCAGTGAATATGTTATCTTGGTCCATCAGTGAATATGTTATCTTGGTGCATCAGTAAATATGTTATCTTGGTGCATCAATGAATATGTTATCTTGGTGTACCAGTGAATATGTTATCTTGGTGCATCAAGGATATGTTATCTTGGTGTACCAGTGAATATGTTATCTTGGTGCATCAGTGAATATGTTTTCTTGGTGTACCAGTGAATATGTTATCTTGGTCCATCAGTGAATATGTTATCTTGGTGCATCAGTAAATATGTTATCTTGGTGCATCAGTGAATATGTTATCTTGGTCCTTCAGTGAATATGTTATCTTGGTGTACCAGTGACTATGTTATCTTGGTGCATCAGTGGATATGTTATCTTGGAGTACCAGTGAATATGTTATCTTGGTGTACCAGTGAATATGTTATCTTGGTGCATCAATGAATATGTTATCTTGGAGTACCAGTGAATATGTTATCTTGGAGTACCAGTGAATATGTTATCTTGGTGTACCAGAGAATATGTTATCTTGGAGTACCAGTTAATATGTTATCTTGGTGTGCCAGTGAATATGTTATCTTGGTGTACCAGTGAATATGTTATCTTGGTGTACCGGTGAATATGTTATCATGGTGCATCAGTGAATATGTTATCTTGGTGCATCAGTGAATATGTTATCTTGGTGTACCAGTGAATATGTTATCTTGGTCCATCAGTGAATATGTTATCTTGGTCCATCAGTGAATATGTTATCTTGGTGCATCAGTAAATATGTTATCTTGGTGCATCAGTGAATATGTTATCTTGGTCCTTCAGTGAATATGTTATCTTGGTGTACCAGTGACTATGTTATCTTGGTGCATCAGTGGATATGTTATCTTGGAGTACCAGTGAATATGTTATCTTGGTGTACCAGTGAATATGTTATCTTGGTGCATCAATGAATATGTTATCTTGGAGTACCAGTGAATATGTTATCTTGGAGTACCAGTGAATATGTTATCTTGGTGTACCAGAGAATATGTTATCTTGGAGTACCAGTTAATATGTTATCTTGGTGTGCCAGTGAATATGTTATCTTGGTGTACCAGTGAATATGTTATCTTGGTGTACCGGTGAATATGTTATCATGGTGCATCAGTGAATATGTTATCTTGGTGCATCAGTGAATATGTTATCTTGGTGTACCAGTGAATATGTTATCTTGGTCCATCAGTGAATATGTTATCTTGGGGCATCAGTAAATATGTTATCTTGGTGCATCAGTGAATATGTTATCTTGGTGTACCAGTGACTATGTTATCTTGGTGCATCAGTGGATATGTTATCTTGGAGTACCAGTGAATATGTTATCTTGTTGTACCAGTGAATATGTTATCTTGGTGCATCAATGAATATGTTATCTTGGAGTACCAGTGAATATGTTATCTTGGAGTACCAGTGAATATGTTATCTTGGTGTACCAGTGACTATGTTATCTTGGTGCATCAGTGGATATGTTATCTTGGAGTACCAGTGAATATGTTATCTTGGTGTACCAGTGAATATGTTATCTTGGTGCATCAATGAATATGTTATCTTGGAGTACCAGTGAATATGTTATCTTGGAGTACCAGTGAATATGTTATCTTGGTGTACCAGAGAATATGTTATCTTGGAGTACCAGTTAATATGTTATCTTGGTATACCAGAGAATATGTTATCTTGGTGTACTAGTTAATATGTTATCTTGGTGTGCCAGTGAATATGTTATCTTGGTGTACCAGAGAATATGTTATCTTGGTGTACCAGTTAATATGTTATCTTGGTGTACCAGTGAATATGTTATCTTGGTGTACCAGTGAATATGTTATCTTGGTGTACCAGTGAATATGCTATCTTGGTGTACCAGTGAATATGTTATCTTGATGTACCAGTTAATATGTTATGTTGGTGCATCAATGAATATGTTATCTTGGTGTTCCAGTTAATATGTTATCTTGGTGTACCAGTGAATATGTTATCTTGGTGTACCAGTGAATATGTTATCTTGGTGTACCAGTGAATATGCTATCTTGGTGTACCAGTGAATATGTTTTCTTGGTGTACCAGTGAACACGTTATCTTGGTGTACCAGTGAATATGTTATCTTGGTGTACCAGTAAATATGTTATCTTGGTGTACCAGTGAATATGCTATCTTGGTGTACCAGTGAATATGTTATCTTGGTGTACCAGTGAATATGTTATCTTGGTGTACCAGTGAATATGTTATCATGGTGTACCAGTGACCAGGCAAACACTCTCCACCACCTCCTAGAATAACAAGCGTGTTAATGCTATGCTGGCTAGTGAAGATGGTTATTTAGCCATTTAGACTGACTCAATCTAACGTCCGTCTCTGTGTTGACATCAACTCTGTTAAATCTGTTTAATTTAGTAAATTATTTTTATGTTACGTTAAGTTAAAACAACATATCATAGCGTAGCTGGAAGTACTGTAGACAGAAAAGTCAAGTAGTGAAGAGACAGTCTGGAAGTCAACAGTCTGGACCAGAGGTCAACAAACTCTTCAGCTCAACGACCCTTTCATGAAGTTCCAGATTGTTCATTGACCCCTAAACGTCAATTATGGATCATTGGTAAACCAAGTTATGCATCCAAATTTATAATATTGTGTCAACAGCTGCCATTACGGGTGTTACAATGTTACTGTCACTGTGGGTGTTGAGAATGTACTGGATCTCCAGTAGTTTGAGGTGAGTTGCTCAGTACAGAAAGTGAACAGGAATACTACACATATGTATATCTTTCCCGAGGACAGAAGAGATGAGAGAGACAAGGGAAAGTGTGAAGGTCACAGATATACTACACAAAGCACGACACCAGACGTTTATTTACTCCCTTTTGACCCCCAACCTAGATAGTCCCACCAACTCCAAGGGGTCGATACTGATCTCTTTGGAAAACCTGCTCTAGACTCACGGAGTCGTAATAATTGCAAATAAATCAAGGAACGGAACTGATGGGGGTGTGAGTCTATGGTAACTCCTGAGACTCACTGGCCAGTGTGTTAACCACTCGGCCAGATAGCTATAATTACCTCCAACTAAGAATATTTCTATACACCATAGGAACGTTAGCATGGCCACACTGTGACCACAAAAGCTATTTTTTTAACAGATCTAAAAACCTGAATTTATGGATAACCCTTATTAGAACCCGCTGGTAGGTTGGCTCTTGAGTTTTAGAACTCACTTGTGATGGGTTCAAACTCCACATGTTCAGAAGAACATAAAGGCACAACACAGTGACTTTTTCCACGTAGAAAAAGTTGAAACTCAGACACTCATGGGTCAGAATTTCTGAAAACAGAGGAAAGATGATTTACTTGTGTCTTTTAGCATTATCTTTTGTTATTGAGAAGCTTTTCCAGTATTTTGAGTGAAAAAATAGTATTAAAATGACGTATTAATTTGTAATCGAGTCTCCAGATGACAATCATATATACTACATATCGTCTTAGTATGAATTACATTTTCTTGTAATAAGACTTGATATTAGCATCAAGTAACGCAGTGTAGTGGACGCACCAACGCAAGTGTTCCATAAGTCGACAAAGAAAGTCTTTATCTATCTCACGAATGTTTCTTTGTAAATTATTGTCTAAGAAAGATATAATTTGCATATATAATTTTATATGCCACTGCAGTAATTGTAAGTAATTGTGCAATGTCATTCGAAATGGGTTGACGTTTTCTTGAGTGTCAGTAAGTGGATATTTGCATCTATAACTTAACTGGGAAGAATGAACGCAGTTTACCCAGGATCTAGACAGTTGTAGACTGAGAGCTTGAGCTGTCACTTCGCTTCTAGTATATGATTTAAGACGTCTTTGTTGATATTGTTTTGAGTTGCTTGTATTACCACGTAGAAATCGATGTATCCACTTGTAGACAGTAGTCAAGCTGAAGCCAGTGGCTTCAGCGATGGCACGGAGCGGCATGCCGCTAGCCCACATGTGAATAAAACTCTTGCGCTCACTAGCGTTTGTTTGTTGAAATTTGCGTCGGATCCTCATTTTAATTTTCTGTGAAAATGAGACTCAAATGAGGACAACGATTCTTTTTACCGCTTATAAATATAGTTTATCTAGTTGCTTTTAAATACAGAAACAGGAAGCTGGTGTTGGTTGCCATGTGATGTATTTATACGCCAAAGGGGGTGTAAATAGCGTGCTAAAAATATCTAGCCTAGACAGGACCCGCAGCAATGGTTTTAAGTTGGAAAAATTCAGATTCAGGAAGGATATAGGAAAGCACTGGTTTGGTAATAGAGTTGTGGATGAGTGGAACAAACTCCCGAGTACAGTTATTGAGGCTAAAACGTTTTGTAGTTTTAAAAATAGGTTAGATAAATACATGAGTGGGTGTGGGTGGGTGTGAGTTGGACCTAACTAGCTTGTGCTACTAGGCCAGATGCCGTGCTCCTTCCTTAAGTGAATGTGACCTGACCTGACTAGGTTAAAGCATAGGCTTTAGCCGGTGGGAGAATTGGACCTGCCTCACATGGGTCAATAGGCATGTTTCAGTGTTCCTTCTTTCTTTTGTTCTTGTGTAAAATCATTGAAATATTTTCAGTTTTCATTTTAGGATTATCTTGAGATGGAGTTAGAGCCAGTGGACGGTGAAATTATATAAAAGTGACGGTAATGCTGAGAGTCACCAGAAACAACATGAAACTGTCAGACTGTCAACACCTTCAACAGTAACAACATGAAACTGTCAGACTGTCAACACCTTCGACAGTAACCACAACTGAAAGATAATTTGGTAAACAAATGAGAAGTAATATTTATGTAGCTTGTTAATAATGATGTGTAACTAAATTTATGCTCACCTGAGAATTATTTTAATTAAATTTATGCTCACCTGAGCATTGTTTTAAATTTGCAGGGTGAAATCATTAGCTACGTTAAAACTTACAGATATCTTGGTGTAGATGTACCCTTTAACAAATCCACTATACCACAACTAAACAAGAAATGTAAAGCTAGGCTAAATGCTCTCAAAGCTGTTGCTGGCTACAATCCCAACTATGGTGCTAATGTGAGAATCGTGAGAATGATGTACATAGCCTATGTTAGGTCCTTAATTGATTATGCTGCTCCCATGTTGATAATAGCTAGAGAAAGATCTCTCCGACCCTTGGAGTTAATGCAAAATGAAGCTCTCAGGATTATTCTTGGCTGTCCCAGATCTACAAAAGTTCTTAACATGAGGAAGGAGCTTGGTATTTCTAGTATCAGTGATAGGATTGTTGAAATTAACACTGTACTCGGTATTAGAATGTTGAGAAACGAACCAGACACTGTCAGTGAATCTTACCAAGTGTCTAGAGGTAAATACACACAGATCTAAATGGATTGTGAAAACGTGCAATTGCATTAAGTTTTATAACCTGCATGAACTGTATCACTGTAGGCAACAAGAGCATTTCACCCCTCCATGGAAGATGTGTTCATTTAATATCACATACCTACAAGTCCCCCCCAAGAAGCTCATTGCTAGTAATCCCTTCCTTAAATCTCTTGTTAGAGCAACTGATCAAGAAGAAATTTCTCACCTAGCTGGTAGTAACAAGTTATCACAAGTTATATACACTGATGGATCTAAACAGGAGTCTTCTGGCAGGGCTGCATCTGCTCTTGTTGCCACCTCCCTAGTTAAGAACGATAATAAATTTGTTGAGTTAGGCATAAGAATTAACAACTGGGCGTCTACACTGCAAACTGAATTGTTTGCAATCCTAATGGCGCTAAAGCTAACCTATGACACTGAGCTTGACTCTATCATCATTACTGATTCTATGTCATCATTGAAGGCTCTTGGCTCGTATAATGACTCCAACAACATGCTCATTGGGGAAGCCAGGTATAGATACTCAAAAATTAGGGACAAAGGAATTAATGTACAATTGCTATGGATCCCATCACACATTGGATTACTCCTTCATGATAAAGTTGATATGTTAGCCAAGAAGAGTATCGAGAAGGAGAATGTAGAATATAACTTTGGTATAACTGTGTCTAGCATTAGGAATAATATTAGGAGAGAAGTAAATAATGAAAATGATTGTTATAGGAATGCAGTTAGAAGCCTGAGTAGATCTATAACCCACTATGATAACATGAACGTAGATAAGTATGTTTATGGAGCAACTTGCAATGTGAACAGACTGACTGATGTTGTAGTGGCCGGGCTTAGGCTTGGTTACAAGTACTTCTGGCAGTTTGGGAGACACACAGATGATGATCAAACTAAATGTAAATTAACCATACCCCCGGCCGGGATTGAACCCGCGGTCATAGAGTCTCAAAACTCCAGCCCGTCATGTTGACGGCAGTGAAGGGACTTGAGCTAGAGTTCGTCACGGCCACGCTAGCTGGAGATTCGTCTGTAAAAACTTGCATTTGTGGTCACAGAGGTGCCTGTGCTAACTTTCCTATGGTGTAGAAATATACCTAGTTGGATGAATCTTATTGTGGCTAGCTGGTCTAGTGGCTAACGCGACGGTCTGGAGTTTTGAGACTCTATGACCGCGGGTTCAATCCCGGCCGGGGGTATGGTTTATTTGCAATCGTGTCATTACGATTTCTTGAGTCAAGTTAAATGTAAATTATGTGATCAGGCATATGGTCACTCTCTTGAACACTATGTGCTTAATTGTCCACTTATTGAGGAATACAGAGACAGACAGTATAATAACCTATGTGACATGTCAAGATATCTTATTAATGAAAATAAGATACCAGATATACTAAGCAAATTTCCTAAATTTGCTTGTGACAGATAATTGAACTATAGATATGTAGATATAAATCCATATGTATTCCTGTTATCCCTTTGGGGCCTAGTTCCTAGGCCTTTTGTGTATCCACATGCTCTCGCGCAGGATGGATATGGGGTGCACAATAAACTAGCCACTTCGGTGGCAAAATCTAATCTAATCTAATCTTTTAAATTAGCTAAGGTAATTAGTTTAGTGTGTACTTTATACAAATGAATTATGAACACAAGTAAATTATCTTAAATTTAAAATAAATGCGATGAAAACAGATAAAGTACTGCTTCTTATGATTAAAAAAAATATTTTACCAGCTTTATTAAAGATATTTATTACATTTTATTAAATAATTCCGGCAGAATGATCACTTTTGTTCAAGTAATTGTTTTCTCCTAGACTCAGTACATGTACTTGTGAAGATTACCTTTATATATCGTCATGCAGGAACATAATACAGGGTTCTCATGTACTTGTGAAGATTACCTTTATATATCGTCATGCAGGAACATAATGCTGGGTTCTCATGTACTTGTGAAGATTACCTTTATATATCGTCATGCAGGAACATAATGCTGGGTTCTCATGTACTTGTGAAGATTACCTTTATATATCGTCATGCAGGAACATAATGCTGGGTTCTAATGCACTTGTGAAGATTACCTTTATATATCGTCATGCAGGAACATAATGCAGGGTTCTAATGCACTTGTGAAGATTACCTTTATATATCGTCATGCAGGAACATAATGCTGGTTTCTAATGCACTTGTGAAGATTACCTTTATATATCGTCATGCAGGAACATAATGCTGGTTTCTAATGCACTTGTGAAGATTACCTTTATATATCGTCATGCAGGAACATAATGCAGGGTTCTAATGCACTTGTGAAGATTACCTTTATATATCGTCATGCAGGAACATAATGCTGGTTTCTAATGCACTTGTGAAGATTACCTTTATATATCGTCATGCAGGAACATAATGCTGGGTTCTAATGCACTTGTGAAGATTACCTTTATATATCGTCATGCAGGAACATAATGCAGGGTTCTAATGCACTTGTGAAGATTACCTTTTTATATCGTCATGCAGGAACATAATGCTGGTTTCTAATGCACTTGTGAAGATTACCTTTATATATCGTCATGCAGGAACATAATGCTGGTTTCTAATGCACTTGTGAAGATTACCTTTATATATCGTCATGCAGGAACATAATGCAGGGTTCTAATGCACTTGTGAAGATTACCTTTATATATCGTCATGCAGGAACATAATGCTGGTTTCTAATGCACTTGTGAAGATTACCTTTATATATCGTCATGCAGGAACATAATGCAGGTTTCTAATGCACTTGTGAAGATTACCTTTATATATCGTCATGCAGGAACATAATGCAGGGTTCTAATGCACTTGTGAAGATTACCTTTATATATCGTCATGCAGGAACATAATGCTGGTTTCTAATGCACTTGTGAAGATTACCTTTATATATCGTCATGCAGGAACATAATGCTGGGTTCTAATGCACTAGTGAAGATTACCTTTATATATCGTCATGCAGGAACATAATGCTGGTTTCTAATGCACTTGTGAAGATTACCTTTATATATCGTCATGCAGGAACATAATGCTGGGTTCTAATGCACTTGTGAAGATTACCTTTATATATCGTCATGCAGGAACATAATGCTGGGTTCTAATGCACTTGTGAAGATTACCTTTATATATCGTCATGCAGGAACATAATGCTGGGTTCTAATGCACTTGTGAAGATTACCTTTATATATCGTCATGCAGGAACATAATGCAGGTTTCTAATGCACTTGTGAAGATTACCTTTATATATCGTCATGCAGGAACATAATGCAGGTTTCTAATGCACTTGTGAAGATTACCTTTATATATCGTCATGCAGGAACATAATGCAGGTTTCTAATGCACTTGTGAAGATTACCTTTATATATCGTCATGCAGGAACATAATGCAGGTTTCTAATGCACTTGTGAAGATTACCTTCATATACATAAGAACATAAGACAGACGGAACACTGCAGCAGGCCTACTAACCCATGCGAGGCATGTGTATGTCACTCCCGGCTTAGATCAAAGACCCACCTAGTCAGGTCACTTCCACTTAAGGAAAAAGCACAGTATAAGACCTAGTAGCACAAGCTAGTCAGGTCCAACTCACACCCACCCACACCCACTCATGTATTTATCTAACCTATTTTTAAAAATACACAACGTTTTAGCCTCAATAACGGTACTCAGGAGTTTGTTCCACTCATCCACAACTCTATTACCAAACCAGTATTTTCCTATATCCTTCCTGAATCTGAATTTTTCCAACTTGAAACCATTGCTACGAGTCCTGTCTTGGCTGGAAATTTTCAGCACGCTATTTACATCCCCTTTATTTATTCCTGTTTTCCATTTATACACCTCGACCATATCCCCCCTAATTCTACGCCTTTCAAGAGAGTGCAGATTCAGGCCCCTCAGTCTATCCTCAAACACAGAACCACTATTGAAAGTATTTAACCAACTCATTTTCAATGCTATTCCCCCCCCAAAAAAAAGATGTGAAATATGGTTTTAAAATGTGACATTCTTTGAGGTGTTATAACTGGAGAGTATACTGGAGAATATACCTGGAGAGCATTCTGGAGAGTATACCTGGAGTGCAAGCTGTTTAGTATACCTGGAGAGTTTATCTAGAGAACATACTGGAGAGCATACTGGAGAGTAGACTGGAGAGTATACCAGGAAAGAATACTGGAGAGTATAACTGGAGAGCATGCCGGGGAGTGTACTGGACAGTATACCTGGAAAGTTTACTGGAGAGTAAACCTGGAGAGGATGCTGGATAGTATACCTGGAGAGTATACTAGAGAGTATACCTGGAGACTATACTGGAGAGTATACCTGGAGAGTATACTGAGGAGTATACTGGAGAGTATCCCAAGAGAATGTACTTGAGAGCATAAGACGAGAGCATAATGGAGAGTATACCAGGAGAGTATACTGAGGAGTATACTGGAGAGTATACTGAAGAGTATAGCAGGAGAGTATACTGAAGAGTATACTGAAGAGTATACCAGGAGAGTATACTGAAGAATATACTGGAGAGTATACTGAAGAGTATACCTGAGAGTATACTGAAGAGTATACTGGAGAGTATACAGGGGAGTATACTGAAGAGTATACCAGGAGAATATACTGAAGAGTATACCAGGAGAGTATATTGAAGAGTATATTGAAGAGTATACTGGAGAGTATACCGGGGAGTATACTGAAGAGTATACTGAAGAGTATACCAGGAGAGTATACTGGAGAAAGTTCCGGGGTCTACGCCCCCCGCGGTCTCACATAACAGGAGAACATTATTCCATATTTAGATAACTTTAATAATTTATATAAGCTAAAACGTTCCAAAATTTTTATCAACTGTATCTTGATGTTATTAAATAATTTATTAATATAAATGTCTCTTAAGTGAATAACATCATTATTTGTTAACAATAAAATAAATCCGGAAGAAACAATAAAGATATTAAATAAATACAATAATATTTCTTGTGAACTTTACCTCAATTTATGTATGATTGTGATTGTATTAATGACGTCATGATTGTATTAATGACGTCATGATTGTATTAATGACGTCATGATTGTATTAATGACGTCATGATTGTATTAATGACGTCATGATTGTATTAATGACGTCATGATCGTATTAATGACGTCATGATTGTATTAATGACGTCATGATTGTATTAATGACGTCATGATTGTATTAATGACGTCATGATAGTATTAATGACGTCATGATTGCATTAATGACGTCATGATTGTATTAATGACGTCAGATATTACCAGAGGATGAACAGTGACCAAACAGTGCCAAGTGAGAGTGATGCAGCAGTGTAGATGATGTCAGTTATTACCAGAGGATGAGCAGTGATCAAACAGTGCCAAGTGACAGTGAAGCAGCAGTGTAGATGATCTCAGATATTACCACAGGATGAACAGTGATCAAACAGTGCCAAGTGACAGTGATGCAGCAGTGTAGATGATCTCAGATATTACCACAGGATGAACAGTGATCAAACAGTGCCAAGTGACAGTGATGCAGCAGTGTAGATGATCTCAGATATTACCACAGGATGAACAGTGATCAAACAGTGCCAAGTGACAGTGATGCAGCAGTGTAGATGATCTCAGATATTACCACAGGATGAACAGTGACCAGACAGTGCCAAGTGACAGTGATGCAGCAGTGTAGATGATCTCAGATATTACCACAGGATGAGCAGTGACCAGACAGTGCCAAGTGACAGTGATGCAGCAGTGTAGATGATCTCAGATATTACCAGAGGATGAACAGTGACCAAACAGTGCCAAGTGACAGTGATGCAGCAGTGTAGATGATCTCAGATATTACCACAGGATGAGCAGTGACCAGACAGTGCCAAGTGACAGTGATGCAGCAGTGTAGATGATCTCAGATATTACCACAGGATGAGCAGTGACCAAACAGTGCCAAGTGACAGTGATGCAGCAGTGTAGATGATCTCAGATATTACCACAGGATGAACAGTGACCAAACAGTGCCAAGTGACAGTGATGCAGCAGTGTAGATGATCTCAGATATTACCAGAGGATGAACAGTGATCAAACAGTGTCAAGTGGCAGTGACGCAGCAGTGTAGATGATGTCAGTTATTACCAGAGGATGAACAGTGATCAAACAGTGCCAAGTGACAGTGATGCAGCAGTGTAGATGATCTCAGATATTACCAGAGGATGAACAGTGATCAAACAGTGCCAAGTGACAGTGATGCAGCAGTGTAGATGATCTCAGATATTACCAGAGGATGAACAGTGACCAAACAGTGCCAAGTGACAGTGAAGCAGCAGTGTAGATGATCTCAGATATTACCACAGGATGAACAGTGACCAAACAGTGCCAAGTGACAGTGATGCAGCAGTGTAGATGATCTCAGATATTACCACAGGATGAACAGTGATCAAACAGTGCCAAGTGACTATGATGCAGCAGTGTAGATGATCTCAGATATTACCACAGGATGAACAGTGATCAAACAGTGCCAAGTGACAGTGATGCAGCAGTGTAGATGATCTCAGATATTACCACAGGATGAACAGTGTCCAAACAGTGCCAAGTGACAGTGAAGCAGCAGTGTAGATGATCTCAGATATTACCAGAGTATGAACAGTGACCAAACAGTGTCAAGTGACAGTGAAGCAGCAGTGTAGATGATCTCAGATATTACCAGAGGATGAACAGTGACCAAACAGTGCCAAGTGACAGTGATGCAGCAGTGTAGATGATCTCAGATATTACCAGAGGATGAACAGTGACCAAACAGTGCCAATGAGAGTGATGCAGTAGTGTAGATGATCTCAGATATTACCACAGGATGAACAGTGATCAAACAGTGCCAAGTGACAGTGATGCAGCAGTGTAGATGATCTCAGATATTGCCACAGGATGAACAGTGACCAAACAGTGCCAAGTGACAGTGATGCAGCAGTGTAGATGATCTTAGATATTACCAGAGGATGAGCAGTGACCAAACAGTGCCAAGTGACAGTGATGCAGCAGTGTAGATGATCTCAGATATTACCACAGGATGAGCAGTGACCAAACAGTGCCAAGTGACAGTGAAGCAGCAGTGAAGATGATCTCAGATATTACCAGAGGATGAACAGTTATCAAACAGTGCCAAGTGACAGTGATGCAGCAGTGCAGATGATCTCAGATATTACCAGAGGATGAGCAGTGACCAGACAGTGCCAAGTGACAGTGATGCAGCAGTGTAGATGATCTCAGATATTGCCAGAGGATGAGCAGTGACCAGACAGTGCCAAGTGACAGTGATGCAGCAGTGTAGATGATCTCAGATATTACCAGAGGATGAGCAGTGACCAGACAGTGCCAAGTGACAGTGTTGTAGCAGTGTAGATGATCTCAGATATTACCAGAGGATGAACAGTGATCAAACAGTGCCAAGTGGCAGTGATGCAGCAGTGTAGATGATCTCAGATATTACCACAGGATGAACAGTGATCAAACAGTTCCAAGTGACAGTGATGCAGCAGTATAGATGATCTCAGATATTACCACAGGATGAACAGTGACCAAACAGTGCCAAGGGACAGTGATGCAGCAGTGTAGATGATCTCAGATATTACCAGAGGATGAGCAGTGACCAAACAGTGCCAAGTGACAGTGATGCAGTAGTATAGATGATCTCAGATATTACCAGAGGATGAGCAGTGACCAGACAGTGCCAAGTGACAGTGATGCAGCAGTGTAGATGATCTCAGATATTACCAGAGGATGAACAGTGATCAAACAGTGCCAAGTGACAGTGATGCAGCAGTGTAGATGATCTCAGATATTACCAGAGGATGAGCAGTGACCAGACAGTGCCAAGTGACAGTGTTGCAGCAGTGTAGATGATCTCAGATATTACCACAGGATGAACAGTGATCAAACAGTGCCAAGTGGTAGTGATGCAGCAGTGTAGATTATCTCAGATATTACCAGAGGATGAACAGTGACCAGACAGTGCCAAGTGACAGTGATGCAGCAGTGTAGATGATCTCAGATATTACCAGAGGATGAGCAGTGACCAGACAGTGCCAAGTGACAGTGATGCAGCAGTGTAGATGATCTCAGATATTACCAGAGGATGAGCAGTGACCAGACAGTGCCAAGTGACAGTGATGCAGCAGTGTAGATGATCTCAGATATTACCACAGGATGAGCAGTGACCAGACAGTGCCAAGTGACAGTGATGCAGCAGTGTAGATGATCTCAAATATTACCACAGGATGAACAGTGATCAAACAGTGCCAAGTGGTAGTGATGCAGCAGTGTAGATTATCTCAGATATTACCAGAGGATGAACAGTGACCAGACAGTGCCAAGTGACAGTGATGCAGCAGTGTAGATGATCTCAGATATTACCAGAGGATGAGCAGTGACCAGACAGTGCCAAGTGACAGTGATGCAGCAGTGTAGATGATCTCAGATATTACCAGAGGATGAGCAGTGACCAGACAGTGCCAAGTGACAGTGATGCAGCAGTGTAGATGATCTCAGATATTACCAGAGGATGAGCAGTGACCAGACAGTGCCAAGTGACAGTGATGCAGCAGTGTAGATGATCTCAGATATTACCACAGGATGAACAGTGATCAAACAGTGCCAAGTGGTAGTGATGCAGCAGTGTAGATTATCTCAGATATTACCAGAGGATGAACAGTGACCAGACAGTGCCAAGTGACAGTGATGCAGCAGTGTAGATGATCTCAGATATTACCAGAGGATGAGCAGTGACCAGACAGTGCCAAGTGACAGTGATGCAGCAGTGTAGATGATCTCAGATATTACCAGAGGATGAGCAGTGACCAGACAGTGCCAAGTGACAGTGATGCAGCAGTGTAGATGATCTCAGATATTACCAGAGGATGAGCAGTGACCAGACAGTGCCAAGTGACAGTGATGCAGCAGTGTAGATGATCTCAGATATTACCAGAGGATGAGCAGTGACCAGACAGTGCCAAGTGACAGTGATGCAGCAGTGTAGATGATCTCAGATATTACCAGAGGATGAGCAGTGACCAGACAGTGCCAAGTGACAGTGATGCAGCAGTGTAGATGATCTCAGATATTACCAGAGGATGAGCAGTGACCAGACAGTGCCAAGTGACAGTGATGCAGCAGTGTAGATGATCTCAGATATTACCAGAGGATGAGCAGTGACCAAACAGTGCCAAGTGACAGTGATGCAGCAGAATGAGTCAAGACAACAATCGTCGTCTCATTTATGGAAGACCTGAGAGTCATCCTCTCATTTTATTGGCCATCGTGGTGACCTGAATTTTACTCTGGCGTCGCTGATTGGCTGTCCCTCACAGGAGGCGTGTCCAGAAGAACCAAGAGTTTAGTCATCTCTCTCTCTCTCTCTCTCTCTCTCTCTCTCTCTCTCTCTCTCTCTCTCTCTCTCTCTCTCTCTCTCTCTCTCTCTCTCTCTCTCTCTCTCTCTCTCTCTCTCCCTCTCTCAACATGTTTCCTTCCTTTAGGTGAGGGCTTTTGATACAGGAAACTGAGCCTACCCTCCACTTCCATGCATTAAGTCTGATTGCTGCTCATTACCAAAGCCCAGCATAACCCCTACGGATCTAGCGCTTTTCTATAATATATAGAAGATAGTAAAAATAATCATTTTTATTATTACTAAAATTATTTAATGATGAAAATATTTAATGATAAAAAATATTTTAATAATAATTATTAATAATAAAGAGGAGGCAGTTAAGAAAAAATATAAAATATTGGAAGAAAGACAGGCTAGTGAAATTCAATATTATGGGGTAGGTTTAAGAATGTAGTGTTAGAGTGTTCAGCAGAAGTTTGTGGTTACAAGAATGTGGGTGCGGGAGGGAAGAAGAGCCATTGGTAGAATAATGAGATAAAGTATGTAAGTTTCTTCAGGTATATACAAATACAGTTACATAGATTATCATACATAGCAGCATATGTGTAGAGAATCTGGGATAACAAAAATGTCAAACAGAGTGACTTATTTTCATTGGGATTCTTTAAAAGAGAGTTGTAAGAGAAAGAAAAGTTTGCATTTAAAAGGTTTTTTTACAGAGTTGAAGTGAAACAAAGACGGAGGAATGCATAGGGGTGTGAGAGAAGTCAATGTGTGGGTGTTGGCAAGTATTGTAGCATTAAAAGATAAGGAATCTAACACAAAGTGGGAGTTGTCAGCTGCTTTCTGCTTATGACACCGCCCATTAGAGAGATTCTGAAGAAATGTTGTAGAGATTAGTGACGAATTTGGGAGCATATGTGAGAGAAAGAAATTAAAAGTGAACATAAGAAAAAGCAAGGTGATGAGGATAAGATAAAATTTAGGAAATGAAAGAGTGAATATCAGATTGGAGGGAGGTAGGGAATAATAGAGGAAAAAAATGTGTTCAGATGTGTGTTGAGCAGATGGGTCTGTGAAAGACGAAGTGAACTACAGATATGATGAGGGGAAGAAGTGAGTGGTGCACTTAGGAGTCTGTGGAGACAGAATGTTATCTATGGAAGAAAAGAGGAGAATGTATCAGAGTATAGAGGTACCAACGCTCATATATGGGTGTGAAGCATTGGTGATGAATGTTGCAACAAGGAGAACACTGGAGGCAGTGGAGATGTCGTGTCTGAGGGGAAAGTGCAGTGTGAATATAATGCAGAGAATCCCGTAGCTTGGAGATAGGAAGGAGGTGCAGTGTTAATAAAAGTATTACCCAGAGGGCTAAATAAGGGATGTTGAGGTGGGTCGGCCATTTAGAGAAGATGGAACAAAATAAAATAACTTGGAAGGCATATAAATCTGTAGTGGAAAGAAAGCTGGGTATGGGTCGACCTAGGAAAGGTTGGAGGGATGGTGTAATGGAGGTTTTGTGTGCGAGGGGCTTGGAATTCCAGCAAGCGTGCGAGAGTTTGTTAGATACGAGCGAGTGGAGGTAACTGGTTTAGTTAGCAGGACTTGATTCCTGGAGGTGCGAAGTACAATGCCTGCACTCTGAGAGAGTGGTGGAAATTTGTGGTAGTCGGTACACCTCTTGCAAGACAGTGATGGAGTGATCGTTAAAGTGTTTCTTGTCTCCTGGGACTCCCTGCCTGGATTGGAAACGGTCGATATGTTAATAATAATAATAATAATAATAATAATAATAATAATAATAATAATAATAATAATAATATTTATTATTATTATTATTATTATTATTATTATTATTATTATTATTATTAAAATATGTTACCATTAAATATTAATATTTGCTATGAGCAGGAACTAGTTTGGTTGAGAAACCTGTTAAGAGATCCCACAACACAGCTACGTTAAGAGATCCCACAACACAGCTACATTAAGAGACCCCACAACACAGCTACGTTAAGAGATCCCACAACACAGCTACGTTAAGAGATCCCACAACACAGCTACATTAAGAGACCCCACAACACAGCTACGTTAAGAGATCCCACAACACAGCTACATTAAGAGATCCCACAACACAGCTACATTAAGAGATCCCACAACACAGCTACATTAAGAGATCCCACAACACAGCTACATTAAGAGATCCAACAACACAGCTACATTAAGAGATCCCACAACACAGCTACAGTAAGAGATCCCACAACACAGCTACATTAAAAGAAAGCCTGGTCAAGTGTTAGTGGAGAGTCAGTACCAACACTGCTGGACGTTATTCATGATGTTCATAACTCAGGAATAATATTAAACGGGATTGTCTTAATCTACATTACAACATTCAACCTAATATCTTAGTTACCTAATATCTTAGTTACCTGATATCTTTGTTACCTAATATCTTAGTTACCTAATATCTAAGTTACCTAATATCTTAGTTACACAACATATTACATTCTTCCAGATACCTAAGTTGTTCTTAAGGTCAACCTCACCTTTGTGCTTCACTATCGCCTAAGCTAACCTATCTTAACCTAACCTAACCTAACCTATCTTAACCTAACCTAACCTAACCTAACCTATCTTAACCTAACCTAACCTAACCTAACCTATCTTAACCTAACCTAACCTAACCTATCTTAACCTAACCTAACCTAACCTAACCTATCTTAACCTAACCTAACCTAACCTATCTTAACCTAACCTAACCTAACCTATCTTAACCTAACCTAACCTAACCTATCTTAACCTAACCTAACCTAACCTATCTTAACCTAACCTAACCTAACCTAACCTATCTTAACCTAACCTAACCTAACCTATCTTAACCTAACCTAACCTAACCTATCTTAACCTAACCTAACCTATCTTAACCTAACCTAACCTAACCTATCTTAACCTAACCTAACCTAACCTAACCTATCTTAACCTAACCTAACCTAACCTATCTTAACCTAACCTATCTTAACCTAACCTATCTAAACCTAACCTAACCTAACTTGGTCCTCAGTGGCCAACAGTTCCAAAATTCTCTTTGCTAATTACTAATGAATGTTCACATAAGCGTAAAGTACTGTATAACTAGATGTGTTTCAGTGAGAATATGTTTATACCGTCCACTATAACATGATCTCATAGTACATCAAAAAAATTTAGGTTCCACAGCAATAAATACCATTGAAGACTTGATGTGAATCATATTTAATATTCACAAATAAGCACATAAACCAAAACTATTCAAAATTTCCATAAGAAACACCAGGATTGGGAACAAACTGAAAAGAATTCGTAATAAAAAAACTCGTACATTAAAATCTGATTCACGAAATCGTAATGACACGATTGCAAATAAACCATACCAAGGGTGGGGTTTGAACCCGCGATCAGAGAGTCTCAAAACTCCAGCCCGTCGCGTTAGCCACTGGACTAGCTAGCCACAATAGGATTCGTCCAACTAGGTATATTTCTACACCATAGGGAGGTTAGCATAGGCCACCACTGTGACCACAAATGCAAGTTTTTACAGACGAATCTCCAGCTAGCGTGGCCGTGACGAACTCTAGCTCAAGTCCCCTCAAAGCAGTCAACATGACTCACGAAATTGTAATGACACGATTGTAAACAAGATACTGAAGCTAGCTGGTCCAGTGGCTAACACGACGGTCTGGAGTCTTGAGACTCTCTGACCGCGGGTTCAAACCCCACCCGTGGTATGGTTTATTAAAATTTGCAAATTATGACGAAATTGTTCAGTCCCTTATGTTGGGATATTTGTGCGTTGTTCCAGTGTGGGTGTTGCACCTCCTTACTCTTTGTTCCAGTGTGGGTGTTGTACCTTCTTACTCTTTGTTCCAGTGTGGGTGTTGTACCTTCTTACTCTTTGTTCCAATGTGGGTGTTGTACCTTCTTACTCTTTGTTCCAATGTGGGTGTTGTACCTTCTTACTCTTTGTTCCAGTGTGGGTGTTGTACCTTCTTACTCTTTGTTCCAGTGTGGGTGTTGTACCTTATTCTTTGTTCCAGTGTGGGTGTTGTACCTCCTTACTCTTTGTTCCAGTGTGGGTGTTGTACCTTCTTATTCTTTGTTCCAGTGTGGGTGTTGTACCTTCTTACTCTTTGTTCCAGTGTGGGTGTTGTACCTTCTTACTCTTTGTTCCAGTGTGGGTGTTGTACCTTCTTATTCTTTGTTTTAATGTGGGTGTGAAGGCTTACTCAGCCCTGTAATAACTTCAGACAGTATTACCAAAGCTGGCTCCTCCTCAGGAAAATTAATGAATAGAAAACGAAATAATAATTAACAAAGATAAACACTTTATTATTTATTAAAGCAAACATAAAACAATAAAACATGACAGGTATATCCTATTTGAAAGAAAAATGAAAAATGAAATGAATAAAATAACATTTGAACTCAACGCTAATATATATTTTGGGGTGTCTGGTGTTGGTGACACTTCGTGTTGTTGAAATCTTAGCCGTTGCTGATGTGGGTGGGGGGGGGTCGCAGGTGTTGGTGACCACCACCGGCTAGTTCTTCACAGAGTATCGCCGTGAGTATTCTATCCCGATGACAGGAAAGCAGGTTCTTTACCGCTGCAATGATGTGGTGTTACGTCCTGCAATTTCATACAGGTGCACAGGTAATTAAATCCAAAATGGGACGTCTCCAGGACGTTAGTCCGTCTCCATCAGTTCTTCTCGTTGATTGACAGGTGACCCTCTCTGTCATCCAAGCTGAAAAGATAGACAGGTTACCCACTGCTTAAATAATCACTCTCCATGATAAGTACAATACCTAAAAGACGTGGTGATTATTACAACAGTCAACTTAGAGCAAGGCTGAAAAGACTAAGTTTATTATTGGTCCAAAGTGAAGCTTTCAACCAATAAATCCACTAGAATGCAAGGCAGGCATGTACTTACAGTAGTGTTAGGAGCTGTGAGTCGAGTGATTTACTGTTTGACCAGAGCCCCACACCCCACCTTTCGGGGGGGGGGAGAGGGAGGGGAAGGGATAGTGGGAGCTAGACTGACCCTACGTTAACAAGCAGCCGGCAATCAAACTATCACTTTAAGGGTGGGGGAGAAAAGGCAGGAATAGCGGGAGCTGGACTTACCCTACCTTAACAAGTAGCCGGCAAGCAAACTATCATTTTCGGGGAGGGGGGAAAAAAAAGGCGGGAATAGCGGGAGCTTGACTTACCCTACCTTAACAAGTAGCCGGCAATAAAACTATTGTTACTATATATTCCCTCGCTACTCCTATCTATTGAACTTTTTCCTCACACTCCCCCATACCAAGACTTATAGTCAAGGAGTATAAGAAGAATATGCGAGGAAAAAGTTCTAACATGTGGAAGTCGCGTAAGGCAAGAAATCTTCTACTGACTGTCACGACTTAACCAGAGAAATAATTGGATGAACCATTAATATACACAATATGGAACTTAAAGCCTGGAGTGCCAATGTCCACCTTAAGAGGCGACTGTTGGTTCCCTTAAAAGTTTCTAGGTATATCAAAGATTTCTGGTCCGTTTCTAAAATGAATTCTTTTCCCAGCAAATAAAATTTAAGTTTGGAGATACCCCACACAAGGGCTAAACATTCCTTTTCTATCGTGGAGTATCTCGTTTCTGCAGGAAGGAGTTTCCGGCTTAGGAAGCATACAGGGAAGGGAGTACCATCATGGTATTGTAGTAACACTGCACCTAAGCCAGTATTGGAGGCATCAGTTCTCAAACAAACTGTTTTATTAATATCTGGAATCTTAAGTATAGGGTCTTTCGAAAAGATGCTTTTAATCTCATTAAACTTTTCCCGAGCTACGTCGGAAAGTTCAAGAGGTTCCTTCACAGTCTTTTTAAGGAAGTCAGATAAGATGCCTGTAGGATCAGTAAGGTTCGGGATAAACTGTGCATAAAAATTTACAGAACCAAGAAAGCTACACATGAGCTTCTTGGTTTTGGGGAATTTAAATTCTAATAAAGCTTTGATCTTACTGGGGAGAGGCTGCAGAGAGTTATTAGAAAGTATCAGTCCAAGAAATCTAATCTTGTTATACCCAAGGAAGCATTTCTTCGGCTTGGCAGTGAGGCCATGTGAGCGTAACCTACGCAGAACTGATGTTAATGTTTGGATATATTCGCCCCACGTAGATGTCATTACGTAAATGTTATCAAAATAAACTGAAACATTTAGCATATTACCCAAGACCTTTCTCATCAGTCTCACGTAGGTAGCACAGGCAGTTACCAAACCAAAGGGCATAGTTCTATATTGCATCAGTCCTTGGTGTGTAGGAAAAGCGGTGTACTGCTTAGAAGAAGGATCTAACATTACTTGATGATATGCCTGCGCAATATCAATCTCTGAAAAGAAGGAAGCGTCATAAAATTTGTGTAGATCGCTATCTATTAAGGGCATAGGCTCAGCATCTCACCGAGTTATAGCATTAAGGCCTCTGAAGTCAATAGAAAGTCTATATGAATTATTCTCCTTCTTAACCATGACTACTGGTGAACAATATGAAGATACTGAAGGTTCAATGATCTTTAGTTTTAATAATTTGTCTACCTCTCTGTCAAATGCATCCCTAAGGTGAACTGGAACTGGGTATAATTTTCGTTTGATAGGATTGTCTTATGGACTACCGTGGAGGTAACACCTGGAATATCAGTAAAGACGTCTGAAAAGTTACTCACACATTGAAGTAGTTCATGTCTCTTATGGTCATCCAAAGATTCATTAATATTAATGTTGGTTGCGCCCGAGTGGTCAAGAGTCACCAAGTCATGTAGTTCTTCATCATTGTCTAAGTTAGAGGTGTCAATTATGCTCACCTTACATTCTTCAGTTGTCTTATCAAGTTCGTGTGGAAAAGCTAAGTCAAAGTTATTAGGGCAGTTAACCGAATTTCTTCGGTAATATTTCTCAAGTATGTTGATATGATAAAGCTTAGGTTTCCCCTTGACTTCTATGAGGTAGTCAACTTTCCCACAAATTTTTAATACTTTGTATGGACCTTTCCATGCTACTAATAATTTATTTGACTTGATAGGCAAAAGTACAAGAACATCATCCCCTACTTTAAAGCTTCTCTGATTTTTGGAATCAAAATAGGTTTTGTATTGGTCCATTGACAAGCTTAAGTTTTTCGAAACTATGTCAGAGGTCTCCTCAAGTTTGGATCTAAAGTCAAGGAGAAACTGATAAGAAGACTGAACCTCAGCATTTACCTCCTCCTTAGTCCATAAGTCATGAAGGATGGACAATGGGCCTCTGGCCTGTCTACCATAGAGAAGTTCAAAAGGTGAAAACCCCAAAGAGTCACTGGGAACTTCCCTCATGGCAAACAAAGCACAGGGTAGGTAACGATGCCACTCTTTAGGTTTAAGGGAGCAAAGTTTCCTTAAAATGGACTTGAGAATCGAATGCTGGCGCTCAATCCTCCCATTACAGCTGGGATGATAGGGTGTGGTGAAGAGAGGCTTCACTCCCAGAAGTTGGTATAGATGTTGCATTAAGTCAGATGTGAATTGTGTCCCACGGTCAGACAAAATTTCTCTAGGGATGCCCACTCTGGAGAAGATGGACAAAAGGGCTTCAGCCACCTCTGTAGTAGTTATGGTCTTTAAGGGAACGGCTTCAGGGAAACTCGAAGCATAATCAACTAATGTTAATATATATCTATGTCCCCCAGATGAAAGTGGAGATAAAGGACCAACGATGTCAATAGCTACTCTTTCAAACGGTTCCGTAAAGATAGGCATTTTGACCATAGGTACTTGCCTGGTACCTCGGGAGGATGACAGTTGGCAAACTTTACACGATCTACAATAGGTAGTGACATCTGAGGACATTTTTGGCCAAAAATAGGTTTCCCTAATTTTATTTAAGGTTTTACGATGCAAGAAATGTCCGGCCATTGGCAGGTCATGAGCCATTTTAAGAACAGTCTCTCTGCATTGACTTGGAACAACTAAGATGGAATAGTCTGTCTCATCTGAATTTAATTTGAATACTGACTTGTACAAGATATCTTTTATATATTCAAATTTATATGAAAAGTTTTTCCATTGGATAACTTGATTTTGTTTAGCGGCATCATGGCAATTCTGAAGAGAAGGGCAATTACGTTGTAAATTGACGAAAGAGTCCTTTGATGTATCTAAAGGCTTGAAGTCAGAGAAAATCAAAGGATGGACAGAAGGAGAAGCCTCGGCTTTGGTCTGAGCCCTAGTCAAGACATTTATGGTATGGGAGGTGATATCTTCACTTTCATCTAACAAGTGAACCGGTTATCCTACTACCTCGCTTTCGAGAGTAGCATCACTGGTTTTTAATCCCACATGAATCTCACGAGACATTGTCTCATCTGAACTTTCGAGGGGCTTCTCTGACTCTACAGGAAGAGGATCTGAAACACTTATATCCATCTTTGGTGATGGAAGGTCAACCTCAGAAGGAAGAATGGCACCTTTTACATTACCTATTAGTACGGAGCAAGAAGTGATGGGAGCAATTACGGCTTCAGACCAACCTGTGAACCATTTAGACCTAATGTAACAATGGATGGTAGGAAAAGTATCCGTACGGCCCAAGTAGTCTGAAAGTATAGCAGAGGAATGAGTTTCATTAGGGTTAGGGAACAGCTTATCAGAAATGACTATACATGTGCATCCAGAGTCTCGTAAAATGGTAGATACATTAAATGTTTATGTCCCTTAACACCACACAAATGACAAACAGGAATAAAAGAAGTCATTTTACTTTCCACTAGAGGCTTTGATTTCTTAAGGTCTGATGAACCCTTGCCCTTAGGGTTCGATCCCTTTAGGTCTTTATAGGAATTGTGAGCCTCAGCATACAGGTCAGCAGCCTCAGCAACTTCCTCAGCTTTAATCAGGTTATGTTCTCTAATGAATGTTCGTATCTGGTGAGGAAGAGCTGTCAGGAACTGGTCAGCAACCATGAAGTCTCTAAGAGATTCATAACTGTGATCAATTCCTGAACTCTCTATCCAAAAGCCGAACAAACGAAAGAGTGTTACCTGTAACTGCTGAAAGTTCTGGCCAGGCTGTAAGGTGGCATACCTGAAATCTTTCCTGTAAGAATTAGTGGTTTTTTTATATGCTTTAAGGATTGCCTTCTTCAGTAGGTTATAATTACATATGATATCGTGCGACAAAGTTGCATAGATATTCAAAGCTGTATCAGAAAATAACATTCCTAACCTGGTAGCCCAGGTGTCAGCAGGCCATTCACAGAGGGTAGCGGTATTTTCAAACCTGATAATGTATGAAGTTATGTCTTCCCCCTCTGTGAAGGGAGGTAAATTAGGTGTTGGAATATGTGCACTAGCTGCACGTTGTTCCATTACTCCTTCATCTAATTGCTGTTTTGAGAAAGTTAACTTCTTATTCTCTAATTCAAGGAGAGTTTGTTCGAGCTCGTAATCCTTTTCTCTCTCCCTTAACTCATATTCTCTGTCCTTTGCTCTTTCCTCAAGTTCCCTTAATTTAACCTGTTCCTCACGTATCTTAGCTCTCTCCTCACGATCAAGTCTATCACGCTCCTTTTTGTCTTCTCTCTCTCTTTCTAACTGTCTTTCTTGGATTTCTCTCTCAATTCTCTCTCTCTCCTTTTTCTCTTCTCTTTTGATTCTCTCTCTCTCTCCTTTTCTTCTTCTCTTTCCCTTTCTAACTGTCTTTCTTCTCTCTCAATTCTCTCTCTTTCAAGTCTTTCCTGGATCTTAGCACTAATGAAAGATTCTAAATTTTTCCCTGTTATTCCTAACTTACTTCCAGCATTCATCCAAAACTGGTATTCATCCATGCTTGCAAGAATAACTTAAACTATCAGGGGAAATGAAACGGGTATTAAAGAAAACGGAGGGTTCAATTCCTGCTCCGCTCAAACTGTAAATAAACCAGAGGGCTCGATCCCTGCTTCAATTAAACAATATGTATTAATGAAAACGAAGGGTTCTATGCCGGCTCCGAGCAAATAGCAAGTAGAATGGGGTCACTTGACCATCCAATCTTCTCAACAACAAATCAAGAGTGCCCTATGACAGTTCCCTTGATATAATAAAGAGCTCAATGAAACAAATTGTCACTGGAAAATCTCGGGTCCCTAGAGTCTAATCCTCCAAAGTGTTTCAAGCTCACAAGAAAGGCGGCAGAATTAACTATTATATCCTGCCTGACTTGACTTACAATAAATTGAGACTACAACAATCACCAAATCTTTTAAATACCTGTACCGTAGTCCTACCATAGAGAATGATTACTCATGGCTGGTGGTAACCGTCTGTGGTATGCGGCGTTGAAGTTCCAACGGTAGATTCGAGATGGAGTTGAATCTTGATTCAGTAGAATTGATCCTGGCAAGGTCGCCACTTGTGAAGGCTTACTCAGCCCTGTAATAACTTCAGACAGTATTACCAAAGCTGGCTCCTCCTCAGGAAAATTAATGAATAGAAAACGAAATAATAATTAACAAAGATAAACACTTTATTATTTATTAAAGCAAACATAAAACAATAAAACATGACAGGTATATCCTATTTGAAAGAAAAATGAAAAATGAAATGAATAAAATAACATTTGAACTCAACGCTAATATATATATTGGGGTGTCTGGTGTTGGTGACACTTCGTGTTGTTGAAATCTTAGCCGTTGCTGATGTGGAGGGGGGGGTCACAGGTGTTGGTGACCACCACCGGCTAGTTCTTCACAGAGTATCGCCGTGAGTATTCTATCCCGATGACAGGAAAGCAGGTTCTTTACCGCTGCAATGATGAGGGGTTACGTCCTGCAATTTCAAACAGGTGCACAGGTAATTAAATCCAATATGGGACGTCTCCAGGACGTTATTCCGTCTCCGTCAGTTTTTCTCGTTGATTGACAGGTGACCCTCTCTGTCATCCAAGCTGAAAAGATAGACAGGTTACCCACTGCTTAAATAATCACTCTCCATGATAAGTACAATACCTAAAAGACGTGGTGATTATTACAACAGTCAACTTAGAGCATGGCTGAAAACACTAAGTTTATTATTGGTCCAAAGTGAAGCTTTCAACCAATAAATCCACTAGAATACAAGGCAGGCATGTACTTACAGTAGTGTTAGGAGCTGTGAGTCGAGTGATTTACTGTTTGACCAGAGCCCCACACCCCACCTTTCTTGGGGGGGGAAGAGGGAGGGGAAGGGATAGTGGGAGCTAGACTGACCCTACGTTAACAAGCAGCCGGCAATCAAACTAGCACTTTAGGGGTGGGGGAGAAAAGGTGGGAATAGCGGAAGCTGGACTTACCCTACCTTAACAAGTAGCCGGCAAGCAAACTATTGTTACTATATACTCCCTCGCTACTCCTATCTATTGAACTTTTCCCTCACAGTGGGTGTTGTACCTTCTTATTCTTTGTTCCAGTGTGGGTGTTGTACCTTCTTATTCTTTGTTCCAGTGTGGGTGTTGTACCTTCTTATTCTTTGTTCCAGTGTGGGTGTTGTACCTTCTTACTCTTTGTTCCAGTGTGGGTGTTGTACCTTCTTATTCTTTGTTCCAGTGTGGGTGTTGTACCTTCTTATTCTTTGTTCCAGTGTGGGTGTTGTACCTTATTCTTTGTTTCAGTGTGGGTGTTGTACCTTCTTATTTTATGTTCCAGTGTGGGTGTTGTACCTTCTTACTCTTTGTTCCAGTGTGGGTGTTGTACTTTCTTATTCTTTGTTCCAGTGTGGGTGTTGTACCTTCTTACTCTTTGTTCCAGTGTGGGTGTTGTACCTTCTTACTCTTTGTTCCAGTGTGGGTGTTGTACTTTCTTACTCTTTGTTCCAGTGTGGGTGTTGTACCTTCTTACTCTTTGTTCCAGTGTGGGTGTTGTACCTTCTTACTCTTTGTTCCAGTGTGGGTGTTGTACCTTCTTATTCTTTGTTCCAGTGTGGGTGTTGTACCTTCTTACTCTTTGTTCCAGTGTGGGTGTTGTACTTTCTTACTCTTTGTTCCAGTGTGGGTGTTGCACGTACTTATGGCTACAGTATTAATGGGTGATGAATCTCAATGGCAACAATATTAATGGATGATGCATCTTAATGGCTACAGTAACAATAGGTGATGAATCTTAATGGCTAAAGTATTAATGGGCGATGAATCTTAATGGCTACAGTATTAATAGGTGATGAATCTTAATGGCTACAATATTAATGGCTGATGCATCTTAATGGCTACAGAATTAATGGGTTATGAATCTTAATTGTTTCTGTATTAATGGCTGGTGAATCTTAATTACTACAGTGTTAATGGGTGATGAATCTTAATGGATATAGTAATAATGGCTGATGAATCTTAATAACTACAGTTTTAATGGGTGATGAATCTTAATTGCTAGAATATTAATGGGTGACTAATCTTAATGGCTACAGTATTAATGGCTGATGAATCTTAATGGATACAGAATTAATGGCTGATGAATCTTTATTGCTACAGAATTAATAGCTGATTAATCTTAATGGCTCCAGTATTAATGGCTGGTGAATCTTAATTAATACAGTGTTAATGGGTGATGAATCTTAATGGCTACAGTAATAATGGCTGATGAATCTTAATAACTACAGTTTTAATGGGTGATGAATCTTAATAGCTAGAATATTAATGGGTGACTAATCTTAATGGCTACAGTATTAATGGCTGATGAATCTTAATGGATACAGAATTAATGGCTGATGAATCTTTATTGCTACAGAATTAATAGCTGATTAATCTTAATGGCTCCAGTATTAATGGGTGATGAATCTTAATAGGTACAGTATTAATTGGTGATGAATCTTAATAGCTACAGTATTAATGTGCGACGAATCTTAATGGCTACAGTATTAATGGGTGATGAATCCTAATGGCTACAATATTAATGGGTGATGCGTCTTAATAGCTACAGTAATAATGGGTAATGAATCTTAATGGCTACAGTACTAATGGGTGATGAACCTTAATAGCTGCAGTATTAATGGGTGATGAATCTTAATAGCTACAGTAATAATGGGTGATGAATCTTAATGGCAACAATATTAATGGCTGATGCATCTTAATAGCTGCAGTAATAATAGGTGATGAATCTTAATAGCTACCGTATTAATGGGCGATGAATCTTAATGGCTACAGTATTAATGGGTGATGAATCTTAATGACTACAATATTAATGGCTGATGCATCTTAATTGTTACAGAATTAATGGGTGATGAATCTTAATAGCTACAGTATTAATGATCGATGATTCCTAATGGCTACAGTATTAATGGGTGATGAATCTTAATGGCTACAATATTAATAGCTGATGCATCTTAATGGCTACAGTATTAATGGATTATGAATCTTAATAGCTACAGTATTAATGATCGATGATTCTTAATGGCTACAGTATTAATGGGTGATGAATCTTAATGGCTACAATATTAATAGCTGATGCATCTTAATGGGTACAGTATTAATAGATGATGAATCTTAATGTCTACAGCAATAATGGGTGATAAATCTTAATTGCTTCAATAATAATTGGTGATTCATGTTAATATTTACAGTATTAATGGGTTATGAATCTTAATGGTTACAGTATTAATGGGTGATGCATCTTAATGGTTACACTAAGAATGGGTGATGAATCTTAATGGCTACAGTATTAATGGGTGATGAATCTTGCTGGCTGCAGTATTAATGAGCGATGAATCTTAATGGCTACAGTATTAATGAGTGATGAATCTTAATGGCTACAGCATTAATCGGTGATGAATCTTAATAGCTACAATATTAATGGCTGATGCATCTTAATGCATACAAATTAATGGGTTATAAATCTTAATGGTTACAGTATTTATGGCTGATGAATCTTAATGGCTTTAGTGTTAATGGGTGTCGAATCTTAATAGCTACAGTATTAATGGGTGATGAATCATAATGGTTACAGTATTAATGGGTGATGAATCTTTCTGGCTGCAGAAATAATAGGCAATGAATCTTAATGGCTACAGCATTACTGGGTGATGAATCTTGATATCTACAGTATTAATGGGAGATGAATCTTAATAGCTACAATATTAATGGGTGATTAATCTTAATGGGTACAGAACTCATGGCTGATAAATCTTAATGGATACAGTATTAATGGCTGATGAATATTAATTGCTACAGAATTAATGTCTTTTCAATCTTAATAGCTCCAGTATTAATGGGTGAAGAGTCTAATGGTTACAGTATTAATGGGTGCTGAATCTTAATAGCTACAGTATTAATGTGCGATGAATCTTAATTCCTACTTTATTAATGGGCGATTAATCTTAATGGCTACTGTATTAATGGGTGATGAATCTTAATGGCAACAATATTAACAGCTGATGCATCTTAATGGCTGCAGTAATAATAGGTGATGAATCTTAATAGCTATAGTATTAATGGGTGCTGAATCTTAGTGGCTACAGTATTAATGTGCGATGAATCTTAATGTCTACAGTATTAATGGGTGATGAATATTAATGGCAAAAGTATTAATAGCTGATTCATCTTAATGGCTACAGTATTAATGGGTGATGAATCTTAATAGCTACAGTATTAATGGGCGATGATCATTAATAGCTACAGTATTAATGGGTGATGAATCTTAAAGGCTGCAGTATTAATAGTTGATGAATCTTAATGGCTACAATATTAATGGGTGATGCATCTTAATGGCTACAGTGATAATTGGTGATGAATCTTAATGGATAGAGTATTAATGGGCGATGAATCTTAATGGCTACAGTATTAATTGGTGATGAATCTTAATGGCTACAATATTAATGGGTTATGCATCTTAATGGCTACAGTGTTAATGGGTGATGAATCCTAATGGCTACAGTACTAATGGGTGATGAATCATAATGGCTGCAGTTTTAATGGGTGATGATTGTTAACGGCTACAATATTAATGTGTGATAAATCTTAATAGTTGCAGTATTAATGCGTGATGAATTTTAATGGCTACAATATTAATGGGCGATGAGTCTTAATAGCTGCAGTATTAATGGGTGATGAATATTAATGGAAGCAATATTAATGGCTGATGCATCTTAATTGCTACAGTGTTAATGGGTGATGAATCTTAATAGCTACAGTATTAATGGGCGATGAATCTTAATTGCTACTGTATTAATGGGTGATCAATCTTAATGGCTGCAATATTAATGGCTGGGTGCATATTAATAACTAAAGCATTAATGGCTGATGCATCTTAATGGTTTCAGTATTAATGGTTGATGAATCTTAATGGCTACAGTATTAATGGGTTATGAATCTTAATGGCTAAAGTATTAATGGGCGATGAATCTTAATGGCTACAGTATTAATGGGTGATTAATCTTAATAGCTAGAATATTAATGGCTGATGCCTCTTAATTGCTACAGTATTAATTGGTGATTAATCTTAATCGCTACAGTATTAATGGACGACGAATCTTAATGGCTACAGTATTAATGGGTGACGAATATTAATGGCTAGAGCATTAATGGATGATGAATCTTAATAGCTACACTATTAATCGCTGATGCATATCAATGCCTACAATATTAAATAGTGATAAATCTTAATACCTACAGAATTAATGGTTAATGCATCTTAATAGCTATAGAATTAATGGGTTATGAATCTTAATGGTTACAGTATTAATGAGTGATGAATCTTATTGGCTACAGTAATAATGGGTGATGAATCTTAATAGCTTCAGTATTAATGGGTGAATAATCTTAATGTCTACAGTATTAATAACTGATGCATCTTAATATTTACAGAAATAATGGGTGATGAATCTCAATGATTACCGTAATAATGGGTGATGCATCTTAATGGTTACACTGTTAATGGGTGATGAATCTTAATGGCTACAGTATTATTTTGTGATGAATCTTGCTGGCTGCAGTGTTAATGGGCGATGAATGCTAATAGCTACAGTATTAATGGGTGATGAATCTTAATGGTTACAATATTAATGGCTGACGCATCTTAATGACTACAGTATTAATGAGTGATGAACCTTAATGGCTACAGTATTAGTGAGCGATGAATCTTAATGGTTACAATATTAATGGCTTATGCATCTTATTAGCTATAGAATTAATGGGTTATGTCTCTTAATGGTTACAGTATTAATGGATGATGAATCTTAATGGCTACAGTACTAATATGTGATGAATCTTAATAGCTGCCGTGTTAATGGGTGAAGAAACTTAATAGCTACAGCATTAATGAGTTATTACTCTTAATATTAAGGCTACAGTATTAATGGCTGATGAATCTTAATGGATACAGTATTAATGGCTGATGAAACTTAATTGCTACTGAATTAATGGCTGATGAATCTTAATGGCTGCAGTATTAATGGGTGATGAATCTTAATGGTTACAGCATTAATGTGCGATGAATCTTAATGTCTGCAGTATTAATGGGTGATGAATCTTAATTGCTACAATATTAATGGCTGATGCATCTAAATAGCTACAGTATTAATGGGAGATGAATCTTAATGGCTACAGTACTAATATGTGATGAATCTTAATAGCTGCAGTGTTAATGGGTGATGTATCTTAATAGCTATATTATTAATGGTTGATTAATCTTAAATGCTACAGTATTAATGGGTGATGAATCTTAATGGCTACATTATTAATAGATGATGAATCTTAATGGAATCAATATTAATGGCTGATGCATCTTAATGGCTACAGTATTAATGGGTGATGAATCTTAAGAGCTACAGAATTAACTGGCGATGAATCATAATGGCTTCAGTATTAATGGGTGATGAATCTTAATGTCCACAATATTAATGGCGGATGCATCTTAATAACTACATTATTAATAGCTGATGCATCTTAATGGTTGCAGTATTCATGGGTGATGAATCTTAATGGCTGGAATATTAATGGGTTACGAATCTTAATGCCTACAGTATTAATAGCTGATGCATCTTAATGGATACAGTATTAATGTGTGATGAATCGTAATGGCTACAATATTAATAGCTGATGCATCTTAATGGCTACAGTATTAATGGGTGATGAATCTTAATGGCTACAGTATTAATGAGCGATGAGTCTTAATGGCTACAGTATTAATGGGTGATGAATCTTAATGGCTACAATATTAATGGTTGATGCATGTTAATATTTACAGTATTAATGGGTGATGAATCTTTATGGTTACAGTATTAATAGGTGATGCATCTTAATGGTTACACTAATAATGGGCGATAAATCTTAATGGCTTCAGTATTAATGGGTGATTAATCTTTCTGGCTGCAGTATTAATGAGCGATGAATCTTAATGGCTAGAGTATTAATGGGTGATGAATCTTAATGGCAACAATGTTAATGGCTGATGCATCTTAATCGCTACAGAATTAATGGGTTATGAAACTTAATTACTACAGTATTAATGGCTGATTAATCTTAAAAGCTACAGCATTAATGGGTGATGTGTCTTAATACCTGCAGTATTAATGTCTGATGAATCTTAATGGCTACAGTATTAATAGGTGATGAATCTTAAAAGCTACAGAATTAATGGGTGATTAATCTTAATGGCGACAGTGTTAATGGCTTATGCATCTTAATATTTACAGCATTGATGGGTGATGAATCTTTATGGTTACAGTATTAATAAGTGATGCATCTTAATGGTTACACTATTAATGGGTGATGAATCTTAATGGCTAAAGTATTAACGAGTGATGAATATTACTGGCTGCAGTATTAATGGGAAATGAATCTTAATGTCTGCAGTATTAATGGGTGATGAATCTTAATAGCTGCAATATTAATGGCTGATGCATCTTAATGGCTACAGTATTAATGGGTGATGAATCTAAATGGAAACAATGTTAATGGCTGATGCATCTTCATGGCTACAGAATTTATGGGTTATGAAACTTAATTATTACAGTATTCATGGCTGATTTATCTTAAAAGCTACAGTATTAATGGGTGATGTGTCTTAATAGCTGCATTATTAATGGCTGATGAATCTTAATGGTTACAGTATTAATGGCTGATGAATCTTAATGGCTACAGTATTTGTGGGTGTTGAATCTTAATGGATAAAGTATTAATGGCAGAAGAATCTTTATGGCTACAGTATTAATGGGTGATTAATCTTAATGGGTAGAGTATTCATGACTGATGAATCTTAATTGATACAATATTTATGGATTATGAATCTTAATTCCTACAGAATTAATTTCTGATGAATCTTAATGGCTCCTGTATTAATGGGTGATAAATCTTAATGGCTTCAGAATTTTTGTGCGATGAATCTTAATGACTACAGTATTAATGGGCGATAAATCTTAATGGTTACAGTATTACTTGAAGATGAATCTTAATGGCTACAGTATTAAAGGCTGATGTATCTTAATGGTTTCATTGTTAATGGCTGATGCAACTTAATGGCTAGAGTATTAATTGCCGATGAATCTTTATAGCTACAGTATTAATGGCTGATGTATCTTAATGACTACAGTAATAATGGGTGATGAATCTTAATGGCTACAGCATTAATGACTGATGAATCTTAATGGCTACAGAATTAAGGGCTGATGATTCTTAATGGCTACAGTATTAATGGCCGATGAATCTTAATGGCTACAGTAATAATGGCTGAGGAATCTTAATAGCTACAGTATTAATGACTGTTGAATCTTAATGGCTATATTATTAATGGCTGATGAATCTTAATAGCTACAGCATTAATGAGTGATGAATCTTAATGGCTACAATATTAATGGCTGATGCATCTTAATGCATACAGAATTAATGGGTTATGAATCTTAATGGTTACAGTATTAATGGCTGATGAATTTCAATGGCTACATTATTAATGCATGATGAATCTTAACAGCTACAGTATTAATGGGTGATTAATCTTAATAGCTACAGTGTTAATGGCTGATGCATCTTAATACTTACAGTATTAATGGTTGACGAATGTTAATGGTTACAGTAATAATGGGTGATGCATCTTAATGGTTACACTAACATTGGGTGATGAATCTTAATGGCTACAGTATTAATGGGTGATGAATCTTACTGGCTGCAGTATTAATAGGCAATGAATCTTAATGACTACAGTGTTAATGGGTGATGAATCTTAATGACTACAGTATTAATGGGGTGATGAATCTTAAAGGCAAAAATATTAAGAGCTGATTCATCTTAATGGCTACAGTATTAATGGATGATGAATCTTAATAGCTTCAGTATTAAAGGACGATGGACCTTAATGGTTACACTATTAATGGGTGATTAATCTTAATGGATATAATATTAATTACTGATGCAACTTAATAAATACAGTATTAATGGCTCATGTATCTTAATAGTTACAGCATTAATGGGTGATGAATCTTAATGGCTACAGTATTAATGGGTGGTGAATCTTAATGGCTACAATATTAATGGGTGAGGCATCTTAATGGCTACAGTGTTAATGCGTAATGAATCTTAATGTCTACAGTATTAATGGGCGTTTAATATTAATGGCTACAGTATTAATGGGTGATGAATTTTAATGGATACAATATTAATTGGTGATGCATCTTAATGGCTACAGTGTTAATTGGTGATGAATCTTAATGGCTACATTACTAATGGGTGATGAATCTTAATGGCTGCAGAATTAATGGGTGATGATTCTTAATGGCTACAATATTAATTGGTGATACATCTTAATGGTTGCAGTATTAATGCGTGATGAATATTAATGGCTACAATATTAATGGGCGATGAGTCTTAATGGCTACAGTATTAATGGGTGATGAATATTAATGGCAACAATATTAATGGCTGATGCATCTTAATTGCTTCAGTTTTAATGGGTGATGAATCTTAATGGCTACAATATTAATGGCTGATGCATCTTAATAACTACAGTATTAATGGCTGATGCATCTTAATGGTTACAATATTAATGGGTGATGAATCTTAATGGCTACAGTATTAATATGTTATGAATCTTAATGGCTAAAGTATTAATGGGCGATGAATCTTAATGGCTACAGTATTAATAGGTGATTAATCTTAATGGCTAGAATATTAATGGCTGATGCCTTTTAATTGCTACAGTATAAATTGGTGATGAATCTTAATGGCTACAGGATTAATATGTTATGAATCTTAATGGCTAAAGTATTAATGGGCGATGAATCTTAATGGCTACAGTATTAATAGGTGATTAATATTAATGGCTAAAATATTAATGGCTGATGCCTTTTAATTGCTACAGTATAAATTGGTGATGAATCTTAACGGCTTCAGTATTAATGGGTGATGAATATCAATGGCTACAGTATTAGTGAGTGTTGAATCTTAATGGCTACAGAATTAATGGGTGATGAATCTTAATGGCTACAATATGAATGGTTGATGCATTTTAATGGCTACAGAAATAATGAGTTATGAATCTTAATGCTTACAGTATTAATGGCCGATGAATCTTATTGGCTACAGTAATAATGGGAGATGAATCTTAATAGCTTCAATATTAATGGGTGAATAATCTTAATTGCTACAGTATTAATGGCTGATGCATCTAAATATTTACAGTAATGATGGGTGATGTATCTTAATGATTACCGTATTAATGGGTGATGCATCTAAATATTTACAGTAATGATGGGTGATGTATCTTAATGATTACCGTATTAATGGGTGATGCATCTTAAGGGTTACACTATTAGTGGGTGATGAATCTTAATGGCTACAGTATTATTTTGTGATGAATCTTACTGGCTGCAGTGTTAATGGGCGACGAATCTTAATAGCTACAGTATTAATGGGTGATGAATCTTAATGGCTGCAGTATTAGTGGGCGATGAATGTTAATGGCTACAATATTAATGGCTGA
This sequence comes from Cherax quadricarinatus, assembly GCF_038502225.1. Taxonomy (NCBI): domain Eukaryota; kingdom Metazoa; phylum Arthropoda; class Malacostraca; order Decapoda; family Parastacidae; genus Cherax; species Cherax quadricarinatus. The sequence continues at coordinate 397,835 of NW_027195073.1, forward strand.
TGCATTTTATTTTCTATAGAATTAATGGGTTATATCTCTTAATGGTTACAGTATTTATGGCTGATAATTCTTAAAGGCTACAGTAATAATGCGTTAAGAAACTTAATAGCTACAGTAATAATGGCTGATGTATCGTAAAGGCTACAGTATTAATGGGTGATGAATCTTAATAACTACAGTATTAATGGGTTTTTAATCTTAATATCTACAGCATTAATGGCTGCTGATTCTTAATGGATACAGTATTAATGGCTGAGGAAACTTAATGGCTTCAGTATTAAGGGGTGATGAATCTTAATGGCTACAGTATTAATGTGCGATGAATCTTAATGGCTGCAGTATTAATTGGTGATGAATGTTAATTTCTAAAATATTAATGGCTGATGCATCTTAATAGCTACAGTATTAATGGGTGATGACTCTTAATGGTTACAGTACTAATATGTGAAGAATTTAATAGCTGGAGTATTAATGAGTGATGTATCTTAATAGCTATATTATTAATGGGTGACTAATCTTAATTGCAACAGTATTAATGGGTGATGAATCTTAATGGATACAGTATTAATGGGCGATGACTCTTAATGGCTACAGTATTAATTGATGATGAATATTAATGGCAACAATATTAATGGCCGATGCATCTTAATGGCTACAGTATTAATGGGTGATGAATCTTAATAGCCATTAATACTGTAACCGTTAAGATTCGTCACTCATTAATACTGTAGCCATTAGGATTCATCGCACAATAATTCTGTAGCCATTAAGATTCATCACTCATTAATACTGTAGGAACTAAGATTCATCACCAATTAATACTGGAGCCATTAAGATTCTTCAGAAATTAATTCTGTAGGAATTAAGATTCATCAGCCATTAATACTGTATAAATTAATATTCATCAGCTATGAATACTGTACCCATTAAGATTAATCACCCATTAATACTGTAGTTATTAAAATTCATCAGCCATTAATACTGTAGCCATTAAGATTCATCAGCAATTAATACTGCATCTATTAAGATTCATCTCCAACTAATACTGTTGTCATTAAGATTCATCAGCCATTAATACGGTAGCCATTAACATTAACCACCCATTAATACTGTAGCTATTAAGATTCATCACCTATTAATACTGTAGCCATTAAGATTAATCAGCCTTTAATATTGTAGCTATTAGGATTCATCACCCATTAATACTGTAGCCATTAAGATGCATCTCCCATTCATATTGTAGCCATTATGATTCTTCACCCATTAATACTCTAGCCATTAAGATTCATTGCTCGTTAATACTGCAGCCAGTAAGATTAATCACCCATTAGTACTGTAGCAATAAAGATTCATCGCCCATTATTAGTGTAACCATTAAGATGCATCACCCATTAATACTGTAACCAATGAGATTCATTACCCATCAATTCTGCAAATATTAACATGCATCAACCATTAATATTGTAGCCATTAAGATTCATCACCCATTAATACGGTAGCCATTAAGATTCATCACCCACTAATACTGTAGCCATTAAGATGCACCAGATATTAATATTGTAGCCATTACGATTCATCACCCATTAATACTGCAGCCATTAAGATTCATAACTAATTAATAATGCAGCCATTAAGATTCATCACCCATTAATACTGTAGCCATTAAGATGCATCAGCCATTAATACTGTAGGTATTAAGATGCTTCAGCCATTAATATTGTAGCCATTAAGATTCATTAGCCATTAATACTGTAGCCATTAAGATTCATCAGATATTAATACTGTATCCATTAAGATTCACCACCCATTAATACTGTAGCCATTAAGATACATCAACCTTTAATGCAGTAGCCATTAAGATTCATCAAACATTAATACTCTAGCCATTAATATACATCAACCAATAATACTGTAGCCATTAAGATGCATCAACCCTTAGTACTGTAGCCATTAAGATACATCAGCCGTTAATACTGTAGATATTAAGATACATCAGCCGTTAATAATGTAGCCATTAAGATATATCAGCCGTTAATTCTGTAGCCATTAAGATTCATCAGCCGTTAATACTGTAGCCATTAAGATACATCAGCCGATAATACTGTAGCCATTAAGATACATCAGCCGTTAATGCTTTAGCCATTAAGGTTCATCAGCTGTTGATACTGTAGCCATTAAGATTTATCAGCCGTTAATACTGTAGCCACTAAGGTATATCAGCCGTTAATACTCTAGCCATTAAGATACATCAGCCGTTAATACTGTAGCCATTAAGATACATCAGGCATTAATACTGTAACCATTAAGATTCATCGGCCGTTAATACTGTAGCCATCAAGATACATCAGCCGTTAATACTGTAGCCATTAAGATACATCAGACATTAATACTGTAGCCTTTAAGATACATCAGCCATTAATACTGTAGCCATTAAGATTCATCAGACATTAATACTGTAGCCATTAAGATACATCAGCCGTTAATACTGTAGCCATTAAGATTCATCAGACATTAATACTGTAGCCATTAAGATACATCAGCCGTTAATACTGTAGCCATTAAGATTCATCAGACATTAATACTGTAGCCATTAAGATTCATCAGCCGTTAATACTGTTGCCATTATGATAAATCAGCCGTTAATACTGTAGCCATTAAGATTCATCAGAGGTTAATACTGTAGCCATTGAGATTCATCAGCCATTAATACTGTAGCTATTAAGATTCATTAGCCATTAATACTTTAGCCATTAAGATTCATCAGCCAATAATACTGTAGCCATTAAGATTCATCAGCCATTAATACTGTAGCCATTAAGATTCATCAGCAATTAATAATGTACCCATTAAGATTCATCAGCCATTATTACTGTAGCCATTAAGATTCATCAGCCATTAATACTGTAGAGATTAATATTCGTAAGTCATTAATGCTGTAGCCATAAAGATTTATCACCCATTAATAGTGTAGCCATTAAGATTCATCAGCCATTAACACTGCAGTCATTAAGATTCATCAGCCATTAATACTGTAGCAATTAAGATTCATCAGCCATTAACACTGCAACCATTAAGATACATCAGCATTAATACTGCAGCCATTAACATTTATCAGCCATTAATACTCTAACCATTAAGATTCATCGCCCATTAATGATCTAGCCATTAAGATTCATCGCACATTAATTCTGCAGCCATTAAGATTCATCGTTCATAAATACTGTAGCCATTAAGATTCATCAGCCATTAATACTGCATCTATTAAAATTCATCTCCCACTAATACTGTAGTCATTAAGATTCATCAGCCATTAACACTGTAGCCATTAAGATTCATACCCCATTAATTCTGTAGCCATTAAGATGCATCAACAATTAAGAGTGGAGCCATTAAGATTCATCACTCATTAATACTGTAGCCACTAAGATTCATGGCCAACTAATACTGTAGACATTAAGATTCATCACTCATTAAAACAGTAGCCATTGAGATGCATCAGCCATTAATATTGTAGCCATTAAGATTCATCACACATTAATGCTGTAGCCATTAAGATTCATTGCTCATTAATACTGCAGCCAGTAAGATTCATCACTCATTAATACTGTAGCCTTTAAGATTCATCACCCATTAATAGTGTAACCATTAAGATGCATCACTTATTAATACTGTAACCATTAAAATTCATCACCCATTAATACTGTAAATATTAAGATGAATCAGCCATTAGCACTGTAGCCATTAAGATTAATCACCCATTAATACTGTAGCTATTAAGATTCATCACCTATTAATACTGTAGCCAATAAGATTCATCAGCCTTTAATATTGTAGCCATTAGGATTCATCACCCATTAATACTGTTGCCATTAAGATTCATCACTCATTAATACTGTAGCCATTAAGATGCATCTGCCATTCATATTGTAGCCATTAAGATTCTTCAGCAATTAATACTCTAGCCATTAAGATTCATCGCTCATTAATATTGCAGCCTTTAAGATTAATCACCCATTAATACTGTAGCCATAAAGATTCATCGCCCATTATCAGTGAAACCATTAAGATGCATCACCCATTAATACTGTAACCAATAAGATTCATTACCCATTAATTCTGAAAATATTAACATGCTCAACCATTAATATTGTAGCCATTAAGATTCATCACCCATTAATACGGTAGCCATTAAGATTCATCGCCTATTAATACTGTAGTCATTAAGATTCATCACCCATTAATACAGTAGCCATTAAGATTCATAACCAATTAATAATGCAGCCACTAAGATTCATCACCCATTAATACTGTAACCATTAAGATGCATCAGCCCTTAATACTGTAGTTATTAAGATGCTTCAGCCATTAATATTGTAGCCATTAAGATTCATTAGCCACTAATACTGTAGCCATTAAGATTCATCAGATATTAATACCGTATCCATTAAGATTCACCACCCATTAATAATGTAGCCATTAAGATACATCAACCATTAATACTGTAGCCATTAAGATTCTTCAAACACTAATACTGTAGCCATTAAGATACATCAACCATTAATATGCATCAACCATTAGTACTGTAGCCATTAAGATACATCAGCCGTTAATACTGTAGCTATTAAGATACATCAGCCGTTAATAATGTAGCCATTAAGATATATCAGCCGTTAATACTGTAGCCATTAAGGTTCATCAGCCGTTAATACTGTAGCCATTAAGATACATCAGCCGTTAATACTGTAGCCATTAAGATACATCAGCCGTTAATGCTTTAGCCAATAAGATTCATCAGCTGTTGATACTGTAGCCATTAAGATATATCAGCCGTTAATACTGTAGCCACTAAGGTTTATCAGCCGTTAATACTCCAGCCATTAAGATACATCAGCCGTTAATACTGTAGCCATTACGATACATCAGCCGTTAATACTGTAGCCATTAAGATACATAAGGCATTAATACTGCAACCATTAAGATTCATCAGCCGTTAATACTTTAGCCATCAAGACACATCAGCCGTTAATACTGTAGCCATTAAGATACATCAGACATTAATACTGTAGCCATTAAGATTCATCAGCCGTTAATACTGTAGCCATCAAGATTCATCAGCCGTTAATACTGTTGCCATTAAGATACATCAGCCGTTAATACTGTAGCCATTAAGATTCATCAGCCGTTAATACTGTTGCCATTAAGATACATCAGCCGTTAATACTGTAGCCATTAAGATACATCAGCCGTTAATGCTTTAGCCATTAATATTCATCAGCTGTTGATACTGTACCCATTAAGATATGTCAGCCGTTAATACTGTAGCCATTAAGATTCATCAGAGGTTAATACTGTAGCCATTGAGATACATCAACCGTTAATACTGTAGCCATTAAGATTCATCAGCCATTAATACTGTAGCCATTGAGATTCATCAGCCATTAATACTGTAACTATTAAGATTCATTAGCCATTAATACTTTAGCCATTAAGATTCATCAGCAAATAATACTGTAGCCATTAAGATACATCAGCCGTTAATACTGCAGCCACTAATATACATCAGCCGTTAATGCTTTAGCCATTAAGATTCATCAGCTGTTGATACTGTAGCCATTAAGATATATCAGCCGTTAATACTGTAGCCACTAAGGTATATGACCCGTTAATACTCTAGCCATTAAGATACATCAGACATTAATACTGTAGCCATTAAGATTCATCAGCCGTTAATACTGTAGACATCAATATTCATCAGCCGTTAATACTGTTGCCATTAAGATACATCAGCCGTTAATACTGTAGCCATTAAGATTCATCAGAGGTTAATTCTGTAGCCATTGAGATACATCAGCCGTTAATACTGTAGCCATTAAGATTCATCAGAGGTTAATACTCTAGCCAATGAGATACATCAGCCGTTAATACTGTAGCCATTAAGATTCATCAGAGGTTAATACTGAAGCCATTAAGATTCATCAGCCATTAATACTGTAGCCATTAAGATTCATCAGCCATTAATACTGTAGCTATTGAGATTCATTAGCCATTAATACTTTAGCCATTAAGATTCATCAGCCAATAATACTGTAGCTATTAAGATTCATCAGCCATTAATACTGTAGCTATTAAGATTCATCAGCCGTTAATATTGTAGCCATCAAGATTCATCAGCCGTTAATACTGTAACCATTAAGATATATCAGCCGTTAATAATGTAGCCATTAAGATTCATCAGAGGTTAATACTGTAGTCATTGAGATACATCAGACGTTAATACTGTAGCCATTAAGATTCATCAGTCATTAATACTGTAGCCATTGAGATTCATCAGCCATTAATACTGTAGCTATTAAGATTCATTAGCCATTAATACTTTAGCCATTAAGATTCATCAGCCAATAATACTGTAGCCACTGAGATACATCAGCCGTTAATACTGTAGCCATTAAGATTCATCAGCCATTAATACTGTAGCCATTGAGATTCATCAGCCATTAATACTGTAGCTATTAAGATTCATTAGCCATTAATACTTCAGCCATTAAGATTGATCACCCAATAATACTGTAGCCATTAAGATTCATTGTCCATTAATACTGCAGCCAGTAAGATTCATCACACATTAATACTGTAGCCATTAAGATTCATCACCCATTAAGAGTGTAACCATTAAGATGCATCACTTATTAATGCTGTAACCATTAAGATTCATCACCCATTAATACTGTAAATATTAAGATTCATCACCTATTAATACTGTAGCCATTAAGATTCATCAGCCATTAATACTGTAGCTATTAAGATACATCACCCATTAATGCTGTAGCTATTAAGATTAATCACAGATTAACACTGTAATAATCAAGATTCATAACCCATTAATTCTGTAGCCATTAAGAGGCATAAGCTATTAATATTATAGCCATTAAGATTCATCACCTATTAATACTGTAGTTATTAAGATTCATCACTCATTAATATTGTAGCCATTAAGATGCATCAGCCATTCATGTTGTAGCCATTAAGATTCATCACCCATTAATATTCTGGCCATTAAGATTCATCGCTCATTAATACTGCAGCCAGAAAGATTAATCACCCAATAATACTGTAGCCATTAAGATTCATCGCCCATTATTAGTGTATCCATTAAGATGCATCACCCATTAATATTGTAACCATTAAGATTCATCAGCCATTAATACTGTAGCTATTAAGATTCATTAGCCATTAATACTTCAGCCATTAAGATTGATCACCCAATAATACTGTAGCCATTAAGATTCATTGTCCATTAATACTGCAGCCAGTAAGATTCATCACACATTAATACTGTAGCCATTAAGATTCATCACCCATTAAGAGTGTAACCATTAAGATGCATCACTTATTAATGCTGTAACCATTAAGATTCATCACCCATTAATACTGTAAATATTAAGATTCATCACCTATTAATACTGTAGCCATTAAGATTCATCAGCCATTAATACTGTAGCTATTAAGATACATCACCCATTAATGCTGTAGCTATTAAGATTAATCACCCATTAACACTGTAATAATCAAGATTCATAACCCATTAATTCTGTAGCCATTAAGAGGCATAAGCTATTAATATTATAGCCATTAAGATTCATCACCTATTAATACTGTAGTTATTAAGATTCATCACTCATTAATATTGTAGCCATTAAGATGCATCAGCCATTCATGTTGTAGCCATTAAGATTCATCACCCATTAATATTCTGGCCATTAAGATTCATCGCTCATTAATACTGCAGCCAGTAAGATTAATCACCCAATAATACTGTAGCCATTAAGATTCATCGCCCATTATTAGTGTATCCATTAAGATGCATCACCCATTAATATTGTAACCATTAAGATTCATCACCCATTAATACTGTAAATATTAACATGCATCAACCATTAATATTGTAGACATTAAGATTCATCACCCATAAAGACTGTAGCCATTAAGATTCATAGCCCATTAATACTGTAGCCATTAACGTTCGTCACCCATTAATACTGTAGCTATTAAGATTCATCGCCCATTAATACTGTAGCCCATAAGATTCATAATCTATTAATATTGTAGCCATTAGGATTCATCACCCATTAATACTGTTGCCATTAAGATTCATCGCCAATTAATACTGTAGCTATTAAGATTCATCACCCATTAATACTGTAGCCGTTAAGATGCATCACCCATTAATATTGTTGCCATTAAGATTCATCATCTATTAATACTGTAGCCATTAAGAGTCATCGCCCATTAATACCTTAGCTATTAAGATTCATCACCCATGAATACTGTAGCCATTAAAATTAACCACCCATTAATAATATACCTATTAAGATTCATCACCCATTAATACTGCAGATATTAAGATTCATCACCCATTATTACTGTAGCCATTAAGATTCATCACTCATTAATACTGTAGCTATTAAGATGCATCAGCCATTAATATTGTAGCAATTAAGATTCATCACCCATTAATACTGCAGCCATTAAGATTCATCGCACATTAATGCTGTAGCCATTAAGATTCATCACCCATTAAAGCTGTAGCTATTGAGATTCATCAGCCATTATTACTGCAGCTATTAATTTTCCTCACCCATTAATTCTGTAGACTTTAAGATTTAAGAGCCATTATTACTATAACCATTAAGAGTCATAATCCATTAATTCTATAGCCGATAAGATGCATCAGCCATTAATGTTGTAGCCATTAAGATTCATCGCCCACTAATGCTGTAGCCATTAAGATTCATCACTCATTAATACTGTAGCCGTTAAGATGCATCAGCAATTAATATTGAAGCCAGTAAGATTCACCACTCATTAATACTGCAGCTATTAATATTCATCGCCCATTAACACTGCATCCAGAAAGATTCACCACCCCTTAATACTGAAGCCATTAAGATTAATCACCCATTAATAGTGTAACTATTAAGATGCATCATCCATTAATATGGTAATCATTAAGATTCATCACCCATTATTACCGTAAATATTAAGATGCATCAGCCAATAATACTGTAGCCATTCAGATTATTCACCAATTAATACTGAAGCTATCAAGATTCATCACCCATTTTCAATGTAGCCATTAAGATTCATCAGCTATTAATATTGTATCCATTAATTTTGATAACCCATTAATTCTGTAGACATTAAGATGCATTAGCCATTAGTATTGTAGCCATTAAGATTCATCACCCATTAATTCTGTAGCCATTAATATTCATCACACATTAATACTGTAGCCATTGATATATATCAGCCATTAATATTGTAGCCATTAAGATTCATGACCCATTAATACTCTAACCATTAAGATTCATCACCCATTAATACTGTAGCCATTAAGATTCATCTCCCATTAATACTGTAGCTCTTAAGATTCATCACCCATTAATACTGTAGCAAATAAGATGCATCAGCCGTTAATATTGTTGCCATTAAGATTCATCACCCATTAATACTGCGGCCATTAAGACTCGTCGCCCATTAGTATTGTAGCCATTAAGATTCATCACCCATTAATACTGTAACAATTAAGATTTATCACCCATTAATAATGTAGCCATTAACAATCATCACCCATTAATTCTGCAGAAATTAAGATTCATCACCCATTAATACTGTAGCCATTAGGATTCATCACCAATTAATACTGTAGCCATTAAGATTTGTCTCCCATTAATACTAGATCTATTAAGATTCATCAGCCATTAATTCTGTAGCAATTAAGATTCATCAACCATTAATACTCTATTCATTAAGATTCATCAGCCATTAATACTGTAGCCATTAAAATTAATCACCCATTATTACTGTAGCTATTAAGATTCGTCACCAATTAATACTGTAGCCATTAAGATTCATTAGCCGTTATTACTGTAGCTATTAAGATTCATCACACATTAATACTGTAGTCATTAAGATTCATCGGCCATTAATACTGTAACCAATAAGATTCATAACCCATTAATTCTATAGCCATTAAGATGCATCAGCCATTAATATTGTAGCAATTAAGATTCATCACACATTATTACTGTAGCCATTAAGATTCATCGTCCACTAATACTGTAGCCGTTAAGATTCATCACTCATTAACACTGTAGCCATTAAGATGCATCAGCCATTAATATTCAAGCCATTAGGATTCATCACCCATTAATACTGTATCCATTAAGATTCATCGCCCATTAATACTGCAGCCAGTAAGATTCATCACCCATTAATACTGTAGCCTTTAAGATTCATCATACATTAATAGTGTATCCAATAAGATGCATCACCCATTAATATTGTAACCATTAATATTAATCACCCATTAATACACTAAATATTAAGATGCATCAGCCATTAAAAGTGTAGCCTTTAAGATTAATCACCCATTAATACTGTTGCTATTAAGATTCATCACCCATTAATACTGTAGCAATTAAGATTCATCACCCATTAATACTGTAGCTATTAAGATTAATCACCAATTAACACTGTAGCCATTAAGATTCATCAGCCACGAATACTGTAACCATTAAGATTCATAACCTATTAATTCTTTAGCCATTAAGATGTATCAGCCATTAATATTGTAGCTATTATGATTCATCACCCATGAATACAGTAGCCTTTAAGATTCATCACTCAATAATACTGTAGCCATTGAGAAGCATCAGCCATTAATATTAAAGCCATTAAGATTTATCACCCATTAACACTCTAGCCACTAAGATTAATCGCCCTTTAATACTGCAGCAAGTAAGATTCATCACCCATTAATACTGTAGTTATTAAGATTCGTCACCCATTAATAGTGTAAACATTGAGATGCATCATTCATTAATACTGTAACCCTTAAGATTCCTCACCCATTAATATTGAAAATATTAAGATATATCAGCCATTAATATTGTAGCTATTAGGATTCATCACCCATTAATACTGTAGCCATTAAGAGTCAACGTTCATTAATACTGCAGACAGTAATATTCACCACTCATTAATACTGTAGCCATTAAGATTCCTCACCAATTAATAGTGTAACCATTAAGATGCATCACCTATTAATATTGTAACTATTAAGATTCATAACCCATTAATGCTGTAAATATTAAAGTGCATCAGCCATTAATATTGTAGCTATTAAGATTCATCACACATTAATACTGTAGCCGTTAAGATTCATCGCCCATTAATAATGTAGCCATTAAGATTCATAACCCATTACCACTGTAACCATTAAGAAGCATCACCCATTAATAGTGGACCAATTGAGATTCATCACCCATTAAAACTGTAGCCATTAAGATTAATCGCTAAATAATACTGAAGCCATTAAGATTCATAACCCTTTAATACTGTAGCCATTAAGATTCATCACCCATTAATACTGTAACCATTAAGATGCATCAGTCATTAATGCTGTAGTTATTAAGATGCATCAGCCATTAATATTATAGCCCTTAAGATTCATCATCCATTAATACTGTAGCCATTAAGGATCATCGCCCATTAATACTGTAACTATTAAGATTCATCACCCATTAATACTGTAGCCATTAAGATGCATCAGCTATTAATATTTTTGCCATTAAGATTCATCACCCAATAATACTATAGCCATTAAGATTCATAGCCCATTAATACTGTAGCCATTAAGATTCATCGCACATTAATACTGTACTCACTAAGATTCAGCACCCATTAATACTGTAGCTATTAGATTCATTAACAATTAATACTGGAGCCATTAAGATTCTCATGCCATTAATTCTGTATCAATAAAGATTTATCAGCCATTAATACTGCATCCATTAAGAATCTTCAGCCATGAATACTGTACCCATTAACAATAATCACCCATTAATACTTTAACTATTATGATTCCTCACCCATTAATGCTGTAGACATTAAGATTCATCAGCCATTAATACAGTAGCTATTAATATTCATTACTCAGTAATACTGTAGACATTAAGATTTCTCAGCCATTAATACTGTAACCATTAAGATTCATAACCCATTAATTCTGTAAGCATTAAGATGCATAAGCCATTAATATTGTAGCCATTAAGATTCATTACTCATTAATACAGTAGCCATTAAGATTCATAAGCCATTAATCCTGTAGCCATTAAGATTCATCAGCCATTAATACTCTAGCCATTAATACTCTAGCCATTAATATTCATCAGCCATTATTGCTGTAGCCATTAAGATTCATTAGCCATTAATACTGTAGCTATTAAGATTCATCAGCCCTTAATACTGTAGTCATTAAGATTCATCAGTCATTAATACTGTAGCCATTAAGATTCATCACCCATTAATTCTGTAGCCATTAAGTTTCATCAGCCATTAATACTGTAGCTATTAAGATTCATCAGCCATTAGTACTGTAGCCATTAAAATTCATCAGCCATTAACACTCTAACCATTAAGATACATCAGCCTTTAATACTGAAGCCTTTAAGATTCATCAGCCAATAATACTTAACCATTAAGATTCATCGCCCATTAATACTGTACTCATTAAGATTCATCGCATAAAAATTCTGAAGCTATTAAGATTCATCACCCATTAATACTGTAGCCATTAAGATTCATCACCAATTAATACTGGAGTCGTTAAGATTCATCAGAAATTAATTCTGAAATAATTAAGATTCATCATCCATTAATATTGTATCAATTAAGATTCATCAGCCATGAATACTGTACCCATTAAGATTAATCACCCATTAATACTGTAGCTATTAAGATTCATCAGCCATTAACACTGTGGCCATTAAGATTCATTAGCCATTAATATTGTATCTATCAAGATTCATCACCCACTAATACTGAAGGCAATAAGATTCATAAGCCATTAATACTGTAACCATTAAGATTCATAACCCATTAATTCTGTAGCCATTAAGATGCATTAACCATTAAGAGTGTAGCCATTAAGATTCATAACCTATTAATACTGTATCCATTAAGATGCATCAGCCATTAATATTTCAGCTTTTAAGATTCATCACCCATTAATACTGTAGCCATTAAGATTTATTGCCCATTAATACTGCAGCCAGAAAGGTTCATCACTCGTTAATACTGCAGCCATTAAGATTCATCACCCATTAATAGTGTAACCATTAAGATGCATCACTTATTAATACTGTAACCATTAAGATTCATCACCCATTAATATTGTAAATATTAAGAATTATTATTATAATCAAAAAGAAGCGCTAAGCCACAAGGGCTATACAGCGCTGCAGGGTAGGGAAGGGAGCAAGGGAATTGGATGGCAGAAGGGAGGGGGGATGATCAGCAGGTTACAGAAAACAGCGGGGCATGGGATAGTACGGGGGTAGAGGGTAGCAAGAGATACAAGTAGAAAGGGCTGAAAGTATCAGAATTTGTGAAGTAAGTCAGTCGTTGTCAAAAAGTCAATGAGAGAGTCCGGATGAAAGGTGGGTCCATCAGCGAGAAGGGAAGGTAAAGAGAGAGCAGCGGGGCGAAGACGACGACAGAGGTAAATTCTGCGCGCTCGTTGATAAAGTGGGCAGTCCAACAGAATGTGGCTGACTGATAATGGAGCTTGGCAATTCTCACAGAGAGGAGCAAGACGCCTCTCCATGAGATATCCATGAGTAAGACGAGTATGGCCAATGCGAAGACGGGAGAGAGTAGTCTCCCAACCTCGACACTGGTGATAAGAAGACGGCCAGTAACCTATACTCGGTTTAATAGACTGAAGTTTGTTGCCGAGCATAGTAGACCAACGTTGTTGCCAACGGGTGTGAAGGTGGGAAGATATTACAGCAAAATAGTCCGTACATGGAATACCTCTATAAGAAACTGGTAGGTCATGTACTGCTGACCGCGCAGCAGTGTCTGCCTGTTCATTGCCCTGTACGTCAACATGACCAGGGACCCAACAAAAAACAATATCTTTATGCTTAGTAAAGATGCGGCGTAGCCAAAGTTGGATACGGAGGACTAAGGGGTGAGGTGTATCAAATTTTTGTATAGCCTGTAAAGCACTAAGGGAGTCTGAGACAACCACAAATGATGACACAGGCATAGATGCAATACGGATAAGTGCTGTAAGGATGGCATATAATTCAGCAGTAAAAATACTAGCTGAAGATAGTAAATGCCCTTGTACGACGCTGTCCGGAAACACTGCTGCGAATCCTACGCCATCAGAAGACTTAGAGCCATCTGTGTACACAGCAATGGCATGAGAATGAGAGTGAAAGTGGTCAAGAAAAAGAGAGCGGGAAGCGACCGTAGACAGTTGGGCTTTCGAGCAAGGGTGGGAGAAAGAACAGACTCGAACAGCTGGAACTTCCCAGGGGGGTAGGGAAAAGTGAGATGCTACATGTACATAGAAAGGTGGTAGTTGAAGAGAAGACAAGAGCGAATAAAGGCGAAGAGAGAAGGGACGGAGTAAGCAGGGGCGGCGAACAAATAAAGAATGTCTACTAATATCAGTGACCATTATATAAATGGAAGGATTGCGGAGATCATGAGAGCGTACATAGTAGCGCAGGCAATGGGCATCACGGCGATCGGATAAGGATGGAACGTTCGCTTCTGCATAGAGGCTTTCGACAGGGGAAGAGCGAAAAGCACCAAGGCATAAACGTAATCCTTGGTGATGAATGGGGTTAAGGCTAGAGAGAGTAGCAGGAGATGCCGCTGAATAGATCTGGTCACCATAATCAAGTTTCGATAAAATAAGGGTGGAATGTAGGTGAAGGAGGGTTCGACGATCAGCTCCCCACGAAAGATGAGCAAGGGTTTTAAGAAGGTTCAGCCGGCTGTGACAAGTTGCCTTCAGAGAGGTAATGTGAGGTTTCCAGGATAACCTACGATCAAAGAGGAGGCCCAGAAACTTGACTGTATCACGTTCAGGGATACGTGAGCCATAGAGGTACAAAGGATGATTAGAGATGACAGAGCGTCTAGTGAAAGTGATTTGGTGGGTTTTAGTGCTGGAAAATTTAAACCCATGTGTGGTGGCCCAATTGGAAACACGGTCGACTGCATGCTGGAGAGAAACTGTAAGGAGGTGACAGTCAGCGCCTGCACAGGCAATAGCGAAGTCATCAACATAGAGTGATGACCAAATATTTGATGGAAGACTAGAGGCCAAATCATTAATAGCAAGGAGAAAAAGTGTTGTGCTCAGAACACATCCCTGGGGGACACCTTCAGCTTGGATAAAGTCCGGGGAGAGCACATTATTAACCCGAACACGGAAATGCCTGTCAGTTAAAAAGTTCTTAAGGAAGGATGGTAGATTGCCTCGAAGGCCTAAGGAGTGGGCTTGGGCTAAAATATTATACCTCCAAGTTGTGTCATATGCCTTCTCAAGGTCAAAAAATATGGCAATAACTGAGTGGTTATTCGCAAAGGCATTACGAACATACGTATCCAAGCGCAGTAAGGGGTCTATGGTAGAACGTCCCTTACGAAAGCCATATTGACGAGTGGAGAGACTGTTGTGTGTCTCTAAATACCACACTAAACGTCTATTTACTAGACGTTCCATTACTTTGCAAACTGCACTGGTAAGAGCAATGGGACGATAGTGGGAGGTTTCATGTCCCGTAGTGCCTGGTTTGCGGAAAGGGAGAACAATGGCGGATTTCCACAGCTGTGGAAGAACTCCTTGTGACCAAATAAGATTGTAAAGGCGTAATAGGACTGCAAGGGCTGACTGATGTAAATGTTGTAGCATACGAATATGAATGTCGTCGGGCCCAGCTGCCGATGATCGACAAGCTGAGAGTGTTGCCTCCAGTTCTTGAAGTGTAAAAGGCACATTATACTGTTCTTCTCTGAGAGAAGAAAAGTCCAAGGGTGCTAACTCTCTGGCAGACTTTGAGGAAAGAAATGAGGGGCATAGATGGAGTCCCTGAGAAATATGGACCAGATGATTGCCAATTTCATTGGCAACATCTAGTGGGTTTGCTATATCAACACCGGCAACCCGCAGAACAGGAGCCGGGTCAGGAGAATATTTACCACTCAGTTTTCGTACTTTTTTCCAGACTGCACTCATAGAGGAAGCAGAGGTGATGGTGGAGACATAATCTCGCCAGCAAGTGCGTTTAGCGTCACGGATGACATGGCGAGCGATCGCACGCTTCTGTTTAAAATCAAGGAGTCGCTCTGTGGTTCTATTGTACCGGTACCTGCCCCATGCAGTGCGTTTCAAATGTACTGCACGAGCACAAGCAGGAGACCACCAAGGCACGCATTTCTGAGAATGCCTGCCCGAAGTTTGGGGTATAGAATGAGAAGCTGCGGTGAAAACGGAGGACGAGAAGAGGTGTAAAAGCTCATCGATGGAGGACGAAGAAGGAACCTCTTTAAAAACAGTCAGGTGTGAGTAAAAGTTCCAATTTTTATTTTTTTTTTTTTTTATTATCACACCGGCCGATTCCCACCAAGGCAGGGTGGCCCGAAAAAGAAAAACTTTCACCATCATTCACTCCATCACTGTCTTGCCAGAAGGGTGCTTTACACTACAGTTTTTAAACTGCAACATTAACACCCCTCCTTCAGAGTGCAGGCACTGTACTTCCCATCTCCAGGACTCAAGTCCGGCCTGCCGGTTTCCCTGAATCCCTTCATAAATGTTACTTTGCTCACACTCCAACAGCACGTCAAGTATTAAAAACCATTTGTCTCCATTCACTCCTATCAAACACGCTCAAGCATGCCTGCTGGAAGTCCAAGCCCCTCGCACACAAAACCTCCTTTACCCCCTCCCTCCAACCCTTCCTAGGCCGACCCCTACCCCGCCTTCCTTCCACTACAGACTGATACACTCTTGAAGTCATTCTGTTTCGCTCCATTCTCTCTACATGTCCGAACCACCTCAACAACCCTTCCTCAGCCCTCTGGACAACAGTTTTGGTAATCCCGCACCTCCTCCTAACTTCCAAACTACGAATTCTCTGCATTATATTCACACCACACATTGCCCTCAGACATGACATCTCCACTGCCTCCAGCCTTCTCCTCGCTGCAACATTCATCACCCACGCTTCACACCCATATAAGAGCGTTGGTAAAACTATACTCTCATACATTCCCCTCTTTGCCTCCAAGGACAAAGTTCTTTGTCTCCACAGACTCCTAAGTGCACCACTCACTCTTTTTCCCTCATCAATTCTATGATTCACCTCATCTTTCATAGACCCATCCGCTGACACGTCCACTCCCAAATATCTGAATACGTTCACCTCCTCCATACTCTCTCCCTCCAATCTGATATTCAATCTTTCATCACCTAATCTTTTTGTTATCCTCATAACCTTACTCTTTCCTGTATTCACCTTTAATTTTCTTCTTTTGCACACCCTACCAAATTCATCCACCAATCTCTGCAACTTCTCTTCAGAATCTCCCAAGAGCACAGTGTCATCAGCAAAGAGCAGCTGTGACAACTCCCACTTTGTGTGTGATTCTTTATCTTTTAACTCCACGCCTCTTGCCAAGACCCTCGCATTTACTTCTCTTACAACCCCATCTATAAATATATTAAACAACCACGGTGACATCACACATCCTTGTCTAAGGCCTACTTTTACTGGGAAAAAATTTCCCTCTTTCCTACATACTCTAACTTGAGCCTCACTATCCTCGTAAAAACTCTTCACTGCTTTCAGTAACCTACCTCCTACACCATACACTTGCAACATCTGCCACATTGCCCCCCTATCCACCCTGTCATACGCCTTTTCCAAATCCATAAATGCCACAAAGACCTCTTTAGCCTTATCTAAATACTGTTCACTTATATGTTTCACTGTAAACACCTGGTCCACACACCCCCTACCTTTCCTAAAGCCTCCTTGTTCATCTGCTATCCTATTCTCCGTCTTACTCTTAATTCTTTCAATTATAACTCTACCATACACTTTACCAGGTACACTCAACAGACTTATCCCCCTATAATTTTTGCACTCTCTTTTATCCCCTTTGCCAATTTGCCCGATTAAATTGCCAGCGTGGGGTGCGAAGAGGTGGCGAATATGAAGGGGAAGTAAGAATGATTGGGAAATGATCACTGTCATGTAAGTCCGGGAGAACAGACCAAGTAAAGTCTAATGCGGCGGAGGAAGAGCAAACTGAGAGATCGATGCAAGAGAGAGTATGAGTCCGAGGATCAAAATGGGTGTGAGTACCTGTATTTAAAACATGGAGGGGGTGGGTGGCAAGAAAAGCCTCTAACTGAATTCCACGGGAATCACAGTGAGACCCTCCCCAGAGGAAATGGTGGGCATTAAAATCACCAAGTAACAGAATCGGTGGCGGTAATGACGAAACAAGGAAGGCAAAATCCGGAATAGATAATGCCCGAGAAGGAGAGAGATATAAAGAACAGAGCGTATACCACCTATGTAAGTGGATACGGGCTGCTGTGTAATGCAGCGAAGTATGAATAAATAGCTGATGGTACGGAATATCAGTGCGGAGAAGAAGGGCACTTTCATTAAAGGTCCCATCAGGAAAAGGATCTGAAGAATACAATAAATTATAGCCTGAGATGTGAGAAATAACAGCAGAGTGTAATTTTGGTTCCTGTAAGCAAACACCAACAGGGGCAAACTGGGAGAGTAACATCTGAAGCTCACCCCGATTACCCCTGAGGCCGCGTATATTCCACTGTAAGAAGGCCATGATTGGCAATGATAAAGATACTTGAAATCCGCAGGTAAGGGTTCCTACGGACTAGAAGGGTTAGAAAAGTCCACATGCGGAGGCAGTGGAAAATGTTCAAGCAGCGAAGGAACGGTGCGCTGTGAAGAAAGGAGTTGCGCAGATGGAGCAGAGGAGAGAGAAAGAGCGGAAGGTGGATCAGTGTCCATTGATGGTTTGGTCTCTGCAATATATTCAGAGATTGCTTCAAGTGTTTCGGAATTCAGAGATGTCGTATGGGAGACAATATTGGGAATGGTAGGGGGAGGATGAGTAAAGATTGGAACTGTATTGGACTGTACCAAGGTAGGGGGGGCGAAAGGGTGGAGGGAACTGGAGAAGCGTGGCAGGGGACAGAAGAGACTGGAACCTGGGAGGTGGCAGAAGAGGAAGAAACTTGGGAGGGAACAGGGGAGGAAGGTACATTACGAGGAGGAGGGTGAACCTCTGCACTTGTAACTGAGCCAGTGAGAGGGGAAGAACTAGGGGCAGAGACAGGGAGGGTAAAATGAGGAGGTGGAAGATGGGTAGGAGGTGTTACCGGACCTTTTTTTGACTTTTGAGAAGTAGAGGGACGATTGGGAAGAGGTGTCGTACGAGGTCTCGTCGATACTGAGGCTTGTAAGAGAGAACTCGAAGAAGCGAGATTAGACTGAGGCGTTGAAGTAGGGACGTCTGAGCCGAGGACAGCAAAAGGATTAGATACAGGAGTGATTATGGGAGAGGTAGCCACAGAGGTGGGTGTAGAAGATGGGATACCAGAAGTGGGGGGACGTTTTGAAACACGGGAATAAGAAACACGTGGGAGTCTCCCTTGGAGGCGGAGATGAGAAACTGCCATGGCATAAGGGAGACCTTCTGTCTCTTTGAGGTAACGGATTTCCTGCTCGTTTAAATAGACCTGACAACGGCGAGAGTACGAAGGGTGAGCCTCATGACAGTTAAGGCAAGAGGGAGATCGATTGCAAGACGTATTAGAATGGTCATCGGCACCACAGACTGGGCATTCGGCGATAGATCTGCAATATTTCGCTGGATGGCCAAATCGCCAGCAATTTCTACACTGTTGTGGTGTAGGGATCACCTTTCGAACTTGTAACCGATGTCCTGCTATATAAACGGAGGATGGGAGTTCTCGGCTGTCAAAAGTTAAACGAGCCACATTGCTAGGGTATCGTCTCCGCCCACGGGCAGGAAGAACGTAAGTGTCTACCTTGAGGATTGGGAGATCTTGTAGTTCCAGCTGTTCTAGAATGTCGGTGCCACATGTCTGGAAATTTTGTTGAACTATGGTATGGGGCAGAATAACGGTACCACTACAAGAATTGAGGGAATGATGTTTTTCAAGGGTGACAGGAACAGTATCTATATGGGAAAGACGAGAGAGCTCACGAGCCTGGGTAGCATTCTGTACAGTAATGATGCGTGTACCGCTCTTAAGAGCATGAAAAGAAATATCTTTACCAACATGGCGTAGGAGTGCCTTGCCAATACTATGGTCAGAAAGATAGGCAGTAGAGGAAGTTGGTCGTAAAGTGAAGAATTTAGTCCACTGTTCAGTCTGAAACTGAGCGTGGAAAGGTAGTGAAGGACGTGTCGATCGTTTCTGAGAAGAACGAGAAGGTGAAGGTGGAGAAGTATCATCAGCAGGTAATTGTCGTTGACGTTTAGGCGTGGGACCAGAGTTGGTCCGACGTGGAACGTGTCGGCGATTTGAAAATTGCCGCACCGTAGAGGGAGAGGCCGGAAGCATAGTCAGAGGAGAGCGAAGGTCTGATAAATCGAAGGAGTCAGTCGAGGCCTCAGTACCTGAAGCGGGTGAGGAAACAGCACCGGCAATAGGTACAGAGGCATGAGGAATGTCTGAAGAGTGGTCCAAAGATGAGGCGGGGTCAGAACGGGGTGCGGTATCAAGAAGGGGCCCGGGGGTACCAGGTTCATGGACTAGGGCTGCCATGGTTAGGTTACTTTTCTTTTTGTTTTTAAGAATAAAAAAGAAAGAAGAAAAGAAAATAAAAATAAAAAAAAGAAAAAAAAAGGGGGGACTGGGGAGGGATAGTTCCTAGGAGGAATGAAAGGGCCAGAAATCTCCCTCCGCGCCCAAGAGGACTCGACACCGCTAGTAGCGCAGATGCAGCATGGAACCCGTGCCATACCCTACCCTTCATGCCAGTAAACCAGCAATCTGGGATAGCAACCTCACATCTGCCGAGCTACCTCGGTGGACAAAAGAGAGGGCGGCCGGATATCCGCCACAAAGCATACCTCCTTCAGCCACCACCCCCGGAATCCGAAAGGTGGCTTCCAGAGATACACCCGTCGCCCAAAAGACACCCAAAGCTACTCCGGGATACCGGAGAGGGATCGGGACATCCCTAGGCAATCCAGATTCCACGGCAAACTACGCCACCGCCAAGAAACCTCAACGGAATGGGATGGACCCCGGTGTCCTTTCCCCTACCTAGGAACTAGCGCGCCTGTGGGAGAAATCACGAAGGCTAAAAAGAGGAAGGGCAAAAGGGAGGGGTGAGGAGGAGGAGGAGGAGGAATGGAAAAAGGGGAGGATGGGGAGGATGGGATAGGGGAGGGGAGAATGGGGGGTAATTAGGTTCGGTCTGAGGAAGAAGACCGACAGGGCTAATTCCTCAGACCAAGAGCCTCTTCACCACGCCAAGGAGCCCCCCTTGAAGAGGTGTAAATATTAAGAAGCATCAGCCATTAACACTGTAGCCATTAAGATTAATCACCCATTAATTCTGTAGCTATTATGATTCATCACCTATTAATACTGTAGCTATTAAGATTCAACAGCCCTTAATACTGCAGCTATTAAGATACATCACCCATTAATGCTGTAGCTTTTAAGATTAATCAGCATTACTACTGTAAAAAATAAGTTTCATAACCCATTAATTCTGTAGCCATTAAGATGCATCAGCCATTAATATTGTAACCATTAAGATTCTTCACCTATTAATACTATAGCCATTAAGATTCATCACTAATTAATACTGAAGCCATTAAGATGCATCAGCCATTCATATTGTAGCTATTAAAATTCATCACCCAATAATACTCTAGCCATTAAGATTCATCACTAATTAATACTGAAGCCATTAAGATGCATCAGCCATTCATATTGTAGCTATTAAAATTCATCACCCATTAATACTGTAGCCATTAAGATTCATTGCCCATTATTAGTGTAACCATTAAGATGCATCACCTTTTAATACTCTAATCATTAAGATTCATCACCCATTATTACTGTAAATATTAACATGCATCAACCACTAATATTGCAGCCATTAAGATTTATCACCCATTAATACTGTAGCCATTAAGATTCATCACCCATTAATACTGTAGCCATAAAGATTCATCACCCATTAATACTGTAGCCATTAAGATTCATCACCCATTAATACTGTAGCCATAAAGATTTATCACCCATTAATACTGTAGCCATTAAGATTCATCACCCATTAATACTGTAGCCATAAAGATTCATCACCCATTAATACTGTAGCCATTAAGATGCATCAGCTATTAATATTGTAGCCATTAAGATTTATCACCCATTAATATTGTAGCCATTAAGATGCATCAGCTATTAATAATGTAGTTATTAAAATTCATCGAGGAATAAAGATATTATTATTATTATTATTATTATTATTATTATTATTATTATTATTATTATTATTATTATTGGCTTATGCGTCGCAAAAAAATGGATGGTACATATCTTGGGTTAAGAGTGTATATGTAAACTTAAATTTTATTTTGATTCTGTCCTATAACTGCGTGCAGCCAGCAGTAACAGCCTGGTTGATCAGACTCTGATCCACCAGGAGGCCTGGTCACAGACCGGGCCGAGGGGGCGTTGACCCCCGGAACTCTCTCCAGGTAAACTCCAGGTAACTTAAGAAAAAATGTTCTGGTTAACATTGAACGTTGATGTTATTTTATTAAGTTGTCTTGAACCAATTTTGTCACCCAGCTGGTTAATTATGTAGGAGATTTGTCACCCAGCTGGTTAATTATGTAGGTGATTTGTCACCCAGCTGGTAAATTATGTAGGAGATTTGTCACCCAGCGGGTTAATTATGTAGGTGATTTGTCACCCAGCGGGTTAATTATGTAGGTGATTTGTCACCCAGCGGGTTAATTATGTAGGTGATTTGTCACCCAGCGGGTTAATTATGTAGGTGATTTGTCACCCAGTGGGTTAATTATGTAGGTGATTTGTCAACCAGCGGGTTAATTATGTAGGTGATTTGTCACCCAGCGGGTTAATTATGTAGGTGATTTGTCACCCAGCAGGTTAATTATGTAGATGATTTGTCACCCAGCGGGTTAATTATGTAGATGATTTGTCTCCCAGCTGGTTAATTATGTAGATGATTTGTCTCCCAGCTGGTTAATTATGTAGATGATTTGTCACCCAGCGGGTTAATTATGTAGATGATTTGTCACCCAGCTGGTTAATTATGTAGATGATTTGTCACCCAGCTGGTTAATTATGTAGATGATTTGTCTCCCAGCTGGTTAATTATGTAGATGATTTGTCTCCCAGCTCGTTAATTATGTAGATGATTTGTCACCCAGCTGGTTAATTATGTAGATGATTTGTCTCCCAGCTGGTTAATTATGTAGATGATTTGTCACCCAGCTGGTTAATTATGTAGATGATTTGTCTCCCAGCTGGTTAATTATGTAGATGATTTGTCACCCAGCTGGTTAATTATGTAGATGATTTGTCTCCCAGCTGGTTAATTATGTAGATGATTTGTCACCCAGTGGGTTAATTATGTAGATGATTTGTCACCCAGCTGGTTAATTTTGTAGATGATATGTCACCCAGCGGGTTAATTTTGTAGATGATTTGTCACCCAGCGGGTTAATTTTGTAGATGATTTGTCACCCAGCGGGTTAATTATGTAGATGATTTGTCACCCAGCGGGTTAATTATGTAGATGATTTGTCACCCAGCGGGTTAATTTTGTAGATGATTTGTCACCCAGCGGGTTAATTTTGTAGATGATTTGTCACCCAGCGGGTTAATTATGTAGATGATGTGTCACCCAGCGGGTTAATCAGTATAATACCTGGACATAATCTGAAGACTAGAAAAATAATTAGAAGACGAGGTAATCATCCAGTCAACCCAGGAGCAGGTGATCAACACTGTAGCTGAGTATAATCATCCACTCAACCCAGGAGCTGGTGATCAACACTGTAGCTGAGTATAATCATCCACTCAACCCAGGAGCTGGTGATCAACACTGTAGCTGAGTATAATCATCCACTCAACCCAGGAGCAGGTGATCAACACTGTAGCTGAGTATAATCATCCACTCAACCCAGGAGCTGGTGATCAACACTGTAGCTGAGTATAATCATCCACTCAACCCAGGAGCAGGTGATCAACACTGTAGCTGAGTATAATCATCCACTCAACCCAGGAGCTGGTGATCAACACTGTAGCTGAGTATAATCATCCACTCAACCCAGGAGCAGGTGATCAACACTCTAGCTGAGTATAATCATCCACTCAACCCAGGAGCTGGTGATCAACACTGTAGCTGAGTATAATCATCCACTCAACCCAGGAGCTGGTGATCAACACTGTAGCTGAGTATAATCATCCACTCAACCCAGGAGCTGGTGATCAACACTGTAGCTGAGTATAATCATCCACTCAACCCAGGAGCTGGTGATCAACACTGTAGCTGAGTATAATCATCCACTCAACCCAGGAGCAGGTGATCAACACTGTAGCTGAGTATAATCATCCACTCAACCCAGGAGCTGGTGATCAACACTGTAGCTGAGTATAATCATCCACTCAACCCAGGAGCTGGTGATCAACACTGTAGCTGAGTATAATCATCCACTCAACCCAGGAGCTGGTGATCAACACTGTAGCTGAGTATAATCATCCACTCAACCCAGGAGCTGGTGATCAACACTGTAGCTGAGTATAATCATCCACTCAACAAAGGAGCAGGTGATCAACACTGTAGCTGAGTATAATCATCCACTCAACCCAGGAGCTGGTGATCAACACTGTAGCTGAGTATAATCATCCACTCAACCCAGGAGCTGGTGATCAACACTGTAGCTGAGTATAATCATCCACTCAACCCAGGAGCAGGTGATCAACACTGTAGCTGAGTATAATCATCCACTCAACCCAGGAGCTGGTGATCAACACTGTAGCTGAGTATAATCATCCACTCAACCCAGGAGCTGGTGATCAACACTGTAGCTGAGTATAATCATCCACTCAACCCAGGAGCTGGTGATCAACACTGTAGCTGAGTATAATCATCCACTCAACCCAGGAGCTGGTGATCAACACTGTAGCTGAGTATAATCATCCACTCAACCCAGGAGCAGGTGATCAACACTGTAGCTGAGTATAATCATCCACTCAACCCAGGAGCTGGTGATCAACACTGTAGCTGAGTATAATCATCCACTCAACCCAGGAGCTGGTGATCAACACTGTAGCTGAGTATAATCATCCACTCAACCCAGGAGCTGGTGATCAACACTGTAGCTGAGTATAATCATCCACTCAACCCAGGAGCTGGTGATCAACACTGTAGCTGAGTATAATCATCCACTCAACAAAGGAGCAGGTGATCAACACTGTAGCTGAGTATAATCATCCACTCAACCCAGGAGCTGGTGATCAACACTGTAGCTGAGTATAATCATCCACTCAACCCAGGAGCTGGTGATCAACACTGTAGCTGAGTATAATCATCCACTCAACCCAGGAGCAGGTGATCAACACTGTAGCTGAGTATAATCATCCACTCAACCCAGGAGCTGGTGATCAACACTGTAGCTGAGTATAATCATCCACTCAACCCAGGAGCTGGTGATCAACACTGTAGCTGAGTATAATCATCCACTCAACCCAGGAGCTGGTGATCAACACTGTAGCTGAGTATAATCATCCACTCAACAGTAGGATAATCATCCACTCAACCCAGGAGCTGGTGATCAACACTGTAGCTGAGTATAATCATCCACTCAACCCAGGAGCAGGTGATCAACACTGTAGCTGAGTATAATCATCCACTCAACCCAGGAGCTGGTGATCAACACTGTAGCTGAGTATAATCATCCACTCAACCCAGGAGCTGGTGATCAACACTGTAGCCGAGTATAATCATCCACTCAACCCAGGAGCTGGTGATCAACACTGTAGCTGAGTATAATCATCCACTCAACCCAGGAGCTGGTGATCAACACTGTAGCTGAATATAATCATCCACTCAACCCAGGAGCTGGTGATCAACACTGTAGCTGAGTATAATCATCCACTCAACCCAGGAGCTGGTGATCAACACTGTAGCTGAGTATAATCATCCACTCAACCCAGGAGCTGGTGATCAACACTGTAGCTGAGTATAATCATCCACTCAACCCAGGAGCAGGTGATCAACACTGTAGCTGAGTATAATCATCCAGTCAACCCAGGAGCAGGTGATCAACACTGTAGCTGAGTATAATCATCCACTCAACCCAGGAGCAGGTGATCAACACTGTAGCTGAGTATAATCATCTACTCAACCCAGGAGCTGGTGATCAACACTGTAGCTGAGTATAATCATCCACTCAACCCAGGAGCAGGTGATCAACACTGTAGCTGAGTATAATCATCCACTCAGCCCAGGAGCAGGTGATCAACACTGTAGCTGAGTATAATCATCCACTCAACCCAGGAGCAGGTGATCAACACTGTAGCTGAGTATAATCATCCACTCAACCCAGGAGCAGGTGATCAACACTGTAGCTGAGTATAATCATCCACTCAACCCAGGAGCAGGTGATCAACACTGTAGCTGAGTATAATCATCCACTCAACCCAGGAGCAGGTGATCAACACTGTAGCTGAGTATAATCATCCACTCAACCCAGGAGCAGGTGATCAACACTGTAGCTGAGTATAATCATCTACTCAACCCAGGAGCTGGTGATCAACACTGTAGCTGAGTATAATCATCCACTCAGCCCAGGAGCAGGTGATCAACACTGTAGCTGAGTATAATCATCCACTCAGCCCAGGAGCAGGTGATCAACACTGTAGCTGAGTATAATCATCCACTCAGCCCAGGAGCAGGTGATCAACACTGTAGCTGAGTATAATCATCCACTCAACCCAGGAGCAGGTGATCAACACTGTAGCTGAGTATAATCATCCACTCAACCCAGGAGCAGGTGATCAACACTGTAGCTGAGTATAATCATCTACTCAACCCAGGAGCTGGTGATCAACACTGTAGCTGAGTATAATCATCCACTCAGCCCAGGAGCAGGTGATCAACACTGTAGCTGAGTATAATCATCCACTCAGCCCAGGAGCAGGTGATCAACACTGTAGCTGAGTATAATCATCCACTCAGCCCAGGAGCAGGTGATCAACACTGTAGCTGAGTATAATCATCCACTCAACCCAGGAGCAGGTGATCAACACTGTAGCTGAGTATAATCATCCACTCAACCCAGGAGCAGGTGATCAACACTGTAGCTGAGTATAATCATCCACTCAACCCAGGAGCAGGTGATCAACACTGTAGCTGAGTATAATCATCCACTCAACCCAGGAGCAGGTGATCAACACTGTAGCTGAGTATAATCATCCACTCAACCCAGGAGCAGGTGATCAACACTGTAGCTGAGTATAATCATCCACTCAACCCAGGAGCAGGTGATCAACACTGTAGCTGAGTATAATCATCCACTCAACCCAGGAGCAGGTGATCAACACTGTAGCTGAGTATAATCATCCACTCAACCCAGGAGCAGGTGATCAACACTGTAGCTGAGTATAATCATCCACTCAACCCAGGAGCAGGTGATCAACACTGTAGCTGAGTATAATCAGAGGCGGCTACAGTGAAAAACGATTTTCCATTTGTTCTCATCCTGTTCCTCCTCCCCATAACTGACATAGAGATGTAAGACACAATATTATTTCGTCCTTTTTGACGATACCAGAATTATCATGATATTATCACCCACTGAGGATACTGCAGTTTCCAGAACAGTTTCCAAAACTATTTACTCTGATCATAACATCATAGACATAGAGGTTCAAAGTAGTATTAACTCAGGGGTAGGAAACTGCATCGCTAAAGTTAGAGACGGGATGTTCAGTAAGTTTAATTTTTAACAACCATAGAATTAACTGGGAAAAAATAAACTAAGAGCTATCAGACACACCCTGGGAATCAGACATATTCTGGAAATCAGACATACCCTGGGAATCAGACATATCCTGGGAATCAGACATACCCTGGGAATCAGAGATATCCTGGGAATCAGACATATCCTGGGAATCAGACATACCCTGGAAAGCAGACATGAACGACCTAAATCCCCACCAGTGCCTAGAGAAGCTGAATACAGAAGCATACAAAGTATGTTTGAAACATGTACCATTGAGGAAACCCAGAGGAAGATCAGATATAGAGAGAGAGCGTAGGAGATGGTGCAGAAGAAGAAAACGGGTTACTGAACTGCTTAAAAACACAAACATGCTACAACAGAGGAAAGATAGACTTAGCAGAGAGATCACTGAATTAGAGCAAAAACTTAGGATGTCATTCCCATCAGAAGAAGTACAAAGGGAACAAAAGGCCATACAGGATATTGCAAGAAACCCAAGATATTTCTATTCCTACGCAAAATCCAAGCTAAGAACTTTCTGTAGAACTGGACCACTACTGAGATGAGACTCGTATACTGACGATGAACAGGAAATGAGTGAAATCCTAAAAGAACAGTATGAGTCGGTGTTCAGCAACCCACTAAATGACAGCAAGGTAGAAAATGCAGAAATATTTTTCACTCCAGAAGAAGGTCGCACAAACCAACTAACTGACATTAGTACAAATCCTACAGATTTCAAAAAAGAAATTGAAAACATGCCCATTCACTCAGCACCTGGACCAGATTCATGGAATGCTCTATTTATAAAGAAGTGCAAAGTACCTCTAGCACGAGCCCTCAGTATTCTTTGGAGAAAGAGCTTAGATCTAGGTGAAATACCGGAGGCCTTAAAGAGTACAGACATAGCTCCTTTGTACAAGGGAGGTAGTAGAGCACTAGCTAAAAATTACAGACCAGTAGCCCTAACCTCTCACATCATAAAAATCTTCGAAAGAGTGATGAGACAGCAGGTTACAAATTTCATGGACCAGCACAACCAACATAGCCCGAACCAGCATGGTTTTAGAGCAGGACGATCATGTCTGTCACAGCTGCTGAACCATTATGACAGAATTACGGAGGCACTGGAAGACGACCAAAACGCAGGTGTAATTTACACAGATTTTGCAAAGGCGTTTGACAAATGCGATCATGGAGTAATAGAGCACAAAATGAAGGCCATGGGCATTACGGGGAAGGTAGGCAGATGGATTTTCGGTTTCCTAACACACAGAACACAAAAAGTGAACAGGGCAAGATTCAGCATCAGCGAGGTCAAAAGTTCAGTGCCCCAAGGCACTGTCCTGGCACCTCTGCTGTTCCTCATCCTCATAGCAGACAGACAAAAACACCCGGCACACTTTTGTATCATCATTTGCAGATGACACTAAAAAAAGTACAGGAAGACATAAACAGGGTTTTCCAGTGGGCAATGGAAAACAACATGACGTTCAATGGTGATAAGTTCCAGCTGCTTAGGTATGGAAAGAATGAAGAACTCTAGAAGGTCACCAAGTAGAACGTAAGGAACACGTAAAAGACCTGGGAATAATTATGTCAGCGGACCTTTCTTTCAAAGACCATGACAAGACAAAGATTACGATAGCCAGGAAGATGACTGGGTGGGTATTGAGAACTTTCAAAACAAGGGAAATAATGCCGATGGTGACACTCTTCAAATCGCTAGTGCTCCCTCACTTAGAATATTGCTCAGTGTTGACGGCCCCGTTCAGGGCAGGAGAAATATCGGAGCTGGAACAAAAACAGAGATCGTTTACAGCTCACATTGAGCCAGTAAAGCACCTAAACTACTGGGAACGCCTGCAAGTCTTGAACCTGTACTCATTGGAGCGGAGGAGAGAGAGGTACATGATAATATATACCTGGAAGGTACTCGAGGGCCTGGTTCCAAATCTGCACACTGCGATAACAACATACTGGAGTGAGAGATATGGGAGGAAGTGTAAAATAAACCCAGTGAGGAGCAGGGGTGCGGTGGGGACAATAAGGGAACACTGTATCAACATCCGGGGTCCCAGACTTTTCAACATCTTATCAGAAGATATCAGAAACACTGCTGGAACAAGTGTAGAAGCCTTCAAGAGGAAACTAGACAAGTATCTTCACCAGGTGCCAGATCAACCAGGCTGTGATGGATATGTGGGGCAGCGGGCCTCCAGCAGCAACAGCCTGGTTGACCAGGCAAGCACCAGACGAGCCTGGCCCATGGCCGGGCTCAGAGAGTAGATATACTCTCGAAATTCCTCAAAGGTATATCAAAGGTAAGGTCGCAGAAGACAATATGAAGTTAATTGAAGACAAATTTCAATTACTCTTCTGTGAAAAAATCAAGGAAATAAAAACCGAATCGGAGTGTAAAACAAATTCCAACCACACAATAGAGTAAAAAACTATTGTGAAAAACCTGGGAATGATAATGTTAGAGAATTTAACTTCAAGGTTTACAACAATGTCTCTATCACATTTGCAAGGAAAATAACAGGAAGGTGTTACGCAGAAATGTGGGATAGCTGGGGGCTTGAGCCTGGTCTAAGGGTCAAGGTAAAAGTTACACACATCTCAAGCCCAAACCGGCCACCCAGGGCTATCCCAGTCAAAACAGAAAGCGCTAAACTGGTATGTGTACTTCAAGGGGTTGGGTAACAGAGGGTTAGGCAAAAATCCCAATTAGGAAAATATATCTATTTAGTCACCATAACATAACATAACAGAAAAACCTTAATCCTAAACGCCCAAATGAGGGTACACAAGCAACAGCTGGCTTGAGATCCAGCCACCATAACCACTATGCCTCGTCAGCACCAGGCCCACTCTACTCCACTCCCAACTTCATTTCTTATTTCCTCACACCTCCCACAGCACCCTAACCATGTCAGAGCCTGGGTGAACATACAGGTAAGCCATATGAGAGCCTATGGCTTGAGTTGGATAAACAAAATGAGTGCACAACTACAAACTTATCTTAAATACACAGCATCTCCGACGCCAGCCTCTACACACCATGCTAATGTCACGTGACTTTCCCAAACCACCTTACTCCGCATACCCAAACATCCTTGGAAAATAAATCATTAACAGAATTTCTTTATAATTACAGTTAGAGTACTTTACAGTACCCCCAAATGCACATTATAAATTATAAAATTATTCTTTACAATTATAATATTCATACTATTATGGCACACTTCTCCACTATATGTACATTACGATGTCATGCAGAACCCTGCATAACAGGTAATGATAGGTCTCCCTGGAAAGCCGGGTTTATGGGTTTTAATCAAACCCAACATATATGGCATTGTCGCCGACACTTCTTTAATAAGGTTCTAAATTGTTTATCAAACTCACTATTAACCTGATCCAACGGATTTTTATTAAGGGCCTCGTAAGTGTCCCAGTCCTCTATTAGCAAGTTCATTTTACCACTATAATCTACTTTGTAAAGTAAAAGGACACAAGTGCAACTAATGTGACATTTTATTGTGGCAACGTTTCGCTCTCCAGGAACTTTGTCAAGCAGTTACAAACAGTACATGGACACAGAGGGTATATATAGGCTTAGAGTGAGGTGTAATACTAGTGGTGGTAGTAGTAGTAGTAGTAGTAGTAGTAGTAGTAGTAGTAGTAGTAGTGGTAGTAGTAGTAGTAGTAGTAGTAGTAGTAGTAGTAGTAGTGGTAGTAGTAGTAGTAGTAGTAGTAGTAATAGTAGTAATAGTAGTAGTAGTAGTAGTAGTAGTAGTAATAGTAGTAGTAGTAGTAGTAGTAGTAGTAGTAGTAGTAGTAGTAGTAGTAGTAGTAGTAATATAACATGGTAGGACAATCAACTTACACATGAGTAAAAGGTTACAAAAGCTATGTGATGGCAGGTTTACTGTTTTAACGAGGATGTTTGGTAATACTCCAAAGATGATGACTCTGCTTTTAGTTTGGAAATAAATAGCATAAAATACCGACACAATAGAAATATACACTTAAGCAATATAATGTGATTCTTTATTCACAACGTTTCGCCCACACAGTGGGCTTTATCAAGTCACAATCTGTATGGCTAAGTTCTACATCATTTAACTATGAGTGCTAGGGTTATGGATACTCCCGAGCTTCAGAACCTTGCATTTATCTGCCACTTTTCTGACCAAGAATTGAGTTTGTATTAAATCCTCCTGAAGTTCCCTAACATCTACGTTTGAATCAATTATCCTACCTATCTTTGTGTCATCGGCGAATTTGCTCATATCACTAGTAATTCCCTCATCAAGATCATTGATATATATTATAAACAACAACGGGCCCAAGACTGATCCCTGTGGAACGCCACTTGTTACAGATCCCCACTCGGATTTAACCCCATTTATGGACACTCTCTGCTTCCTGTCTGTGAGCCATGACTCGATCCACGAGAGCACTTTCCCCCAATGCCATGAGCTGCTACTTTCTTTAACAGTCTTTGGTGCGGAACTCTATCAAAAGCCTTACTAAAATCTAAGTAAATAATATCAAATTCTTTATCGTGGCCAACAGCCTCAAAAGCTTTACTGAAGAAAGTTAATAAATTAGTTAGACAAGAACGGCCTCTTGTGAATCCATGCTGAGTATCATTAATCAAGCTATGCTTACCGAGATGGCTTCTTATAATCTCAGCTATAATTGACTCTAGTAATTTGCCTACAATTGAGGTCAGGCTTATTGGGCGGTAATTTGACGGTAACGACTTGTCCCCTGTTTTAAAAACAGGAATTACATTAGCCTTCTTCCACACATCAGACACTACACCTGTTTGAAGAGATAAATTAAATATATTAGTTAATGGTTCACAGAGTTCCATTTTGCATTCCTTAAGAACCCTTGAAAAAACCTCATCAGGACCCGGTGGCTTATTTTGCTTCAGTCGGTCTATCTGCTTCACAACCATTTCACTAGTGACTGTGATGTTACATAATTTATCTTCTTCTAGCCCATTATAAAAATTAATTACTGGAATATTATTAGTGTCTTCCTGTGTAAAAGCCGAGAGAAAATAATTATTTAAAATCGAGCACATTTCATTCTCTTTGTCAGTAAGATGCCCATAGTTATTTTTAAGAAGACCTATCTTATCTCTGACTTTTGTTCTATATACCTGGAAAAAACTTTTTGGTTAGTTCTAGAATCCCTAGCAACTTTAATTTCATAGTCCCTTTTAGCTTTTCTTATCGCCTTTTTAATGTCCCTCTTAATGTCAATATACTGTTTCAAAAGATGACCCTCACCTCTTTTGATACGCCTATAAATTCCTTTCTTATGCCCTAGTAGATATTTCAGCCTATTATTCATCCATTTTGGGTCGTTTCTATTTGATCTAATTTCTTTATATGGGATAAACGTTCTTTGAGCAGCATGTATAGTGTTCAGAAAACTGTCATATTGATAGCTCTCTTCGTTACCCCAGTCAACAGATGATAAGTGTTCTCTAAGCCCATCGTAATCTGCTAAGCGAAAATCTGGGACTGTTACTGAGTTATCCCTACTATCATACTTCCATTCAATGCTAAATGTAATTGATTTGTGGTCGCTAGCACCCAGTTCCTCTGAAACTTCTAAATTATTAACAAGGGATTCATTGTTTGCCAGAACTAAGTCAAGCAGGTTATTTCCCCTTGTAAGTTCTGTCACAAACTGCTTCAAAAAACAATCCTGAACTACTTCTAAGAAGTCGTATGGTTCTAAATTCCCAGTCAAGAAATTCCAATCAATATGACTAAAGTTAAAGTCTCCTAGAATTACTACATTATCGTGCCTTGTGGCCTTAACAATTTCCTCCCATAGTAGTCTCCCTTGGTCCCTATCTAAGTTTGGGGGACGGTATATCACGCCTAAAATTAATTTTTCATGCCCCTCTGAAAATTCTATCATGTGACATGATCACGACGTCCGGCTTACTGAGATAAAACCAGATGTGACATGATCACGATGTCCGGTTTACTGAGATAAAACCACATGTGACATTATCACGATATCCGGTTTACTGAAATAAAACCAGATGTGACATGATTACGATGTAAGGTATACTGAGATAAAACCAGATGTGACATGATCACGATGTCCGGTTTACTGAGATAAAACCAGATGTGACATGATCATGTTGTCCGGTATACTGAGATAAAACCAGGGGTGACATGATCACGATGCCCTGTTTATTGAGATAAAACCAGATGTGACATGATCACGATCCCCGGTTTATTGAGATAAAACCAGATGTGACATGATCACGACGTCCGGTTTACTGAGATAAAACCAGATGTGACATGATCAAGACGTCCGGTATACTGAGATAAAACCAGATGTGACATGATCAAGACGTCCGGTTTACTGAGATAAAACCAGATGTGACATAATCACGATGTCCGGTTTATTGAGATAAAACCAGATGTGACATGATCTCGATGTATACTGAGATAAAACCATGGGTGACATGATCACGACGTTCGGTATACTGAGGTAAAACCATGGGTGACATGATCACGATGTCCAGTATACTGAGATAAAACCATGGGTGACATGACCACGACGTTCGGTATACTGAGATAAATGAGTGCTTCCTGATGCGGGTCTTAGTTATATGAAGACTCGCAGCTGGAGGTTTGGGTCATCTGGCTGAGATCTTCAGCTGACTTACCGGTTCAACCCTTTAATAATTAAGGCAGTACATATAACTGCTAGACAGTATACTGATAAGAACTGACAAGACGGAGTGTAAGAGGCGGGACTCAGGTACACAAGGGCACAGTTAAAAGTTCATAACACAGATGAATCAGGAAGCAGAACATCCTAGAGAGCCATGTGAAAGAAGCTGGAGTCATACACAGTTTTAAGAACAGGAGTAAATCCAGTAGCTGCTTGTTGAGGGGTGGAGCCAGGAGCTGAGACTCAATCCCTGCAAGTACAAATATGTGAGCACATGTTGGCGAGTGCAGCATCAAACAACACTTTGGGGCACTTTACCCCGCCCATAGCAGCCAAACAACACTTTAATGAACCCCAGCCAACAACAACGAAACAAAAGTCTGGGCCACTCATCCCGAAACAAGCAAGCAACACCGGACATCTTAATCCTTCTATCTTAACAAAACAGCAGTTTGAAGCAATGCATCCCCACACTTTACCGAACTTCATCCCACCATCATCAACTAAAGGTCCAGAGCACCTCGTCATCCAGCCAACTTTTTGGTGTACCTCATGCACTAACTACACTTACGTTACGCTTTAAGGCACCCTTTACACATACACACACCCTTAGCCTCCCGTGGCCTGGTTGTCAAAAGCTATCGCTTCACACGGCGAGGGTCCGGATTCGATTTCGAACAAGGGTAGAAACATTAGACGTATTTCTTTACACCTGTTGTCTATGCTCCCCATCGGTAAAATGGGTACTTGGGAGTTAGTGGACTGGTGTGGGTCGCATCCTGGGACAAAACTTACATGATTTGACCGAAATTCTCTGCATAACAAGAGGCTTTCTATATTGAAGTATGTCATTGATGTCAGCTATAATCCGTATACCTTGTACAAATAAAGATATTATTATTATTATTATTATTATTATTATTATTATTATTATTATTATTAATATTATTATTATCATTATTATTATTATTATTATTATTATTATTATTATTATTAATTATTATTATTATTATTATTATTATTATTATTATTATTATTATTATTATTATAATTATTATTATTATTATTTATTATTATTATTATTATTATTATTATTATTATTATTATTATTATTATTATTATTATTAATGCAAGCAAGCAACACAATGGAGAAACCTGACTGCAACCAATCAATACTTTGGGTACACCACCCAGAACACATCAACCAAGAAACACTCAGGAA
Organism: Cherax quadricarinatus; assembly: GCF_038502225.1. Lineage (NCBI taxonomy): Eukaryota > Metazoa > Arthropoda > Malacostraca > Decapoda > Parastacidae > Cherax > Cherax quadricarinatus. The sequence goes on from NW_027195073.1 coordinate 433,725, forward strand.
TCAGGCAACACTCAGAAATCAGGCAACACTCAGGAATCAGGTAACACTCAGGAATCAGGCAACACTCAGGAATCAGGAAACACTCAGGAATCAGGCAACACTCAGGAATCAGGTAACACTCAGGAATCAGGCAACACTCAGGAATCAGGCAACACTCAGGAATCTGGCAACACTCAGGAATCAGGCAACACTCAGGAATCAGGCAACACTCAGGAATCAGGTAACACTCAGGAATCAGGCAACACTCGGGAATCAGGCAACACCCAGGAATCAGGCAACACTCAGGAATCAGGCAACACTCAGGAATCATGCAACACTCAGGAATCAGGCAACACTCAGGAATCAGGCAACACCCAGGAATCAGGCAACACTCAGGAATCAGGCAACACTCAGGAATCAGGCAACACTCAGGAATCAGGCAACACTCAGGAATCAGGCAACACCCAGGAATCAGGTAACACTCAGGAATCAGGCAACACTCAGGAATCAGGCAACACTCAGGAATCAGGCAACACTCAGGAATCAGGCAACACTCATGAATCAGGCAACACTCAGGAATCAGGCAACACTCAGGAATCAGGTAACACTAAGGAATCAGGCAACACTCAGGAATCAGGCAACACTCAGGAATCAGGCAACACTCAGGAATCAGGCAACACTCAGGAATCGGAAACACTCAGGAATCAGGCAACACTCAGGAATCAGGTAACACTCAGGAATCAGGCAACACTCAGGAATCAGACAACACTCAGGAATCAGGCAACACTCAGGAATCGGCAACACTCAGGAATCAGGCAACACTCAGGAATCAGGCAACACTCAGGAATCAGGCAACACTCATGAATCAGGCAATACTCAGGAATCAGGCAACACTCAGGAATCAGGCAACACTCGGGAATCAGGCAACACTCAGGAATCAGGCAACACTCAGGAATCAGGCAACACTCAGGAACCAGGCAACACTCAGGAATCAGTCAACACTCAGGAATCATGCAACACTCAGGAATCGGCAACACTCAGGAATCAGGCAACACTCAGGAATCAGGTAACACTCAGGAATCAGGCAACACTCATGAATCAGGCAACACTCATGAATCAGGCAACACTCAGGAATCAGGCAACACTCGGGAATCAGGCAACACTCAGGAATCAGGCAACACTCAGGAATCAGGCAACACTCGGGAATCAGGCAACACTCAGGAATCAGGCAACACTCAGGAATCAGGCAACACTCGGGAATCAGGCAACACTCGGGAATCAGGCAACACTCGGGAATCAGGCAACACTCAGGAATCAGGTAACACTCAGGAATCAGGCAACACTCAGGAATCAGGCAACACTCGGGAATCAGGCAACACTCGGGAATCAGGCAACACTCAGGAAACAGGTAACACTCAGGAATCAGGCAACACTCGGGAATCAGGCAACACTCAGGAATCAGGCAACACTCAGGAATCAGGCAACACTCGGGAATCAGGCAACACTCGGGAATCAGGCAACACTCGGGAATCAGGCAACACTCAGGAATCAGGTAACACTCAGGAATCAGGCAACACTCAGGAATCAGGCAACACTCAGGAATCAGGAAACACTCAGGAATCAGGCAACACTCAGGAATCAGGCAACACTCAGGAATCAGGCAACACTCAGGAATCAGGCAACACTCAGGAATCAGGCAACACTCAGGAATCAGGCAACACTCAGGAATCAGGCAACACTCAGGAATCAGGCAACACTCAGGAATCAGGCAACACTCACGAATCAGGCAACACTCACGAATCAGGCAACACTCGGGAATCAGGCAACACTCAGGAAACAGGTAACACTCAGGAATCAGGCAACACTCGGGAATCAGGCAACACTCAGGAATCAGGCAACACTCAGGAATCAGGCAACACTCGGGAATCAGGCAACACTCGGGAATCAGGCAACACTCGGGAATCAGGCAACACTCAGGAATCAGGTAACACTCAGGAATCAGGCAACACTCAGGAATCAGGCAACACTCAGGAATCAGGTAACACTCAGGAATCAGGCAACACTCAGGAATCAGGCAACACTCAGGAATCAGGCAACACTCAGGAATCAGGCAACACTCAGGAATCAGGCAACACTCAGGAATCAGGCAACACTCAGGAATCAGGCAACACTCAGGAATCATGCAACACTCAGGAATCAGGCAACACTCAGGAATCAGGCAACACCCAGGAATCAGGCAACACTCAGGAATCAGGCAACTCTCAGGAATCAGGCAACACTCAGGAATCAGGCAACACTCAGGAATCAGGCAACACTCAGGAATCAGGTAACACTCAGGAATCAGGCAACACTCAGGAATCAGGCAACACTCAGGAATCAGGCAACACTCAGGAATCGGCAACACTCAGGAATCAGGCAACACTCAGGAATCAGGTAACACTCAGGAATCAGGCAACACTCATGAATCAGTCAACACTCAGGAATCAGGCAACACTCAGGAATCAGGCAACACTCAGGAATCAGGCAACACTCAGGAATCAGGAAACACTCAGGAATCAGGCAACACTCAGGAATCAGGCAACACTCAGGAATCAGGCAACACTCAGGAATCAGGCAACACTCAGGAATCGGCAACACTCAGGAATCAGGCAACACTCAGGAATCAGGTAACACTCAGGAATCAGGCAACACTCATGAATCAGTCAACACTCAGGAATCAGGCAACACTCAGGAATCAGGCAACACTCAGGAATCAGGCAACACTCAGGAATCAGGAAACACTCAGGAATCAGGCAACACTCAGGAATCAGGCAACACTCAGGAATCAGGCAACACTCAGGAATCAGGCAACACTCTCGAGGCACTTCAATTCGCCCTCAGCAATTAACATACACTTCAGGAAGCTTCAATCTGAGCACCACCATCCCTCCCATAGTAATCAGTGAGCACCACCATCCCTCCAATAGTAATAAGTGAGCACCACCATCCCTCCCATAGTAATCAGTGAGCACCACCATCCCTCCAATAGTAATAAGTGAGCACCAACATCCCTCCCATAGTAATAAGTGAGCACCACCATCCCTCCCATAGTAATAAGTGAGCACCACCATCCCTCCCATAGTAATAAGTGAGCACCACCATCCCTCCCATAGTAATAAGTGAGCACCACCATCCCTCCCATAGTAATAAGTGAGCACCACCATCCCTCCCATAGTAATAAGAGAGCACCACACTCCCTCCCATAGTAATAAGTGAGCACCACACTCCCTCCCATAGAAATAAGTGAGCACCACCATCCCTCCCATAGTAATAAGTGAGCACCACACTCCCTCCCATAGTAATAAGTGAGCACCACACTCCCTCCTACAGAAATCAGTGAGCACCACACTCCCTCCTACAGTAATCAGTGAGCACCACACTCCATCCAATAGTAAACAGTGAGCACCACACTCCCTCCTACAGAAATCAGTGAGCACCACACTCCCTCCTACAGTAATCAGTGAGCACCACACTCCCTACCACAGTAATCAGTGAGCACCACACTCCCTCCCACAGTAATCAGTGAGCACCACACTCCCTCCTACAGAAATCAGTAAGCACCACACTCCCTCCCACAGTAATCAGTAAGCACCACACTCCCTCCCAAAGTAATCAGTGAGCACCACACTCCCTCCCACAGTAATCAGTGAGCACCACACTCCCTCCTATAGAAATCAGTGAGCACCACACTCCCTCCTACAGTAAACAGTGAGCACCACACTCCCTCCCAAAGCAATCAGTGAGCACCACACTCCCTCCCACAGTAATCAGTGAGCACCACACTCCCTCCCACAGTAATCAGTGAGCACCACACTCCCTCATTCAGAAATCAGTGAGCACCACACTCCCTTCCACAGTAATCAGTGAGCACCACACTCCCTCCTATAGAAATCAGTGAGCACCACACTCCCTCCCACAGTAATCAGTGAGCACCACACTCCCTCCCACAGTAATCAGTGAGCACCACACTCCCTCCTACAGAAATCAGTGAGCACCACACTCCCTATCATAGTAATCAGTGAGCACCACACTCCCTCCCACAGTAATCAGTGAGCACCACACACCCTCCTACAGAAATCAGTGAGCACCACACTCCCTCCCACAGTAATCAGTGAGCACCACACTCCCTTCCACAGTAATCAGTGAGCACCACACTCCCTCCTATAGAAATCAGTGAGCACCACACTCCCTCCTACAGTAATCAGTGAGCACCACACTCCCTCCAAAAGCAATCAGTGAGCACCACACTCCCTCCCACAGTAATCAGTGAGCACCACACTCCCTCCTACAGAAATCAGTGAGCACCACACTCCCTCCCACAGTAATCAGTAAGCACCACACTCCCTCCCACAGTAATCAGTGAGCACCACACTCCCTCCTATAGAAATCAGTGAGCAACACACTCCCTCATACAGTAATCAGTGAGCACCACACTCCCTCCCAAAGCAATCAGTGAGCACCACACTCCCTCCCACAGTAATCAGTGAGCCCCACACTCCCTCCCACAGTAATCAGTGAGCACCACACTCCCTCCCACAGTAATCAGCGAGCACCACACTCCCTCCTTCAGAAATCAGTGAGCTCCACACTCCCTCCTACAGTAATCAGTGAGCACCACACTCCCTCCCACAGTAATCAGTGAGCACCACACTCCCTCCTATAGAAATGAGTGAGCACTACACTCCCTCCCACAGTAATCAGTGAGCACCACACTCCCTCCTACAGAAATCAGTGAGCACCACCCTCCCACAGTAATCAGTGAGCACCACACTCCCTCCCACAGTAATCAGTGAGCACCACACTCCCTCCAACAGAAATCAGTGAGCACCACCCTCCCACAGTAATCAGTGAGCACCACACTCCCTCCCACAGTAATCAGTGAGCACCACACTCCCTCCTACAGAAATCAGTGAGCACCACACTCCCTCCCACAGTAATCAGTGAGAACCACACTCCCTCCCACAGTAACCAGTGAGCACCACACTCCCTCCTACAGTAATCAGTGAGCACCACACTCCCTCCTACAGAAATCAGTGAGCACCACCCTCCCACAGTAATTAGTGAGCACCACACTCCCTCCCACAGTAATCAGTGAGAACCACACTCCCTCCCACAGTAATCAGTGAGCACCAAACTCCCTCCCACAGTAATCAGTGAGCACCGCACTCTCTCCTACAGTAATCAGTGACCACCACACTCCCTCCTACAGTAATCAGTGAGCACCACACTCCCTCCCACAGAAATAAGTGAGCACCACACTCCCACAGAAATCAGTGAGCACCACACTCCCTCCTACAGTAATCAGTGAGCACCACACTCCCTCCCACAGAAATAAGTGAGCACCACACTCCCACAGAAATCAGTGAGTACCACACTCCCTCCTACAGAAATCAGTGAGCACCACACTCCCTCCTACAGAAATCAGTGAGCACCACACTCCCTCCTACAGAAATCAGTGAGCACCACACTCACTACCACAGAAATCAGTGAGCATCACACTCCCTTCCACAGAAAACAGTGAGCACCACACTCCCTCCCACAGAAATCAGTGAGCACCACACTCCCTCCCACAGAAATCAGTGAGCACCACACTCCCTCCCACAGTAATCAGTGAGCACCACACTCCCTCCCACAGTAGTCAGTGAGCACCACACTCCCTAATACAGAAATCAGCATTCGCCGCTTGACCTGCGCAGAGTGCAGACGTGTGACTACTGCCCTCTGCTGGCCATTGGAGGAGACATATTTTCACAACATGGCGCAGTCTGTGAGAAGGCGTTTGCACACGGTGTGCATTGAATTATTGCGTGGTGCAATAACGCCTCAGTCTGCACAAGTGCTTTTACCGCAAATTATCCGTGACACCTATGGTGTTGCGGATCAAGAACTGTATGGTGTGGCACTAAATGGTGCCTATCGTATTTTCGTCAAGCTGAGTTCAGCTGGAGTGTATGAACGGCTGGTTGACAAGTACCAGGACAGGAGCGTGGATGTTAATTCAGCGATACGTGTTCGCCTAATCGACGTGTCTAAGCATTACACATGGGTGAAAATCCGAAATGTGCCATTTGAGGCGGACGAGAATGATCTGCGGTATGTATTTGAACAGTATGGACCTGTACACCTGGCTATGGCTGGTAAATGGACGGATGGGGCGTATGCCGGTTTGCCGGATGGTACGTTCACGATCAAGATGGAGTTGAGGCATGCCATCCCGTCTTACGTCATACTGGACGCATTTAGGACACAGGTAATGGTGTACTACGCTGGGCAGCAGAAGACGTGTAGGTTATGTGGTGCATATGACCATATGGCGGCCCAGTGTGGGAGATGGCAGCGGAGAAAGGACCTAGGTAGTGAGATGGTGAAAGAGCCAGAACCAGAGGTGGGTCATGCTGATGAGGCACCTGTACATAGAAGTGGCACTTCCTGGAGTGAGGAAGTGGAGCGTGAGCTGCCACTGGTGGGTACCAGCCCATCACTGTCACAGTTGGTGGGAAGTGAGGCATCTGCCATGGAGAACGGGAAGACTGTGCAGATTGGTGACGTGCGGGTAGAGGAAGGCCTACTGGTGAACGTGCAGGAAAAATCCTTTGAGAAGCAGGTTGCTGAGGATAACTTGAGTATGGTGAGGAGTAATGTTCAGATTGAAGATGAGCAACTTGGAAGATTGGCGAACATGGCAGATGACTCGCCAGGAGTGGTGGAAGTGATTGAGGTGACTGCTGAGATTCACAGGGAGGCATCCAGTGAGTTGGAAATGGATGCAGAGTGTGTCAACCGTAAGAGGGCGGCGACATATTCTGACTCTGATGATGTTTTGACCCCGGCACAGAGACCGGGGAAAAAGCCATGGGTTGATGTGGTGCGTGAGAGCACTAAAGGTACGCCTGGTCAGGTGTTGGATAAGGGGAAGCCACCAGTGGGCAGTGGAGAGAAAAGTGGACGAAGCAGACACACTGAAAGCGTGTCAGTGAAAGGTGAAAAGGGGCAGAGGGTGAAATCACATAAGTAGGTTTCCGGTGCATGACAGTGAATATTAATGGATTGTGTGCGAGTGAGAAGCGTCTGTGGGTAAAGGGATTTTTAAGACGTTATGCTATAGACATTGTTTTTGTGCAGGAACATAATTTCAAGCTGGGAAAGGAATTGGAGGTGGATGGGTACAGAGTGTTTGTGATGTATTCGGAGCGAATGAAGGGAGGGGTGGGAATCCTGATCCGAGAGACGAGCCCGTTTGTTGTTCTTAGGAGTGAAGGGGGGGGGGTCGTGTGTTAAGAATAGATGGGTGGTGGAGAGGTGAGCGGATGGCAGTCATTTGTGTGTATGTGCCGGCTGAGAATGATGTAAGGGTAAAGAATGAATTTGTGAATAACGTATTGGTATATTATTTGCGGTCATTACCGTCAGTGACAATAGTTGGTGGCGACTGGAACTGTGTGGTGCGCAGGAAGGATGTGGAACCGAGAGGGGCAGGGTGTTTTTTGGCAGGTTTAGGGGATCTATTGAGAGGTGTGGGATTGAGGGATATAGTTGATGGAGGGGATTGCGAGATAGAGCACACTTTTCATAGAAAGGGATATGCTGCACGATTAGATAGGTTGTATGTGACAAGGGGAGTGAGGGTGACGCGGGTGCAGACGGTGAATGTCGTTTATTCAGATCATAGGGCGGTTTATGCTGATTTAAATTGGGACGGTTTGCCTAAGAGATATTTGGGGTACTGGAAGCTGAATGTACGACTACTGGGTGAGGGGGTGGAGGGAGGGGATTTTGAAAGTTTGTGGGAGGACTTATGGGGTGGGGGTAAGAGTGCAAGCGATTTATTGGGGTGGTGGGATGGGGTTGCAAAGACGAGGATCAGGCAATACTATGTGCGAAGGGGAAAGAATGAGGCATGGATGACATTTGGGCTTCAACAGTATTTAGAGGGGCGGTTGCAGGGTTGTTATCAGAGGGGTGCTGTGACAGGTGTGTATCCAATGGAGGAAATTGAAGCATTAAAGTGGCAGATAAGGGATATGCACAATGAGAGATTTGATGAGGCGAGGGTGCAAGGTGGGTTAGAGGAGGCGATTTGGGGTGACAGGCCGTCAGCCTGTGTGTTACGGGGTCAGCGGAGACGCAGGTTGGCAATGGAAATTGATAAGCTGGTAGTACACGAGGACTTAGGTGGGTATACGAAGGGTCAGGAGTTGAGAACTACTGAGGGTATGAGTGGTTTTATGGATAGTTGGTTTGGAAAATATTTGAGGAGTGTAGGAGTGAACGGTGAGGATTTAGAGAGATTGGGAGAGAATGTATCTTGTGTGCTGAGTGGAAGTGATCGTATGGCATTGGGTGGGGATATTGAAGAGGGGGAGGTATGGAGAGCTTTGGAGAATATGGCGAGAGGTAAAGCGCCAGGTATAGATGGGTTACCTTGTGAATTCTATGTGAAGAATTGGAGTGTGTTGAAGGATTTTTTAGTGAACCTGATGAATGTGATGAAAAGTGAGGGGAGGATGGGCGAGTTGCAGCGTACTGCAGTAGTAGTATTGATTCCAAAAGGGGAAGGCCCTACTACAGTGCAGAACTACAGGGCGTTGTCGTTGTTATGTGCTGATTATAAGATATTCGCAAAAATCTTGGGGAACAGGCTGAAGTGCGTGATAGATAGAGTTGTTGCGAGAGGTCAGTATGGGGTGCCTGGAAGGACGATGTATGAGGGACATGGAATAATAAAAGATTTTGTGGAAAGTATGGAGGGGGAGAATGAAAGGGGGGGAGGTGTCTTAGCATTGGATTGGCAGGCTGCGTATGATTGCGTAGAACGAAAGGCACTGTGGCATATCTTACGGAGGCAGGGTTTTGGGGAAGAGATGGTACGTTGGATTGAGACTTTGTATAATAGGGTAGGTGTACGTGTGCAGGTGAATGGGAAATTGGGTGAGTGGGTTTCAATGGGTAGAGGCATAAGGCAGGGTTGTCCTCTGTCTCAACTGTTGTTTGCTTGTATACAGGACCCTTTTTATAGGGCTGTGGGGCGATGTTTAGGGGTGGTACGTGGTGTGGAGAATGGTGGGATGGGAATAATAGGGTATGTGGATGATACAACAATTCTAATGAGCAGGGAGGAAAGTTTACATGAGGTGGAGGATGTAATTGGTGGTTTTGAAGGTGTTACAGGTTTAAAAGTGAATGTGGAGAAATCGAAATTATTGGTCTTAGGGAATTGGGTAGGGAGGGCGCGATGGGAAACAGCTGTGCGTTGGTGTGTGGTGGATAGACTAAAGGTGTGTGGGATAATTTATATGGGGAATGCCGGGGAGGCACGGATGCTTAATTCTGGGAGGGCAGTGGATAGGTTGGTGGGTAGGTTAAATGTTTTGAGACCCTTGCATTTGACGATACATCAACGTGTAATAGTGGTGAATGTGATGTTATATAGTATGGTCTGGCATGTGGCAGCAGTATATCCGTTGGCAGGACCGGACATAACTAGAATGCTAAAAAAGGTTTTTCGATATATATGGGGTTCTGGGTGTGATTGGTTGGGTAGAAGTGTTGTTATGCTACCGGTCGACAAAGGTGGATTGGGTTTAATAGATATAAGATTAAGGGTTAAGTGTATATATTTGAAGAGGGGGTTTATCCGAGTGGACGGTCGTGTGGGGAAGGGTGTGCAAGCATTATATGAGGAGGCACGAAGGTGGTGGGTAGGATCAGAGATGAGAGAGTGTGAGGATGTGCTGCGAGCTTTATTGTATGTTAGAGATCCGTCTAGGATACGGGTAGGTGTTCTGGAGCGTGCTGTAGGGGTGAGGGTGATTGCAAATGTTGAGGGCATATACCCAATGTATGCATGGGGAGACATTTGGGTAAGGTTGCGGTTGGTGCGCATAAGACCAAGAGTGAGAGAGGTAATGTTTCGTTTCCTTCATGGAATATTGCCGTCTGGTGTGGTGCTTCGGGAGAGAGGGTTGATGGTGGAGGACGTATGTAGGGTGTGTGGGGATAGGGAGACAGCTTTTCATGTAGTATATTTTTGTAAAAATTTGGAGTGTATACGGGAGTGGATGGGTGGGATTTTGAGGAGGGTGGGTGGGGGAGGGATATCGGTATTAAGGGCATTGAGTTTAGATGTGGGAGGTGTGGAAGAGTCTGTGCAGCGTGCTTTGGTGTACATCATAACTGATTTTGTTTTCGTATCATGGGCCATGAGGGGTAATGGGGATTGGATGGTGCGAAAGAAGGTATTGGCTGCAACAATGTACAAAACACTTAGTCGTAATAGGGGGATATATGGAAGTAGATGGGAAAGGGTTTTTCCTGAAGGATATCGAAGTATGAATGTCAGAGGTTTGTTGGCGGAGTAAGGGAAAGAAAAAAGAAAAAAAAAAAAAAAAAAAAAAAAAAAAAAAAAGAAAAAAAAAAAAAAAGGGGGGGGGGATGTGTTTGGATTTTCAGGGGTTGCATCGGGCTCGTCTCAGAATTTGGGAATGTATGAAGAGTTCCGTGATATGGTGTGAAATGGCAGCGTAGTTGTGGAGTGTGTTTTAAGTAAGTTTGTGGTGGTTTGTAAGGGAAAAGTTAAGATTTTTATGATATGGAAATGAGCAATATTTGTGTGCATGTGAAAAGTATACGGTCATACTCAGAATGGTATACTGATGTATGTTATGGATCAGTTAAATTTGGCATATGTTGTGATGTATTATCAGGATTGGTGGTTGTATTAAGCAACGGACATGAGGGCGTGATAAATATGTCTGTGTACCAAATGTACTGATAATAATGAGATAATGTAATGTGTGTGATTTTTATCATACATAAAGTGTATATAGCAGTATGTAAGAGAATTTCATGTACTCAGTATGGGTTGTATATTGGTATTCGGTGAAGTTCAATGAATATTATTGACGAGTGATGGGTATATAAGGATGTGTTGATGTACAATGTGTTAAGTAGGGTTAGGATGGTGAGGCAAGAACTGCTGCCGTCTGTAGAATAAGAATATAGTCTTGTTTAAGTTAATGTTTAATAGTAATGACTATGTATATTTCATTATATAGTAGAAGAAGTTTGTTACTTAAAACTGGAAATTATATTTGAAAAATATTACTAAATATACGTGATTGTGTAAGTTCGCTTGTGGTGATGAATGTAGTGTATGGAAGTGAGGTGGGATGAATGTAGTGTATGGTAGTGAGGTGGGACGAATGTAGTGTATGGAAGTGAGGTGGGATGAATCATTTGTTATATTGTACTGTGTTTAGTTTTTCTGTGGTGAGGTGTGGAGATTATTTTCAAACCTTTATTTGTTTCGTAATTATTGAGGTGTTACGTATTATGTATTTGATATGAAGTTTAATATACAACAATAATAAGTGTGTAAAGAATTTTTGGATAATTGAGAATGTCTTCGTACATACAGTTTTATGTAAAATGTCAATACCTGTGACATTTTTTGGGTTATATTGCATATTGTGTTTATGGCTGCAATTTTGGATGTAATAAACCCACCTGTATATGAAGCTGTGGGCTGTCTTTAGTTTAGTTCTTATGTATAAGTTTAGTGCTACGGTAGGGAATGTGGAGTTTTCTTTTGTTATATATAATGGATACGTTTCATTGATTACATTGTCTACATGTATAACTATGTATTGCGTTTTTCAATAAAATATAAAAAAAAAATACAGAAATCAGTGAGCACCACACTCCCTATCACAGTAATCAGTGAGCACCACACTCCCTCCCACAGTAATCAGTGAGCACCACACTCCCTCCTACAGAAATCAGTAAGCACCACACTCCCTCCCACAGTAATCAGTAAGCACCACACTCCCTCCCAAAGTAATCAGTGAGCACCACACTCCCTCCCACAGTAATCAGTGAGCACCACACTCCCTCCTATAGAAATCAGTGAGCACCACACTCCATCCTACAATAAACAGTGAGCACCACACTCCATTCTACAGAAATGAGTGAGCACCACACTCCCTCCCACAGTAATCAGTGAGAACCACACTCCCTCCCACAGTAATCAGTGAGCACCAAACTCCCTCCCACAGTAATCAGTGAGCACCGCACTCTCTCCTACAGTAATCAGTGAGCACCACACTCCCTCCTACAGTAATCAGTGAGCACCACACTCCCTCCCACAGAAATAAGTGAGCACCACACTCCCACAGAAATCAGTGAGCACCACACTCCCTCCTACAGTAATCAGTGAGCACCACACTCCCTCCCACAGAAATAAGTGAGCACCACACTCCCACAGAAATCAGTGAGTACCACACTCCCTCCTACAGAAATCAGTGAGCACCACACTCCCTCCTACAGAAATCAGTGAGCACCACACTCCCTCCTACAGAAATCAGTGAGCACCACACTCACTACCACAGAAATCAGTGAGCATCACACTCCCTTCCACAGAAAACAGTGAGCACCACACTCCCTCCCACAGAAATCAGTGAGCACCACACTCCCTCCCACAGAAATCAGTGAGCACCACACTCCCTCCCACAGTAATCAGTGAGCACCACACTCCCTCCCACAGTAGTCAGTGAGCACCACACTCCCTAATACAGAAATCAGTGAGCACCACACTCCCTATCACAGTAATCAGTGAGCACCACACTCCCTCCCACAGTAATCAGTGAGCACCACAGTCCCTCCTACAGAAATCAGTAAGCACCACACCCCCTCCCACAGTAATCAGTAAGCACCACACTCCCTCCAAAGGAATCAGTGAGCACCACACTCCCTCCCACAGTAATCAGTGAGCACCACACTCCCTCCTATAGAAATCAGTGAGCACCACACTCCATCCTACAATAAACAGTGAGCAACACACTCCATTCTACAGAAATGAGTGAGCACCACACTCCCTCCCACAGTAATCAGTGAGAACCACACTCCCTCCCACAGTAATCAGTGAGCACCAAACTCCCTCCCACAGTAATCAGTGAGCACCGCACTCTCTCCTACAGTAATCAGTGAGCACCACACTCCCTCCTACAGTAATCAGTGAGCACCACACTCCCTCCCACAGAAATAAGTGAGCACCACACTCCCACAGAAATCAGTGAGCACCACACTCCCTCCTACAGTAATCAGTGAGCACCACACTCCCTCCCACAGAAATAAGTGAGCACCACACTCCCACAGAAATCAGTGAGTACCACACTCCCTCCTACAGAAATCAGTGAGCACCACACTCCCTCCTACAGAAATCAGTGAGCACCACACTCCCTCCTACAGAAATCAGTGAGCACCACACTCACTACCACAGAAATCAGTGAGCATCACACTCCCTTCCACAGAAAACAGTGAGCACCACACTCCCTCCCACAGAAATCAGTGAGCACCACACTCCCTCCCACAGAAATCAGTGAGCACCACACTCCCTCCCACAGTAATCAGTGAGCACCACACTCCCTCCCACAGTAGTCAGTGAGCACCACACTCCCTAATACAGAAATCAGTGAGCACCACACTCCCTATCACAGTAATCAGTGAGCACCACACTCCCTCCCACAGTAATCAGTGAGCACCACACTCCCTCCTACAGAAATCAGTAAGCACCACACTCCCTCCCACAGTAATCAGTAAGCACCACACTCCCTCCCAAAGTAATCAGTGAGCACCACACTCCCTCCCACAGTAATCAGTGAGCACCACACTCCCTCCTATAGAAATCAGTGAGCACCACACTCCATCCTACAATAAACAGTGAGCACCACACTCCCTCCCAAAGAAATCAGTGAGCACCACACTCCCTCCCACAGTAATCAGTAAGCACCACACTCCCTCCCACAGTAATCAGTGAGCACCACACTCCCTCATTCAGAAATCAGTGAGCACCACAGTCCCTCCAACAGTAATCAGTAAGCACCACACTCCCTTCCACAGTAATCAGTGAGCACCAAACTCCCTCCTATAGAAATCAGTGAGCACCATACTCCCTCCCCCAGTAATCAGTGAGCACCACACTCCCTCCTACAGAAATCAGTGAGCACCACCCTCCCACAGTAATCAGTGAGCACCACACTCCCTCCCACAGTAATCAGTGAGCACCACACTCCCTCCTACAGAAATCAGTGAGCACCACCCTTCCACAGTAATCAGTGAGCACCACACTCCCTCCCACAGTAATCAGTGAGCACCACACTCCCTCCTTCAGAAATCAGTGAGCACCACATTCCCTCCCACAGTAATCAGTGAGCACCACACTCCCTCCCACAGTAATCAGGGAGCACCACACTCCTTCCCACAGTAATCAGTGAGCACCACACTCCCTCCTACAGTAATCAGTGAGCACCACACTCCATCAGACAGTAATCAGTGAGCACCACACTCCCTCAGACAGTAATCAGTGAGCACCACACTCCCTCAGACAGTAATCAGTGAGCATCACACTCCCACAGACAGTAATCAGTGAGCACCACACTCCCTCAGACAGTAATCAGTGAGCACCACACTCCCTCACTCAGTAATCAGTGAGCACCACACTTCCTCAGACAGTAATTAGTGAGCACCACACTTCCTCAGACAGTAATCAGTGAGCACCACACTCCCTCAGACAGTAATCAGTGAGCACCACACTTCCTCAGACAGTAATTAGTGAGCAACACACTCCCGAAGACAGTAATCAGTGAGCACCACACTCCCTCAGACAGTAATCAGTCAGCACCACACTCCCTCAGTCAGTAATCAGTGAGCACCACACTCCCTCAGACAGTAATTAGTGAGCACCACACTCCCTCAGACAGTAATCAGTGAGCACCACACTTCCTCAGACAGTAATCAGTGAGCACCACACTCCCTCAGACAGTAATCAGTGAGCACCACACTCCCTCAAACAGTAATCAGTGAGCACCACACTCCCTCAGACAGTAATCAGTGAGCACTACACTCCCTCAGACAGTAATCAGTGAGCACCACACTCCCTCCTACAGAAATCAGTGAGCACCACCCTCCCACAGTAATCAGTGAGCACCACACTCCCTCCCACAGTAATAAGTGAGCACCACACTCCCTCCTACAGAAATCAGTGTGCACCACCCTCCCACAGTAATCAGTGAGAACCACACTCCCTCCCACAGTAATCAGTGAGCACCACACTCCCTCCTACAGAAATCTTTTTTTTTTTATATTTTATTTAAAAACTTCATGTACAGATATTAATAGGTACATATACAAAAAAATGATCAAGGACAACATCAGTAAATCAATATATAAACACAAAACAATCCAGGCAACATCTGCCAGTCTACTATATACAAGTTTTTATAACATATCACAATTTAAGAAGGAATAAAGTTATAATAACAAAGGCCACAAAATGGCTATTAAGAAAACTCCTAAAATTACAACCTCCACACAATAATGCTCCAAGCTTAATGACAATCACCCATAATACCTCCCTCATACAAATACACCAGACCTACAATATGCCTTATTAAGAAACCTGTGCTGCAACACATGTGACCCATCATCCCCCCCCCCACTCACACATACACATTGAAAACTAACCCTATCACCAACCTGAATAATCATGACATTAATTATCCTCAATTTAGGATTATTATGTCACATGTCACTTGAGGAAGCATTATTTACAACCATGAATGGTACAGGACTACCAAAATTACAATACCTTAAATAAGAACAATAATAATAGGTAATTACTACCAAAACTGATGCTGGCCCACGTTACAATAAAACAAAAATAACTCAGTGCTTCAAGGAAATAGTGAAAGGAAAACCCTCTCAAGAAAATTCAAATTCAATTGCAATACCAGTGTAAGTGGAACATAATACGCTACCAAAGAAATATACATGTTATATAATTTATAGGTTATACATTAATACATGTTATATATTTAATCTGCTCCTTACACCTTCCCCATCAAGGGCACTAAGCAAAACTTATCTTGCACAACCTCTCATCTGGTCACACACTAGTACCTCCAATCACACCCAACCACATCACTGCATTCCCAAGGAGGTGAGCCCGTTGAAATCCCCTGAACCCCCCCCCCCCCTTTTACCAACCCACTCACCCCGGCAGTTAAAGCCCCTTATAACGCCAATAAAATCCCTATTGTTAGTCCTCTATAACCTTCAGAAAAATACTCTTCCCACCTTTTCCCAAAAATGTCTCTGTTGCGACACAAAGTTCGATAAAACGTCGCCGCCAAAGTCCTTCTCAGCACATCCCCACCCACCTTCCCCCTCATACCCCATAAAACATATATGTAGTCCACGATGACATATGCTAAACCTCTTACCACACTCTCCTCCACACCACTCATATCAAGACTCAACGCTCGCAATACCGCCACACCTTGGCCCCCCACCCTCACCACTACCTTACGCATCCATACCCTGATGCACTCCAAACCTTCACAAAAATAGACGACATGATACGCAGTCTCTTCCCCACTGCATCTGCCACACCCCCCACCCTCAATAACCCTCCTGTCTCGGAGCATCGCTCCCGTTGGCAAAATCCCATGCAGGAAACGGTACATAACCTCACGCGCCCTAGGTCGTATCCTTAATGTACTAAACCTTCGCCATATTACATCCCATGCATACATGGGGTAGATCCCTTCAACCGGCGCCACTACATGTTTCTCTAACAATTTACACAACGTTCCCACCTTTACTTTTCCTGGTTCCCTGGCTAACATTAAGGCGCGTAACACTGTCTCGCATTCCTTCATTTCCGCCCCTCCATACCATTTTCTCAGGTGAGCATGTACCTTATCTAGCTGACCCTCCCTCCATCCACCTGCACTCATCACTTCCCTCTTAATAAACACACATTTCACGCGCTTTCTCAAGTCCAACAAACCCAACCCTCCCCTACATACCGGCAATGTCACTACCTCCCTTCGCAACCAGTTGCACCCTGAACCCCACAAAAATTTGAACACCATTCTAAGAATACTCGTGATCGCCGTTCCTGTTAACGGCATCACAGCCGAAACAAACCAGACTTTACTATATAGTAATACATTGATGACAATTACACGCTGCCTAAGGGTTAAATGGTGAGGTCGCAGCATTCCCAAACGTCGCTGCACCTGTTCCACCATCCTATTCGAATTGCTAACCCTTGCAGCACTCAGGTCAGCCTCATACATGACACCGCAGATTTTCAGACTCCCGGTCCTCCGCTGCACAACATCACATCCCCATTCGAATCTCTCTGTCCACTCTCCCAGCCCCATGATCATTGACTTTTCCAGATTTACCTTCATCCCAGTAGCTCTCCCAAAAGTGTGTACAACTTCCCCCAAAAGTCCTAACCGTGTCTCCTCACTTGCCAAAATAGTGGTATCATCAACATAGCCCACCAAACCAGGCCACGGCTTCAGCTCACCATCCCTCCCCCCCGGCCTTAGACGATCCTCCACCATCCTATAAAAGGGATCCTGAACACATGCAAACAATATTTGTGATAAAGGACATCCCTGCCGAAGACCCCGCTCCATGTTGACACCCCCCCCCACACACCCATTGATTTGCACCCTTACCTTCGCATTTGAGTACAGCGTATCCACCCACCCCACTATTTCTTCGCCAAACCCCTGTCGTAGGAGAATATCCCTCAAAGCCTTTCTTTCCACCCTATCATAAGCCCCTTGCCAATCCAACGCCACCAACGCTCCTCTTTCCCTTTCCATGTCCTCCAGGAACCCCTTGATAATCCCGTGGCCCACGCTCATTGACCTACCAGGTAAACCAAACTGAGACTCAAACACGACCCTCCCCACAACACATTTAAGCCGATTCCCAAGAATTTTCGCAAATAATTTATAATCAGCACAAAGCAATGAAATGGCTCGATAATCCCGAAGGGTACTCTGCTGTTTACCCTTTGGGACCAACACCACCACCGCCGTTGCCTGAGATTCTCCCATCTTACCTCCGTCTTTCATGGCATTCATTAACCTTACTAGGAAACCCCTAAGCAGACCCCAGTGCTGTACATAAAATTCGCTAGGTAAACCATCGATCCCGGGTGCCTTACCCTTCCTCATGTCCATAAGGGCTCTCCATATTTCCCCCTCCTCAATGACCCCACCCAGTGCCTCCCGATCACTCCTCCCCAGTTTGCACGGCACATACTCACATACCTTCCCAAGAACCTCACCATCCACCCCACTACTTTTCCCGTATTCCTCAAACCATCTATCTGCATATGCACTCATCCCCTTGGTGTCCCTTAATACCTGACCCTCTCTAAAACCCCCCACAGAAGATATGACTTGCAAACCTGGTATTGTAGTCGTTCGCTGTCGTACCTTCTGTCCTCGCAGCACACAAGCTGATGGCTTGTCGCCCCAGAGTACTTCGTCTAACCCCGCCTGTACCCGTACAGCTGCAAAACGTTCTTCTTGCAAATCCCGTATTCTGTCCTTCAACATGTGTATATCCTCCACCGGGTACACCCCGGCCACCGCCCCCCCCTCGTAACAATTCCGTAATCTAGATTCTAAGTAATTTGACAAGCCATACCGCAATTGATTAATGCGTTTGCCCTCCCTCACATAAAAATGACGTATTCGTAACTTAGCCACACTATCCCACCATCCTACCACGTCTTCCTCCGTTCTTCTGTCGGCACAGAGCTGTTCCCAAAATGTTGCAAACGCTTCCACTCCCTCCCTATCCCCCAAAACCATCGTGTTCAGTTTCCAATAACTTCCCTGCCTACGAGCCAAAGCATCCCATCCCACCTCCACTAATACCGCCCTATGATCGGAAGACACCATCTCTATAGTTTTAAAAGACTCTACCAAAACCCTCCGAGATAAATATAACCTGTCCAAACGAGCCGCATATCCCCTTCTTATAAACGTATGTTCCACCTCCCACAGACCTCCCCCGAATGCATCACGTAACTGAAGATCTCTAAGCAGGCCCCCCAAGACTGAGGAAAAATATCCCGCTCCTCTGGGTTCCACGTCTGTCTTCTTAATTACACAATTCCAATCCCCCCCCACAATCGCGACAGACGGTAACGTGCGTAGGTAATACACGAGCTCCTCCCGCACAAAATCCATCTTCACTTTCACGTCACTTTCTGCTGGGGCATACACACACACCAACGCCACTCTCTCTCCCATCCACCATCCTTCCACACGTAAAACTCTCCCCCCTCCCCCCCCCCCCCCTCTTTCCTATGCAATACAAACGGGCTCGCCTCCCTGATCAACACACCCACTCCTCCTTTTAAACGCTCAGACGGCAACACATAAGCCTGAAACCCAGGGACCACTAATTCACGACCAAGCTTAAAATTGTGCTCCTGCACAAAAGCTACGTCAACCTTATACCTATTCAAAAACATCCTGAAGCACTCCCGTTTAACACCATCACACAGACCATTAATATTTATTGTTACACACCTGAGGCCAGCTTAAGGTTTCCTTCCCCGCCTCATGTCAAGATTCTTCCCTTTCAGACTGTTCCCCTGGACTGTGCCTTTGCCACATTTTCCCCCCTCCTTCCCAACCATCCCCCCCCCCTTCTGTTGTGGCCCTCTCGCAGAGTCACTCTGGGTACCAGAACCCCATGTCTTTTTCCCCGGCCTTTGCGCCGGTGTCAGAACATCGTCCGAATCTGACGCTGCTGCCCTTTTCCTTGTAGCTCCCTCAGTTTCCATATCTGAGTCCTGGGAGCCAGCACAATGGACTTCCACCTCTACCACCCTTAATCC
The DNA here is from genome assembly GCF_038502225.1 of Cherax quadricarinatus. Lineage (NCBI taxonomy): Eukaryota > Metazoa > Arthropoda > Malacostraca > Decapoda > Parastacidae > Cherax > Cherax quadricarinatus. The sequence goes on from NW_027195073.1 coordinate 453,463, forward strand.
GCCTCCATGCCCCTCCATGGCACTCGCACTGTCCACCACAGGTGCCACCTGATCCTCCCCTTCCCCACACACACCTTCTACCCTGATCCCAGGGTCTTGTTCGCTGTAACTCTCCCCCTCCGTAGACTGTAACATAGCCTGTATCACCGTCTCCAACTCCTCCTCAATAGCCTTCACTGCTGCGCCCTCCTGTACCTCCTCACTTGACAACTGTACTGTTGATGGGGCAGGTGATTCATGGATCACCACTTCTTCCGATTCCCCAGGAGGAGCCACCACCACTTCACTCCACATGCGACCACGCCCTCCTCCTTGCACCCGTTCTTCTTTAGGCATTGGGTGCTCATGCGCAGGTGCTCCGCCCCTTGCCGGCCCATGAGCCACTGTTGATGGGCCAGGTGAGTCATGGATCACCACTTCTTCCGAGTCCACTGGAGGAGCCACTACCTCTTCACTCCACATGCGACCACGCCCTCCTCCTTGCCCCCGTTCTTCCTTAGGCATTGGGTGCTCATGCGCAGGTGCTCCGCCCCTTGCCGGCCCAGGAGCCATACTCCGCTTGCCACAGTCTGCCGCCATATGGTCAAATTCGCCACACAGTCGGCACGTACGCCTCTGCCCCGCATACGCTACCATTACCTGGGTTCTAAACTCTTCGAGATATACATACGATGGTATAGGATGCCTAAGCGTCATCTTGAGATTAAAAGAACCCTCAGGAAATCCTGTGTAAGCACCTTTTACCCATTTGCCAGGTTGGGCCAGATGTACAGTTCCATAACGTTCGAAAACATTTCGAATATCTACCTCATCAGCCTCAAAAGGCACGTTGCGGAGCTTAACCCACGAATAATGTCGTGAGACATCAATCAACTTGACCCTCACTGCCGGTGTTACAGTAATGCAGACGTCTTGGTAACGATCAACCAAAGCCTCGTATACTTGAGCAGTTAGCACTTTCACGAAAATTCTATATACACCGTTCAGTGCCACTCCATATAAATCCTCGTCTCTGATGCCATATGTCTCTCGTATAATTTTGGGCAATAACACATCGACTGACGTAGGTGTTAAAGCCCCACTAATAAGTTCAATGCCCACAGTATTCACTCTCCTGCGAACACCTGGCGCCATGTCGTTGACTGCTTAGCTCGTCTGGGAAACAGTAGAGGGGTGCAAAGCACGTCCGCACTCTACCTCATCCAGGCAGCGAATGTTGCAGTAATCAGTGAGCACCACACTCCCTCCCACAGTAATCAGTGAGCACCACACTCCCTCCTACAGAAATCAGTGAGCACCACACTCCCTCCCACAGTAATCAGTGAGAACCACACTCCCTCCCACAGTAATCAGTGAGCACCACACTCCCTCCCACAGTAATCAGTGAGCACCACACTCCCTCCTACAGAAATCAGTGAGCACCACCCTCCCACAGTAATCAGTGAGCACCACACTCCCTCCCACAGTAATCAGTGAGCACCACCCTCCCTTCTACAGAAATCAGTGAGCACCACACTCCCTCCCACAGTAATCAGTGAGAACCACACTCCCTCCCACAGTAATCAGTGAGCACCACACTCCCTCCCACAGTAATCAGTGAGCACCGCACTCTCTCCTACAGTAATCAGTGAGCACCACACTCCCTCGTACAGTAATCAGTGAGCATCACACTCCCTCCCACAGAAATAACTGAGCACCACACTCCCACAGAAATCAGTGAGTACCACACTCCCTCCTACAGAAATCAGTGAGCACCACACTCCCTCCTACAGAAATCAGTGAGCACCACACTCCCTCCTACAGAAATCAGTGAGCACCACACTCTCTACCACAGAAATCAGTGAGCACCACACTCCCTCCCACAGAAAACAGTGAGCACCACACTCCCTCCCACAGAAATCAGTGAGCACCACACTCCCTCCTACAGAAATCAGTGAGCACCACACTCCCTCCCACAGAAATCAGTGAGCACCACACTCCCTCCCACAGTAATCAGTGATCACCACACTCCCTCCCACAGTAATCAGTGAGAACCACACTCCCTCCTACAGAAATCAGTGAGCACCACACTCCCTCCTACAGTAATCAGTGAGCACCACACTCCCTCCCACAGTAATCAGTGAGCACCACACTCCCTCCTACAGAAATCAGTGAGCACCACACTCCCTATCACAGTAATCAGTGAGCACCACACTCCCTCCCACAGTAATCAGTGAGCACAACACTCCTACAGAAATCAGTAAGCACCACACTCCCTCCCACGGTAATCAGTAAGCACCACACTCCCTCCCAAATTAATCAGTGAGCACCACACTCCTTCCCACATTAATCAGTGAGCACCACACTCCCTCCTATAGAAATCAGTGAGCACCACTGTTATGACCAAGGTCATAATGTGATTAATTTATATGTATTATCCACTTAATATTATACTCTGGGTTTCTTTAATATTAGCTAAATTAAAGATTCCACTAGTTTATAATATTATCTGATTTAGGAATATACCCGGGTATGATGTATATATATATATCTTGAGTAATGTGTTAGATAGGTACTCCTGGCTAAGGTTTATAACAAGGTATCTCCATTGGTGGGTAGTTTGCACCGCTCTACCCTCTCCCCCTTTTGACGAGTTGATGTCATGAAGGAATTTACTGTATATGGCAGTTCACTCTCTCTGCTGACTAAGTGTGCATTGACTGAGCTACCCTCCTAGTACTCCGCCTTATTCTCACTTGGATAGAGAATTGGGTTATAGAAACTCCTGATCCAGCTTGTGGTTTATTGTGAAGTCTGCTGACAATGATATACAGTTATCTTCAGGTTACGATGTGACGACCAGTGTTAAGCTTAGAACTTTATGATATATTCCTTATGCCAGGGAGTTACTCAGAAAAAGTGTTAATTCTCAATATATGTACTTACACACAAGTAATGTTACTATTGAGGAAGCGATAATATTCCTCTGATCATTGTCAAGTGTAGTGACCATATTGACATGTACATTCTATTTAAGAGTTTTCTTGTGTGAAGGAAAGTTTCTGACAGTGATATTTAATAGATATTTATGAATATCTAAAGTATTTAAGCTTTTAAATAAAGAGAAACTTGAAAAGACTGAGTAACTATTATTTGTGCCTTACATTTCTAAGTTTGGAAACATATCCTTTCATTGTATGAAGTGTGTTGTTACGGAATGCACTAACCTGGCTAAAGATTAAGATTTGAACCGTAACAACCACACTCCCTCCTACAGTAAACAGTGACCACCACACTCCCTCCCAAAGCAATCAGTGAGCACCACACTCCCTCCCACAGTAATCAGTAAGCACCACACTCCCTCCCACAGAAATCAGTGAGCACCACTCCCTCATTCAGAAATCAGTGAGCACCACACTCCCTCCTACAGTAATCAGTAAGCACCACACTCCCTCCCACAGTAATCAGTGAGCACCACATTCCCTCCTATAGAAATCAGTGAGCACCACACTCCCTCCCACAGTAATCAGTGAGCACCACACTCCCTCCCACAGTAATCAGTGAGCACCACACTCCCTCCTACAGAAATCAGTGAGCACCACACTCCCTCCCACAGTAATCAGTGAGCACCACACTCCCACAGACAGTAATCAGTGAGCACCACACTCCCTCAGACAGTAATCAGTGAGCACCACACTCCCTCAGACAGTAATCAGTGAGCACCACACTCCCTCAGACAGTAATCAGTGAGCACCACACTCCCTCACTCAGTAATCAGTGAGCACCACACTCCCTCACTCAGTAATCAGTGAGCACAACACTTCCTCAGTCAGTAATTAGTGAGCACCACACTCCCTCAGACAGTATTCAGTGAGCACCACACTCCCTCAGACAGTAATCAGTGAGCACCACACTCCCTCAGACGGTAATCAGTGAGCACCACACTCCCTCACTCAGTAATCAGTGAGCACAACACTTCCTCAGTCAGTAATTAGTGAGCACCACACTCCCTCAGACAGTATTCAGTGAGCACCACACTCCCTCAGACAGTAATCAGTGAGCACCACACTCCCTCAGACGGTAATCAGTGAGCACCACACTCCCTCACTCGGTAATCAGTGAGCACCACACTCCCTCAGACAGTAATCAGTGAGCACCACACTCCCTCAGACGGTAATCAGTGAGCACCACACTCCCTCACTCAGTAATCAGTGAGAACCACACTTCCTCAGTCAGTAATTAGTGAGCACCACACTCCCTCAGACAGTAATCAGTGAGCACCACACTCCCTCAGACAGTAATCAGTGAGCACCACACTCCCTCAGACAGTAATCAGTGAGCACCACACTCCCTCAGACAGTAATCAGTGAGCACCACACTCCCTCAGACAGTAATCAGTGAGCACCACACTCCCTCAGACAGTAATCAGTGAGCACCACACTCCCTCAGACAGTAATCAGTGAGCACCACACTCCCTCAGACAGTAATCAGTGAGCACCACACTCCCTCAGACAGTAATCAGTGAGCACCACACTTCCTCAGTCAGTAATTTGTGAGCACCACACTTCCTCAGACAGTAATCAGTGAGCACCACACTCCCTCAGACAGTAATCAGTGAGCACCACACTCCCTCAGACAGTAATCAGTGAGCACCACACTCCCTCAGACAGTAATCAGTGAGCACCACACTCCCTCAGACAGTAATCAGTGAGCAACACACTCCCTCAGACAGTAATCAGTGAGCACCACACTCCCTATCACAGTAATCAGTGAGCACCACACTCCCTCCCACAGTAATCAGTGAGCACCACACTCCCTCCTACAGATATCAGTGAGCACCACACTCCCTCCCACAGTAATCAGTGAGCACCACACTCCCACAGTAATCAGTGAGCACCACACTCCCTCCTATAGAAATCAATGAGCACCACACTCCCTCCTACAGTAATCAGTGAGCACCACACTCCCTATAAAAGCAATCAATGAGCACCACACTCCCTCCCACAGTAATCAGTGAGCACCACACTCCCTCCCACAGTAATCAGTAAGCACCACACTCCCTCCCACAGTAATCAGTGAGCAGCACACTCCCTCCAATAGAAATCAGTGAGCACCACACTCCCTCCCAAAGCAATCAGTGAGCACCACACTCCCACAGTAATCAGTGAGCACCACACTCCCTCCCACAGTAATCAGTGAGCACCACACTCCCTCCCACAGTAATCAGCGAGCACCAGACTCCCTCCTTCAGAAATCAGTGAGCTCCACACTCCCTCCTACAGTAATCAGTGAGCACCACATTCCCTCCCACAGTAATCAGTGAGCACCACACTCCCTCCTATAGAAATGAGTGAGCACTACACTCCCACAGTAATCAGTGAGCACCACACTCCCTCCTACAGAAAACAGTGAGCACCACCCTCCCACAGTAATCAGTGAGCACCACACTCCCTCCAACAGAAATCAGTGAGCACCACCCTCCCACAGTAATCAGTGAGCACCACACTCCCTCCCACAGAAATCAGTGAGCACCACACTCCTTTCTACAGAAATCAGTGAGCACCACACTCCCTCCCACAGTAATCAGTGAGAACCACACTCCCTCCCACAGTAATCAGTGAGCACCACACACCCTCCCACAGTAATCAGTGAGCACCGCACTCTCTCCTACAGTAATCAGTGAGCACCACACTCCCTCCTACAGTAATCAGTGAGCACCACACTCCCTCCCACAGAAATAAGTGAGCACCACACTCCCACAGAAATCAGTGAGTACCACACTCCCTCCTACAGAAATCAGTGAGCACCACACTCCCTCCTACAGAAATCAGTGAGCACCACACTCTCTACCACAGAAATCAGTGAGCATCACACTCCCTTCCACAGAAAACAGTGAGCACCACACTCCCACAGAAATCAGTGAGCACCACACTCCCTCCCACAGAAATCAGTGAGCACCACACTCCCTCCCAAAGTAATCAGTGAGAACCACACTCCCTCCTACAGAAATCAGTGAGCACCACACTCCCTCCTACAGTAATCAGTGAGCACCACACTCCCTCCCACAGTAGTCAGTGAGCACCACACTCCCTCCTACAGAAATCAGTAAGCACCACACTCCCTCCCACAGTAATCAGTGAGCACCACACTCCCTATCACAGTAATCAGTGAGCACCACACTCCCTATCACAGTAATCAGTGAGCACCACACTCCCTCCCACAGTAATCAGTGAGCACCACACTCCCTCCTACAGAAATCAGTAAGCACCACACTCCCTCCCACAGTAATCAGTAAGCACCACACTCCCTCCCAAAGAAATCAGTGAGCACCACACTCCCTCCCACAGTAATCAGTGAGCACCGCACTCCCTCCTACAGAAATCAGTGAGTACCACACTCCCTCCTACAATAAACAGTGAGCACCACACTCCCAAAGCAATCAGTGAGCACCACACTCCCTCCCACAGTAACCAGTAAGCACCACACTCCCTCCCACAGTAATCAGTGAGCACCACACTCCCTCATTCAGAAATCAGTGAGCACCACACTCCCTCCTACAGTAATCAGTAAGCACCTCACTCCCTCCCACAGTAATCAGTGAGCACCACACTCCCTCCTATAGAAATCAGTGAGCACCACACTCCCTCCCACAGTAATCAGTGAGCACCACACTCCCTCCTACAGAAATCAGTGAGCACCACCCTCCCACAGTAATCAGTGAGCACCACACTCCCTCACAGTAATCAGTGAGCACCACACTCCCTCAGACAGTAATTAGTGAGCACCACACTCCCTCAGACAGTAATTAGTGAGCACCACACTCCCTCCCACAGTAATCAGTGAGCACCACACTCCCTCCTACAGAAATCAGTGAGCACCACACTCCCTCCCACAGTAATCGGTGAGCACCACACTCCCTCCTACAGTAATCAGTGAGCACCACACTCCCTCCTACAGTAATCAGTGAGCACCACACTCCCTCAGACAGTAATCAGTGAGCACCACACTCCCTCAGACAGTAATCAGTGAGCACCACACTCCCTCAGACAGTAATCAGTGAGCACCACACTCCCTCAGACAGTAATCAGTTAGCACCACACTCCCACAGACAGTAATCAGTGAGCACCACACTCCCTCAGACAGTAATAGGTGAGCACCACACTCCCTTAGACAGTAATCAGTGAGCACCACACTCCCTCAGACAGTAATCAGTGAGCACCACACTCCCTCAGACAGTAATCAGTGAGCACCACACTCCCTCACTCAGTAATCAGTGAGCACCACACTTCCTCAGACAGTAATTAGTGAGCACCACACTTCCTCAGACAGTAATCAGTGAGCACCACACTCCCTCAGACAGTAATCAGTGAGCACCACACTCCCTCAGACAGTAATTAGTGAGCAACACACTCCCTCAGACAGTAATCAGTGAGCACCACACTCCCTCAGACAGTAATCAGTGAGCACCACACTCCCTCAGTCAGTAATCAGTGAGCACCACACTCCCTCAGACAGTAACTAGTGAGCACCACACTCACTCAGACAGTAATCAGTGAGCACCACACTCCGTCAGACAGTAATCAGTGAGCACCACACTCCCTCAGACAGTAATCAGTGAGCACCACACTCCCTCAGACAGTAATCAGTGAGCACCACACTCCCTCAGACAGTAATCAGTAAGCACCACCCTCCCACAGTAATCAGCGAGCACCACACTCCCTCCCACAGTAATCAGTGAGCACCACACTCCCTCCTACAGAAATAAGTGTGCACCACCCTCCCACAGTAATCAGTGAGCACCACACTCCCTCCCACAGTAATCAGTGAGCACCACACTCCCTCCTACAGAAATCAGTGAGCGCCACTCTCCCTCCCACAGTAATCAGTGAGAACCACACTCCCTCCCACAGTAATCATTGAGCACCACACTCCCTCCCACAGTAATCAGTGAGCACCACACTTCCTCCTACAGAAATCAGTGAGCACCACCCTCCCACAGTAATCAGTGAGCACCACACTCCCTCCCACAGTAATCAGTGAGCACCACACTCCCTTCTACAGAAATCAGTGAGCACCACACTCCCACAGTAATCATTGAGAACCACACTCCCTCCCACAGTAATCAGTGAGCACCACACTCCCTCCCACAGTAATCAGTGAGCACCGCACCCTCTCCTACAGTAATCAGTGAGCACCACACTCCCTCGTACAGTAATCAGTGAGCACCACACTCCCTCCCACAGAAATAAGTGAGCACCACACTCCCACAGAAATCAGTGAGTACCACACTTCCTCCTACAGAAATCAGTGAGCACCACACTCCCTCCTACAGAGATCAGTGAGCACCACTCTCTACCACAGAAATCAGTGAGCACCACACTCCCTCCCACAGAAATCAGTGAGCACCACACTCCCTCCCACAGAAAACAGTGAGCACCACACTCCCTCCCACTGAAGTCAGTGAGCACCACACTCCCTCCCACAGAAATCAGTGAGCACCACACTCCCTCCTACAGAAATCAGTGAGCACCACACTCCCTCCCAGAGTAATCAGTGAGAACCACACTCCCTCCTTCAGAAATCATTGAGCACCACACTCCCTCCTACAGTAATCAGTGAGCACCACACTCCCTTCCACAGTAATCAGTGAGCACCACACTCCCTCCTACAGAAATCAGTGAGCACCACACTCTCTACCACAGAAATCAGTGAGCACCACACTCTCTACCACAGAAATCAGTGAGCACCACACTCTCTACCACAGAAATCAGTGAGCACCACACTCCCACAGAAAACAGTGAGCACCACACTCCCTCCCACAGAAATCAGTGAGCACCACACTCCCTCCCACAGAAATCAGTGAGCACCACACTCCCTCCTACAGAAATCAGTGAGCACCACACTCCCTATCACAGCAATCAGTGAGCACCACACTCCCTCCCACAGTAATCAGTGAGCACCACACTCCCTCCTACAGAAATCAGTAAGCACCACACTCCCTCCCACAGTAATCAGTAAGCACCACACTCCCTCCCAAAGTAATCAGTGAGCACCACACTCCCTCCCACAGTAATCAGTGAGCACCACACTCCCTCCTATAGAAATCAGTGAGCACCACACTCCCTCCTACAGTAAACAGTGAGCACCACACTCCCTCCCAAAGCAATCAGTGAGCACCACACTCCCTCCCACAGTAATCAGTAAGCACCACACTCCCTCCCACAGTAATCAGTGAGCACCACACTCCCTCATTCAGAAATCAGTGAGCACCACACTCCCTCCTACAGAAATCAGTAAGCACCACACTCCCTCCCACAGTAATCAGTGAGCACCACACTCCCTCCTATAGAAACCAGTGAGCACCACACTCCCTCCCACAGTAATCAGTGAGCACCACACTCCCTCCTACAGAAATCAGTGAGAACCACCCTCCCACAGTAATCAGTGAGCACCACACTCTCTCCCACAGTAATCTGTGAGCACCACACTCCCTCCTACAGAAATCAGTGAGCACCACCCTCCCACAGTAATCAGTGAGCACCACACTCCCTCCCACAGTAATCAGTGAGCACCACACTCCCTCCTACAGAAATCAGTGAGCACCACACTCCCTCCCACAGTAATCAGTGAGCACCACACTCCCTCCCACAGTAATCAGTGAGCACTACACTCCCTCCCACAGTAATCAGTGAGCACCACACTCCCTCCTACAGTAATCAGTGAGCACCACACTCCCTCAGACAGTAATCAGTGAGCACCACACTCCCTCAGACAGTAATCAGTGAGCACCACACTCCCTCAGACAGTAATCAGTGAGCACCACACTCCCTCAGACAGTAATCGGTGAGCACCACACTCCCACAGACAGTAATCAGTGAGCACCACACTCCCTCAGACAGTAATCAGTGAGCACCACACTCCCTCAGACAGTAATCAGTGAGGACCACACTCCCTCAGACAGTAATCAGTGAGCACCACACTCCCTCAGACAGTAATCAGTGAGCACCACACTCCCTCACTCAGTAATCAGTGAGCACCACACTTCCTCAGTCAGTAATTAGTGAGCACCACACTCCCTCAGACAGTAATCAGTGAGCACCACACTCCCACAGACAGTAATCAGTGAGCACCACACTCCCTCACTTAGTAATCAGTGAGCACCACACTTCCTCACTCAGTAATTAGTGAGCACCACACTCCCTCAGACAGTAATCAGTGAGCACCACACTCCCTCAGACAGTAATCAGTGAGCACCACACTCCCTCAGACAGTAATCAGTGAGCACCACACTCCCTCACTCAGTAATCAGTGAGCACCACACTCCCTCAGACAGTAATCAGTGAGCACCACACTCCCTCAGACAGTAATCAGTGAGCACCACACTCCCTCACTCAGTAATCAGTGAGCACCACACTTCCTCAGTCAGTAATGAGTGAGCACCACACTGCCTCAGACAGTAATCAGTGAGCACCACACTCCCTCAGACAGTAATCAGTGAGCACCACACTCCCTCAGACAGTAATCAGTGAGCACCACACTCCCTCAGACAGTAATCAGTGAGCACCACACTCCCTCAGACAGTAATCAGTGAGCACCACACTCCCTCAGACAGTAATCAGTGAGCACCACACTCCCTCAGACAGTAATCAGTGAGCACCACACTCCCTCAGACAGTAATCAGTGAGCACCACACTTCCTCAGACAGTAATCAGTGAGCACCACACTTCCTCAGTCAGTAATTTGTGAGCACCCCACTTTCTCAGACAGTAATCAGTGAGCACCACACTCCCTCAGACAGTAATCAGTGAGCACCACACTCCCTCAGACAGTAATCCGTGAGCACCACACTCCCTCAGACAGTAATCAGTGAGCACCACACTCCCTCAGACAGTAATCAGTGAGCACCACACTCCCTCAGACAGTAATGAGTGAGCATCACACTCCCTCAGACAGTAATCAGTGAGCACCACACTCCCTCAGACAGTAATCAGTGAGCACCACACTCCCTCAGACAGTAATCAGTGAGCACCACACTCCCTCAGACAGTAATCAGTGAGCACCACACTCCCTCAGACAGTAATCAGTGAGCACCACACTTCCTCAGACAGTAATCAGTGAGCACCACACTTCCTCAGTCAGTAATTTGTGAGCACCACACTTCCTCAGACAGTAATCAGTGAGCACCACACTCCCTCAGACAGTAATCAGTGAGCACCACACTCCCTCAGACAGTAATCAGTGAGCACCACACTCCCTCAGACAGTAATCAGTGAGCATCACACTCCCTCAGACAGTAATCAGTGAGCACCACACTCCCTCAGACAGTAATCAGTGAGCACCACACTCCGTCAGACAGTAATCAGTGAGCACCACACTCCCTCAGACAGTAATCAGTGAGCACCACACTCCGTCAGACAGTAATCAGTGAGCACCACACTCCCTGAGACAGTATTCAGTGAGCACCACACTCCGTCAGACAGTAATCAGTGAGCACCACACTTCCTCAGACAGTAATCAGTGAGCACCACACTCCCTCAGACAGTAATCAGTGAGCATCACACTCCCTCAGACAGTAATCAGTGAGCACCACACTCCCTCAGACAGTAATCAGTGAGCACCACACTCCGTCAGACAGTAATCAGTGAGCACCACACTCCGTCAGACAGTAATCAGTGAGCACCACACTCCCTCAGACAGTAATCAGTGAGCACCACACTCCCTGAGACAGTAATCAGTGAGCACCACACTCCGTCAGACAGTAATCAGTGATTATTTAGAGGAACACAGACAAGACAATCTCCACTCCGAGGCATCTACACCCACCACATGTTGCTACTGTTGTTGCTACTGTTGCTGCTACTGTTGTTGCTGCTGCTACTGTTAATACTACGATTACTCTACTACTACTCCTATTATTAATTCGTCTTCTACTACTACTGTTACTACTACTACTACTTTTACTATTAATATTACACTGCTACTACTATTCCTACTACTACTACCACTACTGCTACTTTTACTATTACTACTGTCACTACTACTTCTACTATTACTACTACTACCACTACTACTGCTACTACTACTGCTTCTTATACTATTAAGTGTACTATTACTGCTATTATTACTACTACTACTGTTACTACTGCTTCTGTTATTACTACTACTACTGTTACTGTTTCTACTTCTACTACTGTTATTACTACTACTGCCACTACTATTAGCACTACTGTTATTACTACTACTACTGCCACTACTGTTAGTACTAATGTTATTACTACTACTACTACTGCCACTACTATTAGCACTACTGTTATTACTACTACTACTGCCACTACTGTTAGTACTACTGTTATTACTACTACTACTGCCACTACTGTTAGTACTACTGTTATTACTACTACTACTGCCACTACTGTTAGTACTACTGTTATTACTACTACTACTGCCACTACTGTTAGTACTACTGTTATTACTACTATTCCTATTACTACTACTACTGTTACTTGTACTACTATTGTTACCAATACTCTTGTTAGTACTTCTACTGTTACTATGTTTACTACTAACAATACTATTGTAATTACTACTAATACTGTTAATATTACTACTACTACTGCTAATACTGTTATTACTACTTCTACTACTACTATTACTATTAATACTTCTACTGTTACTATTATTGCTACTACGGTTGTACTGTTATTGTTTTCTGCTACTACTGTTACTACTATGGCTTATACTAGCATTACTACTACTATTACTACTACTGTTATTACTGCTACTACCAGCAACAAGAGGAGGATAAAGATAATTACAAAATATTATTTAAATAACTACGAGATCAGTTTTGTTTTAGTGTTATTTAAGAGAGAATTATAGGTTGTGTGTATTATTAAGTGTTGGTCGAGAAAAGTTTTTCTCAAGTCTTGTGGATATTTGTGAGTTACGTCAGTAACGTAGTGAGTGGTAGTGTGTGTGACATTACTCAGGAATATTACACAAGGTGTTGTACGACCAAGCAGCAGCTAATAACTACCATGGTATTAGAGATAAGTGACACAAGGGACTATTATGGTTGATCCATGAAGAACCAAACACTGTTCCACCAAGCTGTGACTGACGTGCCTCTTCCACTTACTCTATAAACAACTAGTAAATGACTCTCAAACTGTTGTTGACATTTTGGTAAGAGAAAGATCGTCGTGTCTGTCGTTACGGTAAATTATAGTGTTACAACACAGAGGAAAACTTAGTAATGAACCAACATAAAAGGGAAGATAATTTAAAACAACTGAAGAAGATTTAGCATTAGATTTTAGTTTGACTTAGATGCATCGAATCTTGCCACATGCAGTGGACAACCAAAGAGATTTGAAATGCTTAACAATTCGCAAACAGGCGAAATTACTTACAAACATTGTCTATGGGAAAACATCGCTTAGCTTCGGCTAAGCACCCATACTTATCGTGGGTCCAGTCTCGTGGTAAAGTACTGGAAACCCTGATACAGAGTTAGCGGGTTCGAGTCCGGCTGTGGACGTAGACACAATGTAAATAATTTCGCCTGTTTGCGAATTGTTAATTCCCCGAGTTCCATTGACTTTGCATTTGGCAGGGTTAAATTCGAGGAGCCAGTTGCTAGACCACGCGTCCAGCCTGTCCTGGTCTCTTTGTAGTCCTGCCTGATCCTCACCTGATTTAACCCTTCCACCATGTCATTCACATATAATGAAAATAGCATTGGTTCTAGGACTGACCTCGGTGATGCAAGTGTCAAAGGCGTCACAGGCGTCACAGGCGCCCACTGTGATAGCTCATCATGTACCATGACTTGTTGTTGCCTCCCTGTCAGGTATTCTCTGATCCACTGCAGTGCCCTTCCTGTTATATGTGCCTGATCCTCTAGCTTTTGCACTAATCCCTTGTAAGGAACTGTGTCAAAGACCTTTTTGCAGTCAAAGAAAATGCAATCCACTCACCCCTCGTTCTCGTATTGTACTTCCATTATTTTACATTTCATTTGTGACGCAGGATTTGCCATCCGTGAATCCATGCTGGTTGTCGTTTATAAGCTGGTTCCGTTCTAGGTGCGCAACAACTCTCCTCCTGATAATCTTCTCCATGACTTTGCATAATATACTAGTCAGTAACACTGGTCTATAGTTTAATGCCTCGATTCTGTCTCCTTTCTTAAAATGGGGACTACATTTGCCGTCTTCCATACCTCAGGTAGTCGCCCAACTTCATTGGATGAGTTGAAAATTGTGGTTAGTGGCACACACAGCATCTCAGCTCCTTCTCTAAGGACCCACGGAGAGATGTTGTCCGGTCCCACTGCCACTGAGGTATCAAGGTCATTTAGCGGTTGTGTGTATTTCATCCAACACTTTTTGGTATATTCCTTGTTGGTGTCCCCCTCTGTTCTGTCTTCCCATAGTCCTTTTTGTCTCGACTGTAAATACTTCCTTAAATCTCGTGTTGAGCTCCTCACATACTTCTTGGTCATTTCTTGTGAGCTCCCTACCTTCTTTCCTCAGCCTGATTACCTGGTCCTTAACTGTAACAGCTTTGGGTCGGACTTGACTTTCGATGCTATGTTGTTTTCGTACTGTCGCTGGGCCTCCCTCCTTATCTGTACATACTTGTTTCTGGGTCTTCGACTAATCTCATTATTTTCCTGGGACTTTGTCTTCTGTACTTTTTCCATTCTCTAGTCACTTAGTTTTTGCCTCCCTACTCATTCGGGCAAACCAAGGGCTCGTTCTGGTTTTCCCATTATTTCTGTTGCCCATGGGAACCAACCTTTCCTCTGCCTCCATGTATTTTGTTGTTACGTACTTCATCATTTCGTTTACTGATTTCCTAGCTTTCTCTTTCACATTGAACCTCCTGCAGGAAGTTCCTCATACCTGTGTAGTCCCCCCTTTTATAGTTTGGCTTTTCCCATCCTACTCTTGTAACTTTCTCCACTTGTAACTACTATGTGTGTCTGTAGGAGTGTACATGTGTGTGAATTTTCATCTGAGTTACTTCCTGGGGTATCTCTATTACAACAATTGCCACATTACTCCATTTTAGGCGCCTAAAGTTGAAATTACCCAGGTTTCCAGTCCTCCAGTACACAGTAGCAAGTTATGGTTCCAGTACACATAGTAGATGGCCAGTGGTAAGCTGTATACTCGCAACCTCAGTTATGTTGCCAAGCAAACACGTTTTGCGTGATATGTATGGCTGGTAAACTAAATAATACTTGATGCACATCAGAGGATGATACATCCTGGATATGGAGAAACTCTTACATGAATAACTCACAATTATTGGATAATGATGCAAGTACAGAATGATAACCCATTTGAAACTGTAGAAGGAGATCCCAATGGAAATATGCCACTTTGTGTGACTGTTTTTGGGTTACCCTAGATAATGTACAATACGAATTAGTATGGCACCTATGTGTACCTGTGCCTAAATAACTTACTAACTTACAATTTTACCAGCGCTGTCACGTTGAAAAACCCGGAGGAACGGAAACAAGTTTTACGTGACGTATATTCCTGTCTATTTAATTGTGCAACAACACGGATATTACACCTGGAATTACTGTGGCTAAAGATTTATCTGTTGACTCGTTTGTGAAATTATTCATATGATTAGCAAGATGTTCTTGCCCTCTACTAGTTATACTAGGTAACATACAAGCTTCAGTACAACAGAAAAGAGCTTCAGTACAACAGACAAGAGCTTCAGTGCAACAGACAAGAGCTTCAGTGCAACAGACAAGAGCTTCAGTACAACAGACAAGAGCTTCAGTGCAACAGACAAGAGCTTCAGTGCAACAGACAAGAGCTTCAGTGCAACAGACAAGAGCTTCAGTGCAACAGACAAGAGCTTCAGTGCAACAGACAAGAGCTTCAGTGCAACAGACAAGAGCTTCAGTGCAACAGACAAGAGCTTCAGTGCAACAGACAAGAGCTTCAGTGCAACAGACAAGAGCTTATGTGCAACAGACAGCTTCATTGCAACAGACAACAGCTTCAGTACAACAGACAAGAGCTTCAGTACAACAGACAAGAGCTTCAGTACAACAGACAAGAGCTTCAGTGCAACAGACAAGAGCTTCAGTGCAACAGACAAGAGCTTCAGTGCAACAGACAAGAGCTTCATTGCAACAGACAAGAGCTTCAGTACAACAGACAAGAGCTTCAGTGCAACAGACAAGAGCTTCAGTGCAACAGACAAGAGCTTCAGTACAACAGACAAGAGCTTCAGTACAACAGACAAGAGCTTCAGTACAACAGACAAGAGCTTCAATGCAACAGACAAGAGCTTCAATGCAACAGACAAGAGCTTCAGTGCAACAGACAAGAGCTTCAGTGCAACAGACAAGAGCTTCAATGCAACAGACAAGAGCTTCAGTACAACATACAAGAGCTTCAGTGTAACAGACAAGAGCTTCAGTACAACAGACAAGAGCTTCAGTGCAACAGACAAGAGCTTCAATGCAACAGACAAGAGCTTCAGTGCAACAGACAAGAGCTTCAGTGCAACAGACAAGAGCTTCAATGCAACATACAAGAGCTTCAGTACAACATACAAGAGCTTCAGTGTAACAGACAAGAGCTTCAATGCAACAGACAAGAGATTCAGTACAACATACAAGAGCTTCAGTGTAACAGACAAGAGCTTCAGTGCAACAGACAAGAGCTTCAGTGCAACAGACAAGAGCTTCAGTGCAACAGACAAGAGCTTCAGTGCAACAGACAAGAGCTTCAGTGCAACAGACAAGAGCTTCAGTGCAACAGACAAGAGCTTCAGTGCAACAGACAAGAGCTTCAGTACAACTTACAAGAGCTTCAGTACAACAGACAAGAGCTTCAGTACAACAGACAAGAGCTTCAATGCAACAGACAAGAGCTTCAATGCAACAGACAAGAGCTTCAGTGCAACAGACAAGAGCTTCAATGCAACAGACAAGAGCTTCAATGCAACAGACAAGAGCTTCAGTGCAACAGACAGCTTCATTGCAACAGACAAGAGCTTCAGTGCAACAGACAAGAGCTTCAATGCAACAGACAAGAGCTTCAGTACAACAGACAAGAGCTTCAATGCAACAGACAAGAGCTTCAATGCAACAGACAAGAGCTTCAGTGCAACAGACAGCTTCATTGCAACAGACAAGAGCTTCAGTGCAACAGACAAGAGCTTCAATGCAACAGACAAGAGCTTCAGTACAACATACAAGAGCTTCAGTGTAACAGACAAGAGCTTCAGTACAACAGACAAGACCTTCAGTGCAACAGACAAGAGCTTCAATGCAACAGACAAGATCTTCAGTACAACATACAAGAGCTTCAGTGTAACAGACAAGAGCTTCAGTGCAACAGACAAGAGCTTCAGTGCAACAGACAAGAGCTTCAGTACAACAGACAAGAGCTTCAGTACAACAGACAAGAGCTTCAGTACAACAGACAAGAGCTTCAGTACAACAGAGAAGAGCTTCAGTGCAACAGACAAGAGCTTCAGTACAACAGACAAGAGCTTCAGTACAACAGACAAGAGCTTCAGTACAACAGACAAGAGCTTCAGTACAACAGACAAGAGCTTCAGTACAACAGACAAGAGCTTCAGTGCAACAGACAAGAGCTTCAGTGCAACAGACAAGACCTTCAGTGCAACAGACAAGAGCTTCAGTGCAACAGACAAGAGCTTCAGTACAACAGACAAGAGCTTCAGTACAACAGACAAGAGCTTCAGTACAACAGACAAGAGCTTCAGTACAACAGACAAGAGCTTCAGTGCAACAGACAAGAGCTTCAGTGCAACAGACAAGACCTTCAGTGCAATAGACAAGAGCTTCAGTACAAGAGACAAGAGCTTCAGTACAACAGACAAGAGCTTCAGTACAATAGAGAAGAGCTTCAGTGCAACAGACAAGAGCTTCAGTGCAACAGACAAGAGCTTCAGTGCAACAGACAAGAGCTTCAGTACAACAGACAAGAGCTTCAGTGCAACAGACAAGAGCTTCAGTGCAACAGACAAGAGCTTCAGTGCAACAGACAAGAGCTTCAGTACAACAGACAAGAGCTTCAGTACAACAGACAAGAGCTTCAGTGCAACAGACAAGAGCTTCAGTGCAACAGACAAGAGCTTCAGTACAACAGACAAGAGATTCAGTGTAACAGACAAGAGCTTCAGTGCAACAGACAGCTTCATTGCAACAGACAGCTTCATTGCAACAGACAAGAGCTTCAGTGCAACAAACAGCTTCATTGCAACAGACAAGAGCTTCAGTACAACAGACAAGAGCTTCAGTGCAAGAGACAAGAGCTTCAGTGCAACAGACAAGAGCTTCAGTGCAACAGACAAGAGCTTCAGTGCAACAGACAAGAGCTTCAGTGCAACAGACAAGAGCTTCAGTGTAACAGACAAGAGCTTCAGTGCAATAGACAAGAGCTTCAGTGCAACAGACAGCTTCATTGCAACAGACAATAGCTTCAGTACCACAGACAAGAGCTTCATTGCAACAGACAAGAACTTCAGTGCAACAGACAAGAGCTTCAGTACAACAGACAAGAGCTTCAGTACAACAGACAAGAGCTTCAGTGTAACAGACAAGAGCTTCAGTGCAACAGACAAGACCTTCAGTGCAACAGACAAGAGCTTCAGTGCAACAGACAAGAGCTTCAGTGCAACAGACAAGAGCTTCAGTGCAACAGACAAGACCTTCAGTGCAACAGACAAGACCTTCAGTGCAACAGACAAGAGCTTCAGTAAAACAGACAAGAGCTTCATTGCAACAGACAAGAGCTTCAGTGCAACAGACAACAACTTCAGTGCAACAGACAAGAGCTTCAGTACAACAGACAAGAGCTTCAGTACAACAGACAAGAGCTTCAGTACAACAGACAAGAGCTTCAGTGTAACAGACAAGAGCTTCAGTGTAACAGACAAGAGCTTCATTGCAACAGACAAGAGCTTCAGAACAACAGACAAGAGCTTCAGTGCAACAGACAGCTTCATTGCAACAGACAAAAACTTCAGAACAACAGAGAAGAGCTTCAGAACAACAGACAAGAGCTTCAGTACAACAGACAAGAGCTTCAGTGCAAAAGACAACTTCATTGCAACAGACAAGAGCTTCAGTACAAACAGACAAGAGCTTCACTGCAACAGACAAGAGCTTCAGTGCAACAGACAACTTCATTGCAACAGACAAGAGCTTCAGTGCAACAGACAACTTCATTGCAACAGACAAGAGCTTCAGTGTAACAGACAAGAGCTTCAGTGCAATAGACAAGAGCTTCAGTGTAACAGACAAGAGCTTCAGTGTAACAGACAAGAGCTTCAGTGCAACAGACAAGAGCTTCAGTGCAACAGACAAGAGCTTCAGTGTAACAGACAAGAGCTTCAGTGTAACAGACAAGAGCTTCAGTGCAACAGACAAGAGCTTCAGTGCAATAGACAAGAGCTTCAGTGTAACAGACAAGAGCTTCAGTGCAATAGACAAGAGCTTCAGTGTAACAGACAAGAGCTTCAGTGTAACAGACAAGAGCTTCAGTACAACAGACAAGAGCTTCAGTGCAAAATACAAGAGCTTCAGTGCAACAGACAAGAGCTTCAGTGCAACAGACAACTTCATTGCAACAGACAAGAGCTTCAGTGCAACAGACAAGAGCTTCAGTGCAACAGACAACTTCATTGCAACAGACAGGAGCTTCAGCGCAACAGACAAGAGCGTCACTGCAACAGACAAGAGCTTCAGTGCAACAGACAAGAGCTTCAGTGCAACAGACAAGAGCTTCAGTGCAACAGACAAGAGCTTCAGTGTAACAGACAAGAGCTTCAGTGCAACAGAAAAAAACTTCAGTGTAACAGACAAGCGCTTCAGTGCAACAGACAAGAGCTTCAGTGCAACAGACAAGAGCTTCAGTGCAAGCAGACAAGAGCTTCAGTGCATACAGATAAGAGCTTCAGTGGAAACAGACGAGAGCTTCAGTGCAACAGACAAGAGGTTCAGTGCAACAGACAAGAGCTTCAGCAGAAGCAGACAAGAGCTTCAGTGCAACAGACAAGAGCTTCAGTGCAACAGACAAGAGCTTCAGTGCAACATACATGAGCTTCAGTGCAACAGACAAGAGCTTCAGTGGTAATAGAAATGAGCTTCAGTGCAAACAGACAAGAGCTTCAGTGCAACAGACAAGAGCTTCAGTTCAACAGACAATACCTTCAGTGCAACGAAAATTTATGCACATTTCACTAACGTGCCTGTACCATGCTGATGCATGCAGGGGATGAGATGAAAAAGCTTTAAGCCTTCTCCCTGAAAGCTGGCTGCCTTGGATCAAAGTCTAGCGTAAGCTGGACTCCAAGGTATTGGTCCAGTGTGGGTAGATTGGCAAAGCACTGCGTACCTTGTTCCAAGGTTCGTAGGTTCGAGTCTTCTTCAGCCAGAGATTAGTGTATATATATAGTAATAATATTGTCAAGGTTAGATAAGTTTGTCCTATGTATTATATATATATATATATATATATATATATATATATATATATATATAGGCAATGGGGTCGAAGAGGTATGGGGTAGGTTTAAAAATGTAGTGTTAGAGTGTTCAGCAGAAGTTTGTGGTTACAGAAAAGTGGGTGCGGGAGGGAAGAGGAGCGATTGGTGGAATGATGATGTAAAGAGAGTAGTAAGGGAGAAAAAGTTAGCATATGAGAAGTTTTTACAAAGTAGAAGTGATGCAAGGAGGGAAGAGTATATGGAGAAAAAGAGAGAGGTTAAGAGAGTGGTGAAGCAATGTAAAAAGAGCAAATGAGAGAGTGGGTGAGATGTTATCAACAAATTTTGTTGAAAATAAGAAACAGTTTTGGAGTGAGATTAACAAGTTAAGAAAGCCTAGAGAACAAATGGATTTGTCAGTTAAACATAGGAGAGGAGAGTTAATAAATGGAGAGTTAGAGGTATAATGAAGATGGAGGGAATATTTTGAGGAATTGTTAAATGTTGATGAAGACAGGGAAGCTGTGATTTCGTGTATAGGACAAGGAGGAATAACATCTTGTAGGAGTGAGGAACAGCCAGTTGTGAGTGTGGGGGAAGTTCGTGAGGCAGTAGGTAAAATGAAAGGGGGTAAGGCAGCCGGGATTGATGGGATAAAGATAGAAATGTTAAAAGCAGGTGGGGATATAGTTTTGGAGTGGTTGGTGCAATTATTTAATAAATGTATGGAAGAGGGTAAGGTACCTAGGGATTGGCAGAGAGCATGCATAGTTCCTTTGTATAAAGGCAAAGGGGATAAAAGAGAGTGCAAAAATTATAGAGGGATAAGTCTGCTGAGTATACCTGATAAAGTGTATGGTAGAGTTATTATTGAAAGAATTAAGAGTAAGACGGAGAATAGGATAGCAGATGAACAAGGAGGCTTTAGGAAAGGTAGGGGGTGTGTGGACCAGGTGTTTACAGTGAAACATATAAGTGAACAGTATTTAGATAAGGCTAAAGAGGTCTTTGTGGCATTTATGGATTTGGAAAAGGCGTATGACAGGGTGGATAGGGGGGCAATGTGGCAGATGTTACAAGTGTATGGTGTAGGAGGTAGGTCACTGAAAGCAGTGAAGAGTTTTTACGAGGATAGTGAGGCTCAAGTTAGAGTATGTAGGAAAGAGGGAAATTTTTTCCCAGTAAAAGTAGGCCTTAGACAAGGATGTGTGATGTCACCGTGGTTGTTTAATATATTTATAGATGGGGTTGTAAGAGAAGTAAATGCGAGGGTCTTGGCAAGCGGCGTGGAGTTAAAAGATAAAGAATCACACACAAAGTGGGAGTTGTCACAGCTGCTCTTCGCTGATGACACTGTGCTCTTGGGAGATTCTGAAGAGAAGTTGCAGAGATTGGTGGATGAATTTGGTAGGGTGTGCAAAAGAAGAAAATTAAAGGTGAATACAGGAAAGAGTAAGGTTATGAGGATAACAAAAAGATTAGGTGATGAAAGATTGAATATCAGATTGGAGGGAGAGTGTATGGAGGAGATGAATGTATTCAGATATTTGGGAGTGGACGTGTCAGTGGATGGGTCTATGAAAGGTGAGGTGAATCATAGAATTGATGAGGAGAAAAGAGTGAGTGGTGCACTTAGGAGTCTGTGGAGACAAAGAACTTTGTCCTTGGAGGCAAAGAGGGGAATGTATGAGAGTATAGTTTTACCAACGCTCTTATATGGGTGTGAAACATGGGTGATGAATGTTGCAGCGAGGAGAAGGCTGGAGGCAGTGGAGATGTCATGTCTGAGGGCAATGTGTGGTGTGAATATAATGCAGAGAATTCGTAGTTTGGAAGTTAGGAGGAGGTGCGGGATTACCAAAACTGTTGTCCAGAGAGCTGAGGAAGGGTTGTTGAGGTGGTTCGGACATGTAGAGAGAATGGAGCGAAACAGAATGACTTCAAGAGTGTATCAGTCTGTAGTGGAAGGAAGGCGGGGTAGGGGTCGGCCTAGGAAAGGTTGGAGAGAGGGGGTAAAGGAGGTTTTATGTGCGAGGGGCTTGGACTTCCAGCAGGCATGCGTGAGCGTGTTTGATAGGAGTGAATGGAGACAAATGGCTTTTTATACTTGACGTGCTGTTGGAGTGTGAGCAAAGTAACATTTATGAAGGGGTTCAGGGAAACCGGCAGGCCGGACTTGAGTCCTGGAGATGGGAAGTACAGTGCCTGTCGGCCAGTGTGATAATAATATATATATATATATATATATATATATCTATATATATATATATATATATATATATATATATATATATATATATGTAAAACAACCACCCTGAAAGAATAGAGAAATTCCAAGCGCTTTCGTGACTACTCACATTATCAAGGAACTATGAAAGTAAAGCATCCAAGGAAGCTATATAAGGGGTCCGGCCAGCACCTCACTATCAGATCCCACAACGGTTAAACACGTGACGCGCGGCGACCCAACTTGGATAGGTCCCTTGCACAACTCACCCCCAAGCTATTCTGCCCAAGAAAATTATTTGTCCAGTGTATTATTAAATTCTTCCCAAATTCTATTAATTATAAATGGATCTAATTTATAAAAACCAAAGGAAATATTCATATTATTGTCAAAACTGCTTTTTATGAAACAAGATTCAATTATATTCCTGTCGACCATAGACTTGCTTGATACTACTTTCTCAACTTTTTGAAAATCAATTGGATGGTTAAAATCTCTTACATGAATAAATAGAGCATTGGAATCTTGTCCAGTTCTAATGCTATATTTATGTTGTTTTAATCTTAGTTCGAGATTTTTACCAGTTTGACCGTAATAAACTTTATCGCAAATTTTACAAGGAATCTTATAGACACATCCATCAGCATTTTGGGGGGAATTCTTTATCAAAAGTTTTTTTTACTGTATCAAGATTTTTGAATACAACTTTAATATTAAAAGTCTTAAGAAGAGAAGGCATATCAACCAAGTTTTCATGGTAAGGGAGAACCAACATATTTTTAGTTGAATAAGGCTGGTTGCCCCTTTTTGGATTATAAAAAGTGTTTCTAGCAACTTTAAAAGATTTATCAATTACATTTCTTGGGTATTTTAAATCATTACCTATTTCATAAATTTTGGATATTTCCTCATCTATGAACTCAGGACTACAAATTCGTAAAGCTCCTGTTTACTGTGATCTTATTGCATATATATATATATATATATATATATATATATATATATATATATATATATATATATATATATATATATATATATCCGTTGATGGTTTGTTTTCTGTATTATTTATTATTGCATGTACTGAAATGTTTTAAATAACATATAAACATCTAACACACCACGTACAAACATACCAAAACTTAACACACATTCCAACAGACTAGACTTTCCCCGTGCCTTCTAGCACGTGCCTAACTAGTATTACATACAAATAAATATACAATGAATATTAATTTAGGTTACTAATCCTTATTCACACATGAGTACATAATAGGTAATTACTTCAAAACTGATGCAGGAACACGTTACAAAAATTGCAAAAAACCTCAATGCTTCAAGGAACATAGTGAAAGGAATACTCTCTGAAGGAAAGTTAAAATTCACTTGCAAGAGCAGTACAAGCGGGACATAATTCACTACCGAAGAAAATATTCATGTTATATATTTTATATGTTATATATTAACCCTTAAATGGTCCAAACAGATCTACGTTCAGATTCATAGATCTACAAAAGTAGATCTACTTTTTTTATATATATTTTCAAATATAACAAAAAAAATGTTGATAAAAGTTTTTTTTACGCGTTTTCACATGTAAAACAAAAAAAAAATCTACGTTTTTTTACATACTTTCAGATGTTGAAAAAACGTATATATACGTTTGGACCATTTAAGGGTTAATGAATGTTATATATTTAAACTGTCATTTATACCTTCCCCAACAAGGGAACTAAACAAAACAGATCTGTCACACCATCACATCCAGTTCCACACGTGTACCTCCAGTCACACCCATCCACCCATCACTTCACACCCAAGGAGGTCAACCCTTTGAATACCCCTGACTCCCCCCTTCATTGTCCTCTTCGCTTCCGGGCTGAGTGGACCTCCTGCGCAGACGCTCCTCAGTTTCCTGGCTGCTGTGGTGTGAGGTGGGGTTTGTCGCGCCTCTGCTGTCATACCAGGAGAACTACCATTAGTCAGCATGGCGTTCAGTCATAGACGCCAGATTAACACTGTCGGAATAGAGCTTCTCCGAGGGGCAATATCGCCTGTTTCGGAGCAAGTATTACTACCTAAAATAATCAGGGAGACGTATGGCATTCAGGATGGAGAGTTATATGGAGTAGCTTTAAATGGAGAGCACAGAATTTTTGTGAAATTGCTCACAGCAGCAGTCTACGAATCGTTGGTCAGTCGTGTTCAAGACGTAAGTCTTGATGCTACACCAGCTGTTTGTGTGAGGATAATTGACGTATATTGGCACTACACATGGATCAAGCTTCGTAAGGTTCCCTTCGAGGCGGATGAGGCAGATATTAGAAGAGTTTTTGAGAAATATGGGACAGTTCATTCGGCCCATCATGGTACGTGGGTGACAGGAGCCTATGCAGGTCTGCTGGAAGGCAATTTTAACCTAAAAATGACACTGTGACACCCCATACCATCCTACATGTACCTACAGGAATTCAGGACACAGGTCATGGTTTCGTACACAGGGCAAAGACGTACATGCCGCCTATGTGGGGAATATGATCACATAGCAGCAGCGTGTGGGAAGAGGCAACGAGCGCCTGGCCCAGAGGTGGAGGCATCCGCTCCTGCAATGGAGGAAACGGGTAGAGAACAACGATGTGAGGGAGGGCGTGGTCGTCTCTGGATGAGGCGCATATGGCTGGGGTGAGGCCCTCGACCAGTTAACTGGCCAAGAGACTCTTCCAGCAGCTAGTGATGAGCAGAAAGTACAGGAGGAAGTGTTGGAAATTTAGGAGGAATTGGTTGAGGTGTTAAAGTCGTTGTCACCGCTTGAGGAGGCGGTTGCACCTGAGCGGGTAGTAGACGACGAGTTGACGGCTGTGGTGTGTCAACGACAGGTGAACCACATGGACAAAGGGTATAACTGGGATCAGTGAACCAATGTACAGCAGAAGTAGAGGTCCATCGTGAGGCATCCCCAGACCAAGCTATGGAGGATGTGATCGTCACGAGGAAGAGTGCTGCTGCATCGGATTCAGATGATGTCCTAACGCCAGTGCAGCGGCCTGGGAAGCAGATTTGGGCAGAGGATGAAGGTAGTGGTGGCCACGACAGGAGGCACCGAAAGAAGGGGGAGGGAGAGAGGGAAGTGTGAAGGTGACAAGTGGAACTACAAGCTCTGGTGCCCCTGGGAAGAGTGGAGAGAGGAGGCAGGGGTGGAAACTTTAAAAGGCCTCAGGTGTATGACAGTCAACGTTAATGGTTTGTGCAATAGTGTAAAGAGAGAATGGTTTAGAATGTTTCTGAATATATATAGAGTGGATGTTGTGTTCCTTCAGGAGCATAATTTTAAGGAGGGTAGGGTGTTAGAGGTGGCAGGGTTTCAGGTGGTAACCCTGCCATCTGCCTGTTTAAAAGGAGGTGTGGGTATATTAATTAGGGAGGCGAGCCCGTTTGTTTTGCAGAGAAGTGGAGGGATGGGGGAGGGTGTTGCACGTGGATGGTTAATGGATGGGCAAGCGTGTGTCCTTTGTAAGCATGTATGTGGCCGCAGAGAATAACACACAGGTGAAACAGGAGTTTGTGTGTGAATACCTTGTGTTTTTCTTACGTGCATTACCGGAGGTGGCACTAGTAGGAGGAGACTGGAATTGCGTTATTAGGAGGGCCGATGTGGAACTGAAAGGGGCGGGATATGTGTCTGTCACCCTAAGAGATTTAATGAGGTATATTCGGTTATGGGATGCATTTGCAGGAGGGGTGTGGGAGACTGAGCATATGTTTGTTAGGAGAGGATATGCGGCGAGGTTAGACAGAGTGTATCTTTCTCAAGGGGTTGAAGTACAATCTTTCAAAACTGTCGAGGTAGCATTATCGGATCATAGAGCAGTGGTGGTGGAGGTAGGGTGGGAGGCGCTGGCGGAAATATACAGAAATTACTGGAAATTGAACATAAGTGTGTTGACTGATGAGGAGGGGTTAGAGGGATTTTCTGTCCTATGGAAGGAGCTTAGTGAGGAAGCACAGGGGGTGGAAGATGTCGTGAAATGGTTGGACTGTGTCACTAAGGAAAGGATTAGGAAATATTACGTGAGGGAGGGTAAACGTATAAATAATTTAAAATATGGACTTTCAAACTATTTACAGGACAGGCTAAGGGATTGTTATGGGCAGGGGGCTGTAGGTGGCATCTATCCTATGGACGAAATTGTTGAAGTTAAGGGGAGACTGAGAGAGTTACAAAATGAGAGGTTTCAATCAGTAAGGTTGCAGGGAGGGGTAGAGGAGGTACAATGGGGTGACAAGCCATCGGCGTGTGTGTTGCGACATCAAAAGTAAAGGCAGCAGGTTACAGCTATCCCAAGGTTAGAGGTACACAAGTCGGCTGGAGGTTATAGGGTAGGTCAGGAGATAAGGACTATGAAAGGAATGTGTGTGTATGCGGATAAATGATATGAAGTGGCAGGGTTGGGGTCGTGGCTTTAGAGAAGGTGAGTATGTGACATGTAATTTAGGGAGTAGTGAGAGGAAGGCATTAGGAGGGGCAATTACGGTAGAGGAAATAGAGATGGCTGAATTTTATCTACAACATTGGGGTTTGATAAGGCGTTTCATGGTCAGGTTATTAAATCAGATGAAGGAGAAGGGTGAAATGGGGGAGAAGCAAGAAACAGCAGTTGTAGTGTTGGTCCAGAAAGGTAAGGGGCAGCACACCCTCAAGGAGTACCGTGCTATATCCCTGCTATGTGCAGACCCCAACTTATGCCTAGAACAGATTAACTCGGTAGCACTCGATGTATGCACAAGGCTTATTCCTCTAAGAAAAAGGAGGAGTAGATGTAAAACAGAAAGAGACAGGCGCTCCCTTTACAGGCGACGGAAAAGAATAACAGAGCGGCTAAAAGAGGTCAATATATCTGAAATGCGTAGGGAGACACTGGTCAGAGAAATAGCAAGCATCGAACTTAAGCTAAAAGAATCCTTTAGGAGTCAGGAATCGCGGGAAGAACTAAAAGCCATAAATGAAATCGAAAGAAACCCAAAGTATTTCTTCTCCTATGCCAAATCAAAATCGAGAACAACGTCCAGTATTGGGCCCCTACTTAAACAAGATGGGTCCTACACAGATGACAACAAGGAAATGAGTGAGCTACTCAAGTCCCAATATGACTCAGTTTTTAGCAAGCCGCTAACCAGACTGAGAGTCGAAGATCAAAATGAATTTTTTATGAGAGAGCCACAAAATTTGATTAACACAAGCCTATCCGATGTTATCCTGACGCCAAATGACTTCGAACAGGCGATAAATGACATGCCCATGCACTCTGCCCCAGGGCCAGACTCATGGAACTCTGTGTTCATCAAGAACTGCAAGAAGCCCCTATCACAAGCCTTTTCCATCCTATGGAGAGGGAGCATGGACACGGGGGTCGTCCCACAGTTACTAAAAACAACAGACATAGCCCCACTCCACAAAGGGGGCAGTAAAGCAACAGCAAAGAACTACAGACCAATAGCACTAACATCCCATATCATAAAAATCTTTGAAAGGGTCCTAAGAAGCAAGATCACCACGCATCTAGAAACCCATCAGTTACACAACCCAGGGCAACATGGGTTTAGAACAGGTCGCTCCTGTCTGTCTCAACTATTGGACCACTACGACAAGGTCCTAAATGCACTAGAAGACAAAAAGAATGCAGATGTAATATATACAGACTTTGCAAAAGCCTTCGACAAGTGTGACCATGGCGTAATAGCGCACAAAATGCGTGCTAAAGGAATAACAGGAAAAGTCGGTCGATGGATCTATAATTTCCTCACTAACAGAACACAGAGAGTAGTCGTCAACAGAGTAAAGTCCGAGGCAGCTACGGTGAAAAGCTCTGTTCCACAAGGCACAGTACTCGCTCCCATCTTGTTCCTCATCCTTATATCCGACATAGACAAGGATGTCAGCCACAGCACCGTGTCTTCCTTTGCAGATGACACCCGAATCTGCATGACAGTGTCTTCCATTGCAGACACTGCAAAGCTCCAGGCAGACATCAACCAAATCTTTCAGTGGGCTGCAGAAAACAATATGAAGTTCAACGATGAGAAATTTCAATTACTCAGATATGGTAAACATGAGGAAATTAAATCTTCATCAGAGTACAAAACAAATTCTGGCCACAAAATAGAGCGAAACACCAACGTCAAAGACCTGGGAGTGATCATGTCGGAGGATCTCACCTTCAAGGACCATAACATTGTATCAATCGCATCTGCTAGAAAAATGACAGGATGGATAATGAGAACCTTCAAAACTAGGGAGGCCAAGCCCATGATGACACTCTTCAGGTCACTTGTTCTATCTAGGCTGGAATATTGCTGCACACTAACAGCACCTTTCAAGGCAGGTGAAATTGCCGACCTAGAAAATGTACAGAGAACTTTCACGGCGCGGATAACGGAGATAAAACACCTCAATTATTGGGAGCGCTTGAGGTTCCTAAACCTGTATTCCCTGGAACGCAGGAGGGAGAGATACATGATTATATACACCTGGAAAATCCTAGAGGGACTAGTACCGAACTTGCACACGAAAATCACCCACTACGAAAGCAAAAGACTTGGCAGACGATGCACCATCCCCCCAATGAAAAGCAGGGGTGTCACTAGCACGTTAAGAGACCATACAATAAGTGTCAGGGGCCCGAGACTGTTCAACTGCCTCCCAGCACACATAAGGGGGATTACCAACAGACCCCTGGCAGTCTTCAAGCTGGCACTGGACAAGCACCTAAAGTCAGTTCCGGATCAGCCGGGCTGTGGCTCGTATGTTGGTTTGCGTGCAGCCTGCAGCAACAGCCTGGTTGATCAGGCTCTGATCCACCAGGAGGCCTGGTCTCAGACCGGGCCGCGGGGGCGTTGACCCCCGGAACTCTCTCCAGGTAAACTCCAGATTATAAGGTGTTTGCTTAAATCTTGGGTAATAGGTTTAAATGTATTGTAGGGAGAGTGGTGTCGAAAATGCAGTTTGGGTTGCCTGGAAGGGTCATGGGATACTGAAAAGTTTTGTAGAGTCGAAAGGGGGGGAGGGGGCGGCGTTGGTGGCTTTAGACTGGCAGGGAGCCTATGACAGAGTGGAAAGGGGAGCATTGGGGGCTATTCTCAGAAGGCAGGTTTATGGGGAAGAAATAATTAACTGGGTAACCACCTTGTACACAGGTGCCAAGATGTGGATACGGATAAATGGATGCTTGGGGGACGAGATTGCAATGGTAGAGAACTTAGGCATGGGTGTCCCATGTCACAAATATTGTTTGCTTGCATTCAGGACCCCTTCTATAGAATGGTTGAACGTAGTGTATGTAGTAAGAGGGTGGGTGGGGTGGAGGTAGGGAATGTGTGGCCTGGATTATAGGATGTGTAGACGACACAACTGTCCTGGTTCAGGAAGGAATGTTGCTGGGGGTTATGGATGATGTTTTGCAATTGTTTGGACGTGCAACAGGAATGCAGGTAAATAGTGAGAAGTCAATGGTCATGGGGTTGGGAGATTGGGTATCGGGGTGGGGAGTGAGATGTAACGTTGTGAGGAAACAGGCGATGTTTTTAAAAAATTGTGGTATCATCTACAGAGATGACCTGAATGCTGCACGTGAGGAAAACTCGAATCGGTTGTTGGAAAGGATCCTGGGGCATCTGGGTGCATTTAAGACCTCATCATCTGACCCTCGTGCAAGGAGCGATTGTCATGAATGTATTATTGTATAGTAAGGTGTAGCATGTAGTGGCCATGTTCCAAATAACAGGGACGGCGATTTTGGGAATTCTGAGAATGGTGTTTCAATTCTTGTGGGGCTCAAGTTGCGATTGGTTAAGGAGAGAGGTTGTAATGTTACCTGTGCATCAGGGTGGGTTGGGGTTGATGGACCTGAGAAGGAGGATTAAATATGTGTTTATTAAATGGGAGGTTTTGTGCAAGGGAGTGATGGGGGGAGCTGGAAAAAGTACATGATAGATTGGGAAAGTTGTATGGTGGAGTAGAGTTGAGGGAATGTGAAAGCGTCTTGCGGGCTTTGATGTTGGTTAGAGAACCGAGAAAAATTCGAATAGGTGTCTTGTGTAGGTTGCTTGCAGGGAGGATTGTCGCCCCAGTAGAGGGGTTGTTCCCCATGTATGCATGGGGGAGTATTTGGTATAGGTTTAGTAAGCTGAAGTTAAATCCTAGGGTGCGAGAGGTATCGTATTGTTTTCTGTACAGTATCCTACCATCGGGAGAGGTACTAAGAACCGGAAGGGTAGTAGTGGGTGGGAGGTGTGGAATCTGTGGTGGGGATGAGACAGCGTTCCTTGTAGTATATTTTTGTGAGGGGTTGAAGGGTGTCAGGTGTTGGTTCAGTAGGGTGTTACTGAGGGTGGGGGCCGTGGGGTGTCGGTTCTGCGTGCATTAGCCTATATCGTAGGGGTTCTTAAATGGAGATATCGAGGGTTGAAGGTAGACACACTTGTTGGATGGTAACGATATATTGTCAGACTCTGGTAAAGGGAGGTGGAGCCCAAACTCTGCCTTGTCCTAGCCTATGTCAAACGCAGACTGAGGCCGAGGTAGCTAGCTCGCCTCACACTCAAGCTGTATCCCATGACGTCACACAAACAGTCACAGGCCTAGGGATCTCCTATCTAAAGCACATGGAACTGATATGCTATACAACACAGGGGTCAGCAACTATGCTGACAGCTCGGTCATGTTACGTATGTCGTCTCGACATACACTACTATCTATAGGCTGAACAGGCAGGTGGTTCTGGGCTGATTCTATACAATAACAAATTCATATATAACTTAGAACTAATGGATGGTATCATACTGGATGTTAACAAAATGAGTTTTATGTAATGGGTGTTAACGTAATCACTTTTAACGTAATGATTTTTAACGTTTACCTGGAGTTTACCTGGAGAGAGTTTCGGGGGTCAACGCCCCCGCGGCCCGGTCTGTGACCAGGCCTCCTGGTGGATCAGCGCCTGATCAACCAGGCTGTTGCTGCTGGCTGCATGCAAACCAACGTACGAGCCACAGCCCGGCTGATCAGGAACTGTCTTTAGGTGCTTGTCCAGTGCCAGCTTGAAGACTGCCAGGGGTCTGTTGGTAATCCCCCTTATGTGTGCTGGGAGGCAGTTGAACAGTCTCGGGCCCCTGACACTTATTGTATGGTCTCTTAACGTGCTAGTGACACCCCTGCTTTTCATTGGGGGGATGGTGCATCGTCTGCCAAGTCTTTTGCTTTCGTAGTGAGTGATTTTCGTGTGCAAGTTTGGTACTAGTCCCTCTAGGATTTTCCAGGTGTATATAATCATGTATCTCTCCCTCCTGCGTTCCAGGGAATACAGGTTTAGAAACCTCAAGCGCTCCCAGTAATTGAGGTGTTTTATCTCCGTTATGCGCGCCGTGAAAGTTCTCTGTACATTTTCTAGGTCGGCAATTTCACCTGCCTTGAAAGGTGCTGTTAGAGTGCAGCAATATTCCAGCCTAGATAGAACAAGTGACCTGAAGAGTGTCATCATGGGCTTGGCCTCCCTAGTTTTGAAGGTTCTCATTATCCATCCTGTCATTTTTCTAGCAGATGCGATTGATACAATGTTATGGTCCTTGAAGGTGAGATCCTCCGACATAATCACTCCTAGGTCTTTGACGTTGGTGTTTCGCTCTATTTTGTGGCCAGAATTTGTTTTGTACTCTGATGAAGATTTAATTTCCTCATGTTTACCATATCTGAGTAATTGAAATTTCTCATCGTTGAACTTCATATTGTTTTCTGCAGCCCACTGAAAGATTTGGTTGATGTCCGCCTGGAGCCTTGCAGTGTCTGCAATGGAAGACACTGTCATGCAGATTCGGGTGTCATCTGCAAAGGAAGACACGGTGCTGTGGCTGACATCCTTGTCTATGTCGGATATGAGGATGAGGAACAAGATGGGAGCTAGTACTGTGCCTTGTGGGACAGAGCTTTTCACCGTAGCTGCCTCGGACTTTACTCTGTTGACGACTACTCTCTGTGTTCTGTTAGTGAGGAAATTATAGATCCATCGACCGACTTTTCCTGTTATTCCTTTAGCGCGCATTTTGTGCGCTATTACGCCATGGTCACACTTGTCGAAGGCTTTTGCAAAGTCTGTATATATTACATCTGCATTCTTTTTGTCTTCTAGTGCATTTAGGACCTTGTCGTAGTGATCCAGTAGTTGAGACAGACAGGAGCGACCTGTTCTAAACCCATGTTGCCCTGGGTTGTGTAACTGATGGGTTTCTAGATGGGTGGTGATCTTGCTTCTTAGGACCCTTTCAAAGATTTTTATGATATGGGATGTTAGTGCTATTGGTCTGTAGTTCTTTGCTGTTGCTTTACTGCCCCCTTTGTGGAGTGGGGCTATGTCTGTTGTTTTTAGTAACTGAGGGACGACCCCCGTGTCCATGCTCCCTCTCCATAGGATGGAAAAGGCTCGTGATAGGGGCTTCTTGCAGTTCTTGATGAACACAGAGTTCCATGAGTCTGGCCCTGGGGCAGAGTGCATGGGCATGTCATTTATCGCCTGTTCGAAGTCATTTGGCGTCAGGATAACATCGGATAGGCTTGTGTTAGTCAAATTTTGTGGCTCTCTCATAAAAAATTCATTTTGGTCTTCGACTCTCAGTCTGGTTAGCGGCTTGCTAAAAACTGAGTCATATTGCATTACAAACTATAAGAACAAATCATCGTACAATATGGATGGAATTGATCGACCGATCTGTATTCATGCACTCTACGGATTCTGAGGAAGAATAAATATATATATACAAGGTGAAATTAACAGCAAAGGCATCTGGTGCACTCAGACTATTACTGTCAAATTCTCAGAACACGGAGGGAACGTGAATACGAAAAAATAAATTCTGAAAAAACTAATTAGTTAATAACAAACAGTTGACAATTTACTTCATCTCAGACATCTAATTATACAGACTATGTACATTTAAACCCAATTCTGCGAGGGTGAAGTTTACATATGCAGAATGGTTATCATCTCTGGGAGGATCGAATTCCTTTGCAATGGCTAACACATGCCTTGACTGAGGGAGATCTGAATGAGTATCTACAAAAGATACTTGTGGGTTTCTCATTACTTGTCGAGTACGCAAAGAGTAATGACATTCAGGTTGATTATCTGACTGAGTATCTGAGGTAGGGGGTACAGAGTCAAGAGGATTTTCAGCATCTGTCACATTAGTCTGGGTAGCAATATCATCAACATCGCATACTAATTTCATATGATCTAAATGCAATTCTTTGTACTTACCAGTACTAATTTCTCTAACCTTATACTTATTACCAGAGATATATTCTACAACTCGATAAGGTCCGACAAACTTTTGATCGAGCTTAGGCATTGCGGATGTTTTGTTGAAATTTGTCAGCATTACTCTTGAACCTACTTTGACTTTTGAAGGCTTAGGAGGGAAGCGAACTTTTTTTTTTTTTTTTTTTTTCAACCGATTTATTTTATTTTTGGTGTACTTTTAGAGGTGCATATATAGTTTAATGTGACAAAGTTTCAGTATGATTGGCCAACAAACAACATAGAAAAAAAATATTAACAATTTTGATATATGGCAGCATGGCCTGACAAATTGTCACTACGAGTGGCACTACGAGTGGCACTACGAGTGGCACTTCCGACATTCCCAACTGTTAGAATACAACTAGGACGACGTTTTTATATTGCCATTTCATCTAATATATCTTATAATCATGGTAAAAAAAAATACATTTGACAGAATTTTTGGCATTCACCAAAATATCTGCCTTTTACCCCCCACAAAATAAAAAATATTTGAGATATTCCAAAAAATCTATCGTTAAAATTTAAAACACACTTTGTTTTATATTCTCTGTGAAAATCATTTCAATACAGTCATTAATAATGTAGTTTTTTAAGCGAAATATGTGAATAAGTTACTTCCGAGATATAGGCCTAGAACGCCGGCCGGCCTACCGTCAATTTTTTTTTTTTTCGCGAAAATCGCGTTTGTTTTGGAGTATTTCTTAGTAAACTGATGTTCTAGTGCAGTTATCCTCTTCAAAACACCGTTTTCTCTCACTCACAGACCAAACAATACAACATGGAGACGAGGAGTAACTTTTATATCGAGATATTGCTGGTGGACTCTCGCTATATTATTGCCTATTTTATTCAGTCTAGAGTATATAACATGTTTGTTTGTTATTTATAGTGATTATTATATCATATTAGATCAATTCTGATAGATAAATAAGCCGTATAGTTAATGCATAAGCTGATATAAGCGTAATAATGAAGTGATTTCACCTGGCACCATCTGGAGGGGGAGTACTGCCGAGTGTTCTCAGATGGCTCCCGATTGGCTGGCACTCTACTGATAAGCTCCACCTACTCTTATATGATGCCAAATAATCAATTATTATATTAGAAAGAATAATGCAAAGAAAAAGCAATAAAAAACAAGGAAAAAATTCCAAAAAATACATGAGTTGAGAACAGACGCGCTACCTACATCGCCGTCACCATACCTGATATAAATGACTATAATTTCTTGACTTCTTGTAGAAACGTTGTAGAACATTGATTCTTGTACCATTGTGTTGCCAAAGAGTTAAGCTATTTTTCTGTATGAATAACTCATTTCCATAATTTTTCGAATTTTTTCTTGAGAGCGCTGAAACGACTCCCGACTCCCCCCTGAGCACGGCTATTAGTTACTTTAGTAAATTCTGCTGTTGATTTGTGAAGTGTTTCACGGATTCTTCTAAAAACACTCTGAGCCATGCTGGTACGAGTTGCTACGAAATCATCATGGTTGTAATTAGGTTTCGGAGTGGAATATAACAACTCATAGGGTAAACGCTTGTCTACACCATACAATGCATAATGTGGAGTGTCACCTATGGAAGCATTGTAAGCAGAATTTATGGCACATTGAACATCTGGTATGACTTCATCCCAAGTTTCACTATTGGGGTTGATAGTGGCTCTCAGGACATCAAGTACTTTCTTATTGGTTCGTTCGGCTAACCCATTGCTGGCAGGATGATGAGGAACAATGGTGGATTTAGAGATCTTGTACAAAGTACACAAATTTTCAAGAATCTCATTACAGAATTCACCTCCATTATCTGTTACTAAGGACTTTGGTGTGGTATGCCTGCAGATAATGAGTTCTTTAAACGCTTTAGCTACTGTCTCTGCAGTCTTATCTGCAATAGGAACTAACTCACAATATCTGTTGAAATGGTCTACCATAACACACAGATGTTTGTAGCCTTGAACCCCTCAGGGAAGGTTCCTTGAAGTTGGTGAGGGGCTCTTAATTTAGGGAATTGGATCTGTGCTCCAGTTCCCCGAATTAAGCCTGAATGCCTTCCACATCCCCGCCCCCCAGGCGCTGTATAATCCTACGGGTTTCGCGCTTCCCCCCTTGATTATAATAATAATAATAATGTAGCCTTGGAGGGAACATTTAAAATTGGTTAACAAGTCAAGGGCAACTCTTTCCCACGGTTCGCTAGTGGTTGGGTACACTTGGATTGGATTAGGACCATTGACATTTCCTTTATGTTGCATACAGACACTACATTTCTTAACAAACTCGGAAATGTCAGTTGCCATACGAGGCCAAAAGTATTTAATTCTGGCTTGTTTCACAGAACGATCCATACCAGGGTGCGCAACACCTGGTGCATCGTGACTGTGGAATTACTAACTGGTAAACTCTTCTACTTGGAGTACCCAACTCGGCTGTTCGATACAGTAATTCCTGGCTCATTACAAAGTCACTAATGGGTGCTGGTGGCTTCACAGTCAGAATAAGATCTTC
Source organism: Cherax quadricarinatus (assembly GCF_038502225.1). Classification (NCBI taxonomy): domain Eukaryota; kingdom Metazoa; phylum Arthropoda; class Malacostraca; order Decapoda; family Parastacidae; genus Cherax; species Cherax quadricarinatus. The sequence continues at coordinate 490,028 of NW_027195073.1, forward strand.
CTGGAGCAGGAATCGAATCACACCAGACCACATGGAATCTGTTCTTTGGGCATTTTTGACATCCTCGACAGTAAATGGAGGATCTGCAGTAACTACACTTACGTGTCGTGATAAAGCATCTGCGACTACATTTGACTTGCCAGGTAAATGTTCAAAGGTGAGATTGAACTCTTGGATAGTCAAGGTCCATCTGGCTAACCTTCCAGTAGGCTGTTTGTTCTGGAATAAAGGTATCAGTGGTGCATGGTCTGTCAAGACATGAACAGGGTACTGGTAAATAATGTCTTGGAAGTGCTTTAAGGACCATACTATTGCTAAAGCTTCTTGCTCCATTACTGTATAATTACGTTCAGCCTTTGTAAGGACTCGGCTAGCAAATGCAACTGCATTGTACTTGCCATCAGTCTTCTGAGCTAGTACGGCACCTATGCCAATTGAACTAGCATCAGTTGTCAAATA